>NC_089584.1:11698045-12010855 GCF_019320115.1 Miscanthus floridulus | reverse complement strand
TGGAAGTCTACACTGGAGGAGTGGTAGAGCTCGGTACCGAGGCTACCAAAGAACTCGACACCAGAGCTTCAGAAGAAGTCGGCGCGGGAGCCTCAGAAGAACTCGTACTCGACGTCCGGTTACTTCAAAAAGTTTAAGACTAAAAGTCAAGACAAAGAGGAGAAATTCAATGCAACAGGAATATGAAAACAACTCACCGCCGCATGATGAGGGGTACTTCATCATCCTCCTCTCCCTCAACCAAGGAAACCAGAGCACCTACTGAAAAAAGAATAAAAAGTACTCGGTTCAAGAGAGAAACAGGAAAACAAAAGAACAAAGAGTATTAAATATGCTCACCTAAGAGCATGCTAGCAACAACTAGAGTACCTAAGAGACTACTTGGTTTGCGAGACTTCTTGGAGACAGGCAGGCCAGATGAAGACCCATCCATTCGCCCCCTCTTCAAGACACTACGAGGACCGCAAGGGACTAGACGAGGAACATATTCTTCATATACATCAACAAATCCAGAAGAAACTCCAGGAAGCGCTGTGGAGGTTGGGAACTTACTAGTTACGGAAGTTCCATCAGGTTTATCCCCAGCCTCCGCCATGGCAGGGAGAACATCAAGAGGGATCGGGTCAACAAAGTTCCACCCAAGCTCCTATGAAAAATGATAAAATAGCAAGACAAGGAAAAGCTAAGCAAAAATGGATGCAGCAAGAGTTCATAAAGTACCCAAACAAAGAGATAAACAATTCACAGCTGGGGGCGGGTTGTTGGTAGAGAACTCGGAGACAGCGGGAGGAACAATGCTCACTCCTTTCAGCATCTTCTGGAGACGCTCGAGTACCTCCTCATCGGTCAGCTCAAGAGCTAGGACCATGCGTGAAGGATCCTTGGCCCCAGAATACTCGAAGCCAAGGTGCTCCCGCTCTTTCAAAGGCTGAACTCGGCGACAAAGAAAACTCGAAACAATACCGAAACCGGTTCAACCCTACTGTTTCAGCATGCTAATCCTATCAAGGAGTGGCTGGATCACTTGAATCTCAGCAGGTGACTCAAGTTTCTTGTCCCATCGGTCATTCACCACAGGACCAAATCCAGAGTGGACGACAAGGGAAGGGATTAAATTGGCAGCATAAAACCAGTCAGCACGCCAATCTTTTATAGAATCAACCAGGTCATAGTCAAAGAACTTGCTCTTAAGACCCTGGCAAAACTGAATCCCACAACCGCCAAGAACGATGGTTTCTTCGCAGTGGGGTTGGGGTTTCAGGTGAAAGAAGTAACAAAACAGAGAAAGAGAAGGGGGAATTCCAAGGAAAGCTTCGCAAAGATGAACAAAGATAGAAAGGTGAAGAACTGCATTAGGAGCAAGGTGGTTTAGGCAAATCCCAAAATAATCAAGAAATTGGTGAAGAAAAGCGGAGGCGGGAAGACAAAGTCCAGCGTGAATGAATAAGACAAAAAGAACGATCTCACCAGGAACTAGAACAGGAACTCGATGCTTGCCTAGAACTCTCCATTCAGCAAAAGCCTGGCCCTGGATCAAGTCATCGCTGACAAGCTCACGAAGCTACGCTTCGGTGGTTGTCGGAGCCGGCCAAAACTTCTAGGCGGCCCTCATGGCAACAAACTCTTGATTCTCGATCAAGGAGAGTGAAGACTCCTCATCCACGAAAGAATATTGGGACTTACTAATGGTTTTCTTCTTGCCCATGTACTAACGAAGGCAAAAAGAAATCAGAGGAAAAAGAAAACCTAGATGGCGGCGCTAAGGACGACGGTGGCAATGGCGACGGCAGATGATTAAGAGCTAGGGTTTGAAGGCAAAAGAAAGGGAGTAAAGAAAAAGAGAACGAATGGTCTATAAATAAATTTTACAGCGTTAGAAACGGCCCACCAGGGCCGTTAAAACACCATGTGAGAATGCAACGGTCCATTTACCGACGCAGCTAAAACGACGGAGGGCATAAATCCACACAACGGTACAATCCAATGGGCAGATTTCAGACTTATCCATCCAGCACTACTACGGAGCCATCAGATAACTGCAAGAACAACCCATCCTCAAAGAAGAAAGGGAGGGTAACTTCTGAAGGAACAAAAGAACCCGGTTCTTGATAAAAAGAACTCGGAAATTCCATAAGCAATACAGCAGGAGAAAGCATGGCAACTAAGAAGGCAAGAATCTTTTTTATTACAAATAAAATCAAGAAGTACAAGATTACACATCTTACAAGACCCGACGAACTCGGTACTACAACAAGCAAGGTAGCAAAGAGGAATCCGGACACAGCTAGGCTCTGGAATGACTACGTGTTCCAATTTGCTGCCAGGTAGAACAAACCGTTCTCGGCTACACTATTTTCTTCAAAGGACGAACACAGTGCATCTAAGACGGAAATCAGCAGCACAGTAGGAAAGCATGGACCAAAGGAGGCTGGCAGGCATCTGTCTACCCAAGCCCGACATGATGCAGGATTAGGTGTTGATCTGCACCGGACAGCCACAGGGCAGACAAAGAGCGCCAGCCAAGAACTGCCGGATGAAGGAACGAAGCCCACATCATAAGACTTCCTCCAACTACCGCCACCAACTTCCTGATGCAACGCCACTACGGGATTAGTCTACCTCTAACCCCTATCATAAGACTTCCTCCAGCTACGACGAGATACAAAACAACTACAAGATATGCCCGGGGGCTGCTCAACTTCACAAACTACCATATCCATGACTACAAAGACTTTAGGCCACACAACAGAATGCTCAATGATTCAAAAACAAGCACCACAGGAGGGTATTTATAGACCAAAAGAGCGGTGCACATAAACCGGGAGCACCAAAGGTAAAGACCTGACAAAGGAAACAGTGAAAAAATAGAACTCAATGAAAAAGGACTCAGGCGTGAAGGAACAGTGACCAAGGACAAGCATATTCGGAAGGATATACCACCATGGTACAACCCATCAACAAACAACATTTACACCCAACCAACTCCACACAACTACATCTGACAACAGAAGAATAGCGGAGAGTATGCCAAGGCCATGTAACCGAGTTCTTTTTGAAAAAAGAAAAAAAAACCTGGACAAAAGCTCGGAGGCTGTATGCCGAGAAACTACTCGGATGATGGTTTAATCCAAGACTAAAGGGCTGCTTCGGAAAGATGCCGCAAAACTACTCGGATGATGACATAATCCAAGTCTCGGGGACTACTTCAGAACACAAATTTTCAAACAATATAAAGATTCAAGACCCTCCAACTTTTTGTTCCAAATAGCAAGAGGCTCGGAGGCTACACTCAGTGAGTGCACTTTTTCTTCGAAAAAGCACACGTCACTAAAAGACTTCCTCAACGCAGACCACTTCAATACATTACGACAAAAAGAACCCGGAACGTGCCATATTCGAGTTCTTTTTGATAAAACTTCAACGAACAATCAGAGCAACTTCAAGACAAGATCCTTTAGCTCCTTGTTCCAAATAGCAAGAGGCTCGGGGGCTACAACCAGATGGATGTACTTTTTCTTCAAAAAGCACTCACCACTCGAAGATCCCAAGAAACGCTACAAGGTTTCACTCCAGAAAGCACTCGGATGACGTTTGTTCCTACTCAACAAGACCTGAAGGAGCAAAACGAGACTTTCAGAGTTCAACCATGAAGTGCTCGGGGGCTTGTCGATGCGGGACCCACAGGATACCCCGCAAGGGAGAGAGAAGATCTAGTCCAACTAGGATTCTTCCCATGTGATCTTATTAGTAGTACTATTCAGTAATCCTACTAGGATCTCTCATTGTAAACTGACTAGGACTCTGGCCTTCTGACTATATAAAGGAGAGCAGGGCTCTTGGGGAAGAAAACAATAGAACAATAATTGTACGATTTCTACAACATAATCAATCCAACGCAAAGGCTAACGCCAATTGGATGTAGGGTTGTTACTCAACCACAGTCGAGGGCCTGAACCAGGATAAATCGACTGTCTCTTGCGTTCACCGTCGAGTTCCGCATACGCTGAAGCCCGAACATACTGCCTCGGGTACCCCCGTGGCAGGCTATCGGTGGTAAAACATCGATAGCGTGTCCGTGCGTTGCTATGGGACAACTAAATCTTTTGTACTAAAAACACACGGATCGTATGATAAGATAACAATACTGTTAAATTAAATACCGACGTCAAAGTGACATTTAATTCAAAAAGTAAAGTTCGTAAAATTAACACAGTCACGGAGAGCGCGACGTTGCAGGCTCACAAACTCTACTATATAGACTTTTTTGTGATACGGCTAAGATAATATTTTATATCGGCAGAAAGAATTCTACGATATTTATTTCTTTCTTGCACCAATAAATCCATGAATAAGTTCCACCGTATCTCTATATAATCATGTACACACAGGTTTGTGTATATATGTAAATAGGTTCGTGCCTGTGCATTGCTATGGGACAGCTAAACTTTTATATAAAAACACACGGATCGCATGATAAGATAATAATACTGTAAAAGTATATGACCGACGTTAAAGTGACATTTAATCCAAAAAGCTAAGTTCGTGAAATTTACACGGTCACAGAGAGCATGGCGTCGCAGGCTCACAAATTCTATTATGTAGATCTTTCCGTGATGCGGCTAAGATCATTTTTTATACCGGTAGAAAGAGATTTCCGATATCCATTTCTTTTATACACCAACAAATCCACGAATAAGCTCCACCACATTTCCATACCATCTTGTATACAGCGCTGGCAAGCGAATTAACCACAACTTATGTAATTAGTTTTATAATTAGCTCATGTTTAATCCTCCTAATTGATATCTAAAAATTGAATGTGACAGAGACTAAAGTTTAGTCCTGGGATCCAAACATCCTCTAACTCTCGACTCTTGTTGGCTGCTCACTTACACTACCATACCTATATGTCTACACGTATATACTCTAATGCCAGAACGTCTAAGATGGTCTTTATTGTCTATCATTTGAAAATATCATAATTTTAAGGTTGCCATTTGTGTATGCTGTAGGATTAGGATGCTTTACACTGATCCATGAGGGTGTCCATGAGAGTAGAAATTGTTTATGTCATTATGATGTCTAAGCTTACTAATCAGACAGAGACGAACTTGATTGTTAAAATATTTTCAACACTGCTTTCATATACTCCCTCTGTCCCAAAATAGAATTCATTCTCGTTTTTCGAGAAGTCAACTTTTTTTAACTTTGACCAATTATATATAAAAGAATATTAATATTTATAATACATAATTAGTATCATTACATAGACCATTGAATATATTTTTATAATAAACTTATTTAAAGATATAAATGTTGCACGTATTTTTTATAAACCTAGTCAAAGTTGAGAAAGTTTGACCTGCACATATCCCATAACAACTTATATTTTGTGGCAGAGGAAGTATATGCTAATGGGAGTAGTCAACTGGAAGTCGTGATGAACACAACAATATTTTCGTATTATATGCTAATTGGAGTACGAAGAAACGCAGGGGAATGGACCTATATATGAATGGTGGGAATATTCATTTAGAAAATTGTAGAAGGTTCACCAGTCCCACCATGTATAACCTGCACATCTTTTATTTGGCACCACTGATATTCTCAAGAAGCAGCCACTTTTTTATTTCAGGTCTACATGCTGAAAACACTAAAATTAAGAGTCAACCTCATTGAGTCGTCTTGCTTGATCTTTGCCAATTGTTTCTTTTCATGCATGATTATTGTTTCCTTCCATACATGTGGTCTCAGGTAATCGATTTGTTTCCTTCAAAGCAGACGGGGATCGCAAGGATGACAGTTTTTTTTCTTCTATCGCGCGGGGTATCGCATGGCCGGAAGGGAGGAGTCTTGCTTGATCTTTGCCAATTGTTTCCCTCCATACATGATTATTATTTTCTTCCATGCATATGGCCTTAGGTGATCGATTTGCTTCCCTCAAAGCAGGCGGGGATCATAGGGATGACAGTTTCTTTTTTCTATCGTGCGGGGTATCGCATGACCGGAAAGAAGGAGCGACCCTAAAAAAAAATCACACCAAAAAATAGTTTTACTTTTAGTCTTTTTAGTTATAGGAGATAAACATCTGTGCGTGCCAAACGGGGCGTTTGGCTTGGTTCATTTGTATTTGAGACCAAACGTGTCCCGAAACTTCTCGCCAGTCACCAGTACTAGTCAAGACCGACGTCCATCGCCATTCGCCAAATAATTGATCTCAATTCGCAAGAAGACCGACGACCAACAGATTTTGTCATTGACTCCGTGGTGGTTCGATAGTCACCGGTTTTATCTGCTAACAAATTACTCCCTTCGTATTCATTTTATCTGACGCACAAGCATATCAAAATTCAAACTTTAAAAACTTTGATCAATAATTAGGTTAATAATTTTTAACTATTATAATACAAACTTTATATGATTAGATTTATAAGGGCAGTCCCAATGAAAAAAACTAGTAGTTTCTATAACATAGGATACCGCACCAAAAAAATACTGCTTTTTAACCCATGGTTTCTATGAGTAATAATTATTTTCTCTTTTTCTCTTCCAACTCTATCTTCTTCCTCCAATGAGAGTGCGACACGAGCTTCCTAGAAATTGGTGGTTTCTCCCCAATGGCGATTTCATGGTTTCTTGGTGCATTAGGTCAAGAGTAGACCTGATTTCTTCATGATGAAACTATTTCTATGATTTTTGCTCTCTTTCTTCATTAATTACGTTGTCATGTCAGCGTTTTACCTACGTGGCAAGTCATTTAATGAGGATAGAAACCATCATCAATACACCATTGGGACTGCCCCAAGGAATTATATTATCCAATGATTATAAATTTATAAGCAAAAGTAAAATAATTTAAAGCAAATAAATGATTAAAGTATAATCTATGAGACCATATCATTCTAACTTATAATAAAATAGATCAGAGGGAGTAATACGGTATGTACATAATTAATTTCATTCAGCAAGTATGTTGCGTTTGACGTTTCCTATGCGCGCGATCCACGTGATCGTACTAGGTCGCCTCGCCAACAGAAGCAAAAGACAAATCTGCTAACCTCGTTGTGTGGGCTTAAATTATTAATTCCTCGTTTACTTTACTTTGTGTGGGCTTAAGCTAATCATCTCGTGCGCCAACTATATATATGCATCTGTTCATTCGTTTAGTTAATTTTTCGTACCTATCCTTATCTGGAACTAAAACAATTTCGTCGCTATATGAGGCAAAGGGCATGCTTGAGCTTTCGCCACATTGCCTCGCCTCACCCAAATGGCGAAGGGAAGAGCCGATTTGGCTCTCTCATGGCAGCAAAGAAAATCTTCCTAGCGTGGAATTGAGATAGGTTCGCCAGAGTTCCAAACGTGCTGTCAGTTTTGATTTCTAGGTCAACGAGGATATACAGTACTCGGCAAGGGATCAAACACGCCCAAAGTGTACAGTAGCACTACTAGTACATAGTATGTTACGTTTTTATATAGTATATCATAGGTGTATGTACGAGGAAACCGTCAGCATGAAGGTGAGCGCTTACGTCTTCGCGGCCGGAGGTTCCGTCATGGTACCAAGGTATAAGTGGGCCTAGCTAACACTAAACGGAGCAAAAACGATGCCACATTAACCATCATCGATCGTGAGCAATAGCATTCGTCGACAATCTTTGCCGCTATCGTCGATCGCCTCAAAACACGTACGACAGAGACGAGAGACAAGCCTTCTCCAAAGAATCAAGTAGTCACAGGTCAACTAGACTCTTGCTCGAACTCCACCGCACGTGGAGGTCTAGCATCAGCCATAGTTATCAGTTATAATACAATATTTTTTTTCTCATAACAAAACAACATAAGTCGGCTTATAAGTCACAGAAACGATCTAGCGAACTAGATGTCATGGAGGCTAAGGTCCTATTTATTTAGTTCCATGATTCTGGCCAGATCTGGCCCATATTGTCGGAGTGTTGCGTTTGGCTTCCTGACCTGGCTTCTGGAAAAAGGATTTTGATTCCGTTTCTTGTGAGCCTGGCTCGTGAGCGTGTGCACGTTTTGTCTTTGCTGAGTAAAAGCGAGCACAACGAACGGTTAACTAAACAGCTGTTCTTTAAAATCCTAGCGCAACAGAGCAATGCAACCAAACAAGTATGACTTGTATGGCCACAGCCCGGCTAGCGCCGGTCTGGCTTTCTAAACTCCAGATGCAGTGCATGCTACTACTAGCTAAGAAGCAAATCAAACATGTCCTTACAGAAGATGCACCGGCTTCATTAGGGAGAGTATCAAAAAGCATTCCGTTGTAGGGAGTGAATGGAGAGGGGAAAAATAATCATGTACTACATGCAGGCACACTCAATTGAACACGAGGCGGCAAATCTTAAGATCGTTTTATTTGTGTCGGGAAACACAGATCTAAGTACATAGGTTCACAGTAAAAAAAAAACTATAGAGGTCAACTACCGGCCTGTTTGTTGTTGGTTTCAGTCAGCCCAAATCAGCTTAGAAATCAGTCATATATATATATATATATATATATATATATATATATATATATATATAGAACTACTATCCTGTAGCTGGCTACAAAATAACTTATTATGTAGCCACTTTGAGTTACGATAATTACTATGTTAATTTACTAAGTGGTTTATTATAACGTTACGGTAAATATCTCCATGTGTTATAGTAACCCAACTATCATAAATATGTATTAACATTATCGTAAATTAGTGTATAAAATTATGGTAAATGGAGGTGGCTACAGAATAACTTATTTTGTAGCCGGCTACTGAATAGCCTCTTATATATATATATATATATATATATATGGAGAGGCTATTCAGTAGCCGGCTACAAAATAAGTTATTCTGTAGCCACCTCCATTTACCATAATTTTATACACTAATTTACGATAATGTTAATACATATTTATGATAGTTGGGTTACTATAACACATGGGGATATTTACCATAACATTATATTAAACAACTTAGTAAGGAGTTACTATAATCTCATAAATTAACATAGTAATTATCATAACTCAAAGTGGCTACAGAATAAGTTATTCTGTAGCCAGCTACACGGTAACACTATTCTGTAGCTGGCCATAGAATAACTTATTCTATGGCCATCTTGATTTACGATAATGTTTGTACCAATTTACGATAACGACAATACACATTTACGATACATGGGTTACTATAATTCAAGATAATACTTACCATAATACTATAGTAAATCACTTATGAGGTATCATAATCACATAAATTAGTATAGTAATTATCATAACTCAAAGTGGCCACAAAATAACTTATTCTGCGGCCAGCTATAGAATAGTGCGTCTCTCTCTCTCTCTCTCTCTCTCTCTCTCTATATATATATATATATATATATATATATAGAACTACTATCCTGTAGCTGGCTACAGAATAACTTATTCTGTAGCCACTTTGAGTTACGATAATTACTATGTTAATTTACGAGATTATAGTAACTCCTTACTAAGTGGTTTAATATAATGTTATGGTAAATATCCCTATGTGTTATAGTAACCCAACTATCGTAAATATGTATTAACATTATCGTAAATTAGTGTATAAAATTATGGTAAATGGAGGTGGCTACAGAATAACTTATTTTGTAGCCGGCTACTGAATAGCCTCTCCCTATATATATATAGGGAGAGGCTATTCAGTAGCCGGCTACAAAATAAGTTATTCTGTAGCCACCTCCATTTACTATAATTTTATATACTAATTTACCGTAATGTCAATACATATTTACGATAGTTGGGTTACTATAACACATGGAGATATTTACCGTAACGTTATAATAAATCACTTAGTAAATTAACATAGTAATTATCGTAACTCAAAGTGGCTACATAATAAATTATTTTGTAGCCAGCTACAGGATAGTAGTTCTATATATATATATATATATATATATATATATATATATATATATATATATATATATATAACACTATATATATATATATATATATATAACACTAACATGCACGCACGCACCACATTCCACATAGCTTAGAATCCAGACATCCAGAGCATGCAAAAGCTACTAACGGTAGCACAAATAAGGTGTACTTTTCTCGCGACCATGCGCCGGCCGTTTATATTCGGCCTGTTTAATAAATTTCGCTAGCCATTTTCATTTTGAATCACCTTGAATCTGATTCCGTTTTCACAAAAAAAAAATACATATATAATCCCGCGGATTACGTATTCATAGGGTAGAAACTACTAGGATTTTAAGCGAGCACTCTATAGGTTTCCAAACAAAGCTAAATCGGCCAATAGGCAATGTATAGTATCAGGTAATCGCCACGGGTCTCTACAACTAAAACATTCATAACTATTTCGTTCATAGGTACGACACCAAAATCGCTCCATGCGATCAGATTATGAAGACAACGCGCACTCGCTCTATGCAATCAGCTCAATCCCCATAACAACTATAGCAAATCAGGAAGGCAAAAATCAATTCCCTAAAAAACCTCAGAGGGGTTCGTCCACGACGTACATCGTGTACGCGCTTGCCCCCGAGAATACGTTGATCAGTCTTGCCAAAAGGAAAATTCTGGATGCTCGCCCCCAGGATATAGGGTGCAGGATTGGTCTTGGCCAAAAGAAAAATTCCAGATCAGTCTTAGCCTGTCCACATGTAATCTGGATCGGACCACCTAAAAAGGGAGACGATCATTGTGTACGCGATCACAACATCCATATAGGTAGATATCTTCTATCTATCTATCTATCTACACCTAAAAAAACCCCTACAACTATCATCTGCGTCACCCCGCCCCACGGTAAAATGCGCACTCGTTCTATGCGATCAGCTCAATCCCCATAACAGCCGCAGCAAATCAGGAAAGCAAAAATCAATTCCCTAAAAAACCTCAGAGGGTTTCGTCCACGATGTACATCGTGTACGCATTTGTCCCCGAGAATACGTTGATCGGTCTTGCCAAAAGGGAAATTTTGGATGCTCGCCCCCTAGGATATAAGGTGCATGTGCATGCCCACATGCAAAATCCGGATTGGTTTTGGCCAAAAGAAAAATTCTGGATGAGTCTTAGCCTGTCCACATGCAATCCGGATCGGACCACCTAAAAAGGGAGACGATCATTATATATGTGATCGTCCACATATGTAGCTATCTTCTATCTATCTATCTATCTATCTATCTATCTACACCTAAAAAATCCCTACAGCTATCGTCTACGTCGCCCCGCCCCACGGCAAAAAAAACACAGTAAAAAAAACCAACCTCCCTGTTTCCAAACCGAAAAAATCAAATACGGCAAAAAAATGTTTCCGAAAAAACATATACACGGCAAAAAAATCCATTTCAAAAACAAACTCTTCCACATTCTCGTTTAAAAAAACGGCAAAAAAGAGTTTGTGAAAAAAAGATACAACAAAAAAAACGTTTTAGAAACAAACTCTTCCACATCGAAAATCATATACAACAAAAAAAACAGTTTCCAAAACAAAATGTTCTACATCCAAGATCATATAAACGACTGATTATAGGCCGATGAAACCGATCATCGAGTTTGGCCCTGAAAAAACTTGGTCTCTTGACCAACTACGGCATCCAGTTCAATCAGCATCCACGTCGCTTGTACTTAGTAAATCCACGGGCATTTTCATGATGTTCTGGAGGAGGTAGTCGATGAACAGACACGTTACTAGATGCCTTGTGGCGATGGCCAGAGACGGCGAAGACGAGGAGGAGTTGACCTGAGACACCTTCGAAGACAAGGAGGTGGTAGGCAGAGACGTCGTTGACGACGGTGCAGAGGATGAAGATGAGGTGCGGTGTATGTACTCGTAACTATCAGCGAAGTTGACATCGTAGAGCGAGACGATGGCGAGGGCAAGCAGGACGCGCGTGAGGACCAGTGTGGCAACGGTGACGGAGATCATTCGTGACAACGGAGTGCCGTTGTGGAGCTTCATGGCCGCGAGGAGCATACGTGAACACAAACGATGAGAAAAAAAATCCTCACGGATGGACACTCCAACATGAAAAAGAGGACAAAGATGTAGAGAGTAGATGAAAAGATAACATGGTTCCATATATTTAGGGGCGCCAATATAAATTTGTGTATTAATTTTTTATTATTTTATGAAAATAA
Organism: Miscanthus floridulus; assembly: GCF_019320115.1. NCBI lineage: Eukaryota > Viridiplantae > Streptophyta > Magnoliopsida > Poales > Poaceae > Miscanthus > Miscanthus floridulus. The sequence continues at coordinate 11,998,704 of NC_089584.1, read as the reverse complement.
TCAAATTTGTCATCGTAGATGCGCGTGGGTAAAAATATGGCCTCCGTGCAACACACGAGCATATATCTAATAACAGTTAGAGAAACCCAAATTAAAATCCTTAATGACGAAAGTGAGCGAGACCTATAGCCGCTTATCACCGGTGACAGTAGAGATGCGCAAGAAAGCTAGGCATCTCTACTATCTCCGTCCCAAAGGATATTTGACTAAGCTTTAAAAAAATAGTATCAATATATGTATCTCTGATTCTATAAAAATATATTTTACAATTAATATAACAATACTTATTTCTAGTAAAAAATATTATATTTTTTATTTAAACCTCGTTAAATTTGAAATCATTTGACTTAGAGCATGTTTAACACTATAGACTAAACTTTAGTTACTTAATCTTCAGTCCTAGGTATCCAATCAAATGGACTAAAAGTAAACTAATTTTTAGTCTTTATCCCAACTAGCAGTTAGTTCATTAATTGGCTAACATAGACTATATATGAGTCTTTGTTTTTTTTTCGAAAGGACGGCAAAAGCTTTGTCGTGGATTTTATTAGACGAAAAAAGAAAAAATGAGCAATTACAACTCTCTATTTACATCGGTGTCACAAGCTAAAACATGAAGAGAAACGACTGTCAACTAACAAAACTACCAAAGATCGGGAAAAGAAAAGCCCAAGCTCATGCACCACCGAAAACAAGAAAAACACAACTACATGAAAACGAAACAGAGAAAGATCTACTGCGAGATCGCCGTATTATGCCTCGGGGCTGTCGCCAAAGAAAAATGATTGATATCATCTTTGCATAACATCACGAATTTTCTTGGGCTTGAACTTCTTTGTTGGAAAGTTCGTCTATTTCTCTCTTTACAGATATTCCACCAAAAGTAGATTATGATCCCATCAAAATGTCGTCTCTGATTTTTGTCAACTTTTCTTCTACAACTTCACCAGTAATTATGGATCGAGCCACTTGTGTTTATAGAGCTGAGGTCTGTTAACCCAAACCACACATTGATCAACTCCCAAACTTCCTTAGCGAAAGGGCAATCTTTGCACAGATGTGTTGGCGTCTCTTGATCATTTGCATAGAGTTTACATATAGGGTCATCCGTCCATCGCTTCATCAAGTTGTTTGCGGTCAAGATTTTTTTTGTGTATTAGTATCCATGCGAAAAATCTGCATTTTGTAAAAAAAAAACTACTTTCTTTTAGTCCATGTATCCAAATTACGCTAAACTTTAGTCAACTGTATTTTTATCTATCTAAACTTAAACTTTAGCAATATCCAAATAGACCCTTGACATATTGTTATAGAATTGCACCTTTTTCGGAGTATCTTTTAATCCTTACTAGCTGATGAACAATTGGTCGTGCCAGTTTTTTTTTTCCTGATTTTCAGAGTCCCGCTGCGTCGGCTATCGGCAGCCAGCCGATCCAGAGGAAATGCATGGAATCCTACAAGATGACGATTTTTGGACCGAAAAGCGTAAACCGGGCAATATTGCCCTCCGGCCTCCACTACTACTACGTACTCAAAACTAGCCATCGAAAGAAAATGCTGACACGGAGGTCACTACCACTCAAAACTAGCCATAGAAGCAAAGTTTACAATATGTGAGACCATTCTGAATATAGCTTTGCTACTATTGGCCTGTTGCCTCCTTTTTTGAATTCAAGTCAGTTTCGCCAGCGACTGGTTTTATCTTTTGACGTGTGCAGCATTATTCCCAATTTTGATGGTGAGATCTTCGATCGTCATCAAAGTTTTGAAGCTCCCGTATGCATATATTCTGTCATCTATTACTCGTCCCGTCATGCACTAATCTCAACACCCTTGTCCGATTTCGTCAATAAAGCAAAGTTACCAAAAAGATGGTAAATCGATTTCGTCAATAAAGTAAAGTTACAAAAATGATGGTAAATTGTGTCTTGGTGAGCAGTGCCCTAACATTGAATAATGTAGGTATGGTAACTGTGTGTTAACCCACGAGTTCAGGACTAGGTGACACTATTTTTGCATAAGTTCAAAGATTCAAGGGCACTACTACACTATGCGTGCGCACGTCTCTTTCTTTCCACCGGCATGCCTCCTCACCTTATCTTCTTTCTCGCCTTGCACATATCTTCTTCTTCCTCCCGTGCTTCCCCGCCGCCTCCTCATCCTCACCCCGCCTGGCTCTGGTGACGTCGTCCTCAGCCCCCTCTAGATCCGGCGCGAGGGCCCCCGCCTCCACCACCTCCCACCAGCCCCCCGTGGGCGATAGGGTCTCATTGGAGCTCCGGCGAGACCCTACCGTCCGTGGCAACCTCCTTTTTCCCCTCTCCTGCCCCCTCTCGCATGCAGCCATGGCGACCTCCGATGAACTCCGGCCATAGCGTCCCTGCCCCTGACCTGGATCGTCATCAAAATTTGAGAGTTAGAAATTCGAGTGACACCATAGCACAAGTTCATTAACTTGGATACTCACATGAGACCGACATGTAAATTATTACAACAATACCACTATATGCTGGTTTTACTGTACATCCATTCACATGAGCTCTGATCTATCCACTTGGGAACAAACGACCGAAATTCATTATTCGTCCAAAAGTCACGTTAGTGTTTCTCCTGCTTCAGGAATCCACGGCGCAGCTTCTCTGAACTGCCCGCTCCGCCAATGCGCTCCTTTATATTTTTGGAGAAGCGCGCAAAAGATCTCAACGGCAGGAAGACGGAGTAATAATCTCCTATCTTCTGCAACTAAAAAACAAAAAAAAAACAAAAGTAATACTATTTTTATGCGATTTTTTTTTCGCTCTTCCCTCTCGTCCGTGCGATACTGCAGTTCAACGCACGGCGCCGGCAGGTGGGACCTCCTCCCGGCGACTCCAAATCTTCGCTCCAAAACATTCCTTTCCAGTCGGGATATCTTCTCCCCACCGATCCCATCGCGCCGCCATCGCCGGCCGGCCTCGCTCCTCCGCCGTCGCCGTTGCCGTCGCCCGACAGCCTCGCCGCGGCCTCCCTCGCCAAGTCCCCGATGACCCAGTCTGCCAGCCTGCCAGGGCATCGACGGTTCCAAACGTCGTCCCCCCTGCCGCCTCCCCTCCCACGCCGAGGATGGATCCAGATGAGGCAGCCCGGCCGGTGAGCATACCGTCGACCGTCGCCCTCGGCTGATCCGGCGACAAGGCGGACCAGATAGAGGGGAGGCGCTCGCCCTTGTTGGATCCGGCGAGGAGGCATCCTAACCCAGGTGGAGGCCGAGGGTTCAGGTGAGGAGGCACCATGGGCGGGGGCAGGTGATGGTGAGCACCTTCTTCGCTGCTCCCTTGTCTCTGCACCGGAGCCGCGTTCCCCGTCGCACCGGAGCTGGATCAAGGAGGGCACGGATTCGCCAGCCCCCGGCCGCGCCCCCCGCACCCGCACCGCTGCGGTCACCGCTGCGGAGTGCCCGCCGTTGGGGCAGGTGGAGGCGGCGCCGAGGAGCCCCGCGGTGCACACCAGGCTGTGCGGGGCTGGTGCCGGCGTCGGTTTCTTCTCCCCCAAGGGCCTCCCGCCCGTGCGGGTGAAAGGAACACGCCACTCGGACCTGCTCGGACCCCACTCTATGCTGCTCTGGACCGCCACACCTCGCTCGACCCAATCGAGTGACCTGCAGCCGGATAATGAAGATCCCCAATTTTCTGTGGAGTGCAGCGGCGACCCGGCCATCCCCATCCAGATAGCGAAGGCAGTCTCCAGCGGTGAGCCATTCAATCCCCTGATGTATTTCCTACTTGCATCTCATCCATCCCCGTCTAGGCCTGCGTAGGCAGCCCTGGTGTGAGCAGCAGCAAAATCATTAAACCCTTTTAACTTGGAAGCACGTGACGATCACAGGTTATTTAAATCCGATTCCCTTTGAATGTTACGTAGTTTCACTATACATCCTTTTTTAGATTTGTTTTCCTTGGTTAGGTTTTGCGTGAGCATCTAAGAATAATTGCTTGTTTTTCTTGTATCCATGTGTTTTGAAAGTTCGATCTCACAGAATACTAGAGTTGTTACTTTACCAAGGTTTTTTTTTCCTATTACAGCCTGTTCGGGAGGCCGTAAACGATCGTGGATTATTTACTGCTGGCTGGTTTTGTGTGAGAGAAGAATACTATTCCTGGTTGGAAATTTACAATCGTTTACGAGCAAGCGAACAGGCTACCACTGTTTTGGTTTCCTCTGTGATTTAGTAACTATATTTTTTAATCACGTCACAACCTGGACACATTTTTTCATATATGCTAGATGCTTCTTGTTAATTATTTATCATAAATTTTTATTTTGTAAATCTAGAGTTCAGTTTCTTGTGCCATCAAATATGTCCTAATTATACCTGTGCTATCAAATATTTGTCTCAACTATACCATAACCTGGTGAGTTACTATAGTATTTTTTTTCTAGGCGACAAGGGAAGGAAGGGGCAGTAGAGATTCTTTTGCTTAATTATCCAATCTGAGGAGCTCCTGCCGTGCTTGAGGAGGCAAATCATTCCAGAACTCAGAAAATTCAAATCACAGTCATAAAGCGATCGGATGTTTTATTTTCTGCACTGAAGCTATAACTGGAGTCCCAAATGCCAATCTAAAGCTTAACACTACTCAAATAGGAATTTTGGTTTATTTCCAATTGATAGTCACAAAAAAAAAACAGTAGAATAATATGTAAAGTCCTTGCTGTTAGGGCTATTAAGAGCAAATGTTTTACATGGTTCAGCACTCTTTAGGTTTTCACCATGTGTTGGTTGATTCGGTAAGAAAATGTATATTACTGGGTACATAGTTTTTTTTGCAGTAATTAATGTAGGAGAAACGGCTATGGTGCGGCGGTGAGGGAGGAGGGAATGGGCACACAAGCAGCGCTCTACGGGGTGTAGGAGGCTAAGGGCAGTGCCGACGTTTTCGAGGGCGTTAGGAAGAGCATCGGCTGGTGAGTAAAGCGCCACCCAAATTCACAGGATTCGAGTTCATGTCGTTCTGCCCATATCCTTTTGTTGAAATTCAATTGGACAAGAAATAGGCCAACAATTTTTTTTTTCTTCTGATGGAAGGGGTCTCTATTCTGCACATATGCATAGGTCCAGATGTAGATTCCTAAAACAATATAGTAGAGCTTATTTCATTACTTTGTGTCTGTGAAATGCTATCAGCTTAGATGAGCCCTCAACTAATTTGTGAAACAAGATCACAACTAATATCTAGGCTTCCCGCACATGTCCTCCTGATTTGGCGGCATGGCCAAGCGGTAAGGGAAGGGAGTGCAAGGTGTCACTACTCTCTGCTTGCCGACACGACCAAGGTGAGTGTGGGAAATATGGAATGGTGTCTGTGTCTGAAGGTTTTCATCATCTTTGAAGTATATTTTCTCATGTAAATGGTGTCTGAGGCTTCTTGATCAGCGGTATCGAGGGATTGCTGTTGGAGTTGGTCAATCAGAGATATTAGGAAGAATACATGTAATGCAATATTTTTATATATGCAATTTGGAAAGTGTTGTTACCAAATTAGTCTAATGAGAAGAAAAAAAAAATTCTTACTTGAGATGGCTGATGAAGAAAGACAAACTCCCATATTTCATGGAAGCCATGTGAAGCATATATGTTCCAGGCAGTTGTAATCTTTTGATAATCGCGAACAACTTTAAAACCACTAACTGTGAACTAACTTGTGGACCTTGGTTTTGACAGGGCATCTGTAATTCAAGCGCTCAAACTGTTGGGCGGGAATGAGGAGCAAGCTGCTGCATTCTTGTTTGGTGGTTAGACTACCGAGAGCAGCCGTTTGTGGCTCTCTGTTTGCTGAACCCTTTCTTGGGTTGAATATTGATATGAAGTGACTAAAGAACTAGGAAACTGCTTGGGGAGTTAAAGGACTTACTTTTACAGATGCTTCATGTTTTCTCTTGTTCCTGAGAACAAACACTTGTTTTCTGTAACTGATACATAGACTAATAGATACCTAAATGCAGGCAAAACTGTTAAGAATTCTCCTCTTATTAAACTGGCGGTTTGGGGGCTTTAAGTGAGAAAGACTAGAAAAGAAACCACATCCACTGTGCCCATCAATTTTAAACATCTACTATGCCCATCAATTTTGAATGATGACCGGAGAGAGTGTACAGTTCTGAATCCCACCCATTTTAGAATTCCTGGTAAGCAACAACTTCAATTTGGCTGATCTTCATTTACTACAACAGTAGTATTCTATTTATGTTTGAATACGCACAAGGTAGTCACCAGATAAGTGACAGTTTGGTTTGTACTTCAATTGCCTCACGAAGTGCTGTGTGCTAAAGCTTTCTTATTTACATCTTATAAAAGCATATAAATGGGTTTTGTCTTCCAAGACTGGTGCAAATATGATCTCCTATGACTAATTTGGCTGAAGAGGTTGGTGTGGGGGTATGCCCCCCGGTATCCATAAGACAAGACATGGGCCGCACCATCAGAGGTGGCCCGGCCCACAAGATCAAGGCGTGCACGGCGCTGCTCGGCGTGCACGGCGAGACATTGTATAGTACCAAATAGGATACTTACCTTGTAACCCTGCCCCTCCAGACTATATAAGGAGAGGCAGAGGTCCCCTAGCGGACAAGATACATCAAGATCTATCTACTATATCTCAATACAATCCACCAAAGACACAGGACGTAGGGTATTACGTCGATTAGACGGCCCAAACTTGTCTAAATCGCTGTCTCTGTGCCTTGTGTCACCATCTGGTTCCTGATTATGCACACCCCCACCGATCAATCTACCATCGCGGGATACTTCTCGGTGGACTGCCGACGATATTCTGTCGACAGTTGGCGCGCTAGATAGGGGTGTGCGCTTGATCCCTTGGCGAGCCAGATGGACCCTAAATCAACGACGCGTTCTCGTCATCAGTCTTATGGAGATCCATGCCGGTCCACGACGATAATTCATCGCTGGCTACATCAGCCCCCACGACTGCAGATCCGATCCCAGAACCACCTCCGAGGTCGTCTTCACCAACAACTCACCGCCCGCCAAGTGCTCGCCGTCAACACCAACCAGATAACACCATACGTCGCCGACCAGACATTCTATCTAAAGCTAAGTCATGTTTTAATATTTTTCTAAAAAATCTTCAATCTCTGTATATCGCCATGACGTTTCTCCGAGCTGTTTTTTCTATGTTTGCTCTCCAAACGATTTTCCGAACCCCCGAACAATCCTGTTGATGCTCGGACGCCTCCAGAGAGGGCCCTATCTCCGGCTCATCCCTACACGTACACGAGTGTCTACCCTCTGCGTTATGGGCGGTCGACAGCGGCTCCTTAGCGACGCTTGTTCCTCCTACACGTGCACGGCCTCCGTGCTCGACGTTATGGACTATGGGCTAGCTAGGGCTAGAGACTCAGCTACACACTAACTAGTCGGGCGGTTTATATTAAATATAAATACATCTTCGCTTCAACTGATCATCGAGCTACATACGCTATTTTTTCTCCAAAGTTTATTTATTTTTACATCATGTACTACCCATTCTACATGTTTGTATTGCAGGGTCATCGTCTAGGTGATCGGACTTCTCCACCGATCAACTGGTCGGACCGCTTGGTTCATCGACTTCGTCGCCAATCAGTTGATTGGACTGTTCGCCGGTCGTTTCTACTCAACGCTCACTTCGTCGCCAACCAGTTGATCGAATTGTTCGCTGGTCGTTTCCACTCAACGCTCACTTCGCCGCTGACCAGTTGACCAGACTGTTCGCCGCTCATGCTTCATCGACAGCTACGCCGGTAACTCCTCAACGCTCGGATTCTTCGTGCTCGAGGACTAAGTGGGTACACTTCATCGCACGGACGTCGCCAGCTACGCTGAGGACTCCTCGATGCTCAGACCTCACTAGCTTCGCCTGGGACTCCTCGGTGCTCGAACATCGCCGCCTACGCCGGGGACTCCTCGCTCCTCGGTGCTCGGTCATCGCCAGTGACGCCGGGGACTCCTCGCTCCTCGGTCATCGCCAGTGACGCCGGGGACTCCTCGCTCCTCGGTGCTCGGTCATCGCTAGCGATGCCGGGGACTCCTCACTCCTCGGTGCTCGATCATCGCCAGCGATGCCGAGGACTCCTCGCTCTTCGGTGCTCGGTCATCGCCAGCGACACCGGGGACTCCTCGCTCCTCGGTGCTCGGACATCACCGCCTACACCGAGGACTCCTTGGTACTCGGTCATCGCCAACGACGCCGGGGACTCCTCGCTTCTCGGTGCTCGGTCATCGCCGGGGACTCCTCGCTCCTCGGTGCTCGGACATCACCAGCGACACCGGGGACTCCTCGCTCCTCGATGCTCGGTCATCGCCAGCGACACCGAGGACTCCTCGATCCTCGGTGCTCGGACATCGCCGCCTACGCCGGGGACTCCTCGCTCCTTGGTGCTCGGTCATCGCCAGCAACGCTAGGGACTCCTCGCTTCTCGGTGCTCGGTCATCGCCAGGGATGCTGGGGACTCCTCGTTCCTCGGTGCTCGGACATCACCAGCGACGCCAGGGACTCCTCGCTCCTCGGTGCTCGATCATCGCCAGCGACGTCGGGGACTCCTTGCTCCTCGATGCTCGGTCATCACCAGCGACGCCGGAGACTCCTCGTTCCTCGGTGCTCGGACATCGCTAGCGACACCGGGGACTCCTCGCTCCTCGGTGCTCGGACATCGCCGCCTACGTCGGGGACTCCTCGTTCCTCGGTGCTCGGACATCGCCGGCGACACCGGGGACTCCTCGCTCCTCGATGCTCGGTCATCGCCAACGACGCCGGAGACTCCTTGCTCCTCGGTGCTCGGTCATAGCCAGCGACGTCGGGGACTCCTCGCTCCTCGGTGCTCAGACATCGTCGCCTACGCCGAGGACTCCTCGCTCTTCGGTGCTCGGTCATCGCCAGCGACGCCGGGGACTCCTCACTCCTCGGTGCTCGGACATCACCACCTACACCGAGGACTCCTCGATCTTTGGTGCTCTGTCATCGCCAGCGACGTCGGAGACTCCTCGCTTCTCGGTGCTCGGTCATCGCCAGTGACGCCGGGGACTCCTCGCTCCTCGGTGCTCGGACATCACCAGCGACGCCGGGGACTCCTCGCTCCTCAGTGCTCTGTCATCGCCAGTGACGCCGGGGACTCCTCTCTCCTTGGTGCTCGAACGTCGCCGCCTACGTCAGGGACTCCTCGTTCCTCGGTGCTCGGACATCGCCAACGACGCCGGGGACTCCTCGCTCCTCGGTGCTCGGTCATCGCCAGCGACGCCGGGGACTCCTCGCTCCTCGGTGCTCGGTCATCGCCAGCGACGCCAGGGACTCCTCGCTCCTCGGTGCTCGGACATCGCCAGCGACGCCGGGGACTCCTCGCTCCTCGGTGCTCGGTCATCGCCAGCGACGCCGGGGACTCCTCGCTCCTCAGTGCTCGGTCATCGCCAGCGACGCTAGGGACTCCTCGCTCCTCGGTGCTCGGACATCGCCAGCGACGCCGAGGACTCCTCGCTCCTCGGTGCTCGAACATCACTAGCGACGCTGGAGACTCCTCGCTCCTCGGTGCTTGTGATAGAACCACCCAATTTATACAAGATCAAGTACGGCTGTCCCCGCTAACACATTGACACGCACATACTTTCACTTATATAAACCCGGTAGTCCGCCGAGTGTCTCGAAAGACCTCGGTAAATCAACATCACAACCAAGATCGCGTGATTAAGCAAATACACATCACATACGCAGAGTTGCAGCAGAAATAATATTACAAATGGGTTTACAAATAATAGTACAAGTTTGGGTTTCAAAACCAATTATTGAAAACTACATAGCTTTCAAATGATTACATTAATATAAGTTCCAAATACATTGCTAGCATAAGTGACATCATCCGACAAAAGCATATAGATGAGAAGTAAGTATAGAATCACCAAGCCCACCGGCGGTTAGCCACCATCATCAACAGGTCGAGAACATCACCTGCAACAAGGTGGGATAAACCCTGAGTACTCAAATGTACTCAGCCAGACTTATCCGTCTTAAACCAAAATAAAGCGACACCAAGGATTATGCAAGGCTTTCTTTAGTGGGCTAGCTGGCTCGTTTGCAAAAAACATAAGCTATCATGAAGAAACCATTTTAAGTACTTTACATCATCTTTATTATGACCTATCCATCTAGGTAAGCACCTATACTATAGCAATCACTTGATTAACCAATAACATCTAGTTACCAACTTAGATTTAGCATATCCCCTATCATCCATATAACCATCCTTGTTCCATAATAATTACTACGATGCCGTAACTCGAGTCAAGTGCTCATAATTCAGGAGCGATGGCAATTCGAATCGATTCCTAACCAGCTGTTGATTTATTCCTTACACAAACCTCACTCACCCGCTAAAGTGAGGTATCGGTCACCGAGTCAACTATCCAGAAATCTCGAGTTTGCTAGGAACCACATGTACCCGGGGGCCGACCGACTGCCCTTTGGTCTTATCATCGTGCCCCCGTGTCCTACCACACCTACTCCGGTATAGTGCGCTGCGGGCAATCTACTCGGCCCGAATAATCTCCTAGCTTTGCGGTCGAAAGGTGCTTTATTCGGCTAGCTAAATGTAAGGCATGCGTTCAACATGACTCGAGGGCCAACAACAGTCGGTCCTTAATCGACACAGACAGAAACTAACAGCACCCTAGAACCCTATCTGGTTGCCTCTAACTTTTTCGTCCGGTCTCCAATTATCCATCACACATGGTTACTTCCAGGATATCATTCTTTCCATAGCTAAATTCTTCCAGTAACCATCTATAATGTAGGTGACCGGATATCATCGATCGCTACCGGTCTAAGCAATGCTAAGCAGTTATTTGATCCTGACCTAACAGGGTAAAAGGTAATAAGGTAGGCAAGGATAGTAATAAATGCATCAACGGTTTCAATCAACTCCTACAACTTAATGCAACAATATATAAACTCATATATAGGAATAATTGCTTTTATAAAGTAGGAGACTTAGAATGCTCCGGGGCTTGCCTGGGATCCGACACAAGTCAGTTCAGTTAGCTTGCACCGTCCTGGTGACGTCTCAGGTCCTAGCACTCGCTTAGTCCTTTCATCTTCGGGATAGATCCTCCATACATCGTCCTCGGGTTCAGCTCCAACATCATGTTCTTCACGTGGTTCATCTAGCGTACCTAGATGAGATGCAAGATGCATGTGTATGAATGTGATGAATGGTAACACAAGATGCATCACATAAGATTCAAGACAAACCAGTTATTCACGGCAATCATAGAGTCAAGGCTGCAAACAACAGCAGCTAATTTTACTCATAACAGGAGTTGTACTAATCCAAAAGATATGCAACAAGACAATCTGGAAAGCTTATGGAATTTTCTACAATTCATCTTTAATCCTCTTAGCATGATTCTCAAGTTAACTAAGTCAATTATACCCATTTATAGAAACTGGTCCACAATTGACAGAAAGCAGCCATTTCTGAAACCCAACTTTAAACAGGCATAACTCACAAACCACAAGGCCAAATACCACCAAATTTTAACAGAAGCTAGATACATGAATTATCTACAACTTTGTTATTCTCATATTAAGATGATTTTCAGTTAGAAGGGTCAACTAATGCAATAATTGCATCTCTGTCCAAAACATAGACAAAAACTGACATGTCATTTTAAATAGCTATAAATGGAGTTATACATGTCCAATAAATGTGGTTCTAGACTTTTTAGAAAGCTTAGCAAATTATAAACAACTTTGTTGTAAACACCTAAAGCTAATTCTACTACTAAGAAGGCCCCACAATAAGAACAAGGAAAACCCTCTCTGGTTTTGGGCAGAAACAGCCACAGAGATTTAAGCAAGTATAACTCAAGATCTACTTAGCCAAAAATCATGATATTTAACTTTTTGGAAAGCTTAAGAAAAGCACCACAACTTATGTATTTTCACCAAGTCATGATTCATAACTTAACTGAACCAATTAATTCAAACATGCAGAACTGTTCAGAGTAGAAGCAAAGCAATACAGGGCATTTGTTATTTTTATAACTCTTAAACTATAAATCCTAAACTCCTGAAATTTTTACCAGACAACAACAATCACCTTAGTAGCACTCCACAAAAATTTCACATTTATTTGAGCATAAAAACTACAGTTATGAAAAAGACAAGACATGGCAAGTAACAGGAACCTAGCTGCATAGATCTATTTTTACAGCAAAATATTTAAACTAAAACATGCCCTATTGTAGATCTAGTGCATAGAGAATTTCACAAGGATTCCAAAAAGTCCTCATTTGTTATTTTAGGATTTTTCTACTAATTAATACGAATTTTCAAAGTTCATCATTCAAATCTATAAAAAAAACAAAAGAAAAGACATGTAAGTCTTGCATCGGGGTCCCTGCAGTAAACACAAATTAAACTACAGCGAAAGGTCCTCAGGGGCACTATTCAAATGAGTCATGGCTTCGCAATTGGATCCCTCCCTTTCTTCAAATTCTTGCGCGAAGTCCTTGACGTGGATTTGCAGTAGAGGATGCGCGGGAGCTCGCCGTTTTCGGCTGGAGGAGGCCCACGATGGCCTAGCCACGCGCGTGCATGGACCATCCACAGCGTCCGTGCGGGCGACGGTGCTCTGGTGGGTTGCGCAGCTGGGGAGGGGCGTAGAAAGGGGCGGCGGAAGGAGGAGAAGGTGATGCCACGCTTGGTTCAGATGGAGGAGGGATGGAGTGGAGGCAGTAGCAGCGGTGAGGAGCTCCGCTCGGCTTGTCCATGGCGGACGCGCTCTAGCGCGCGCGTGCGGCATAGAGGGCGAGGAAGGAGGAGAGCAGGGCGAGCAGAGAGGCGAGTGAGGGCGCTCCGGTGCTCCCCCTTTACGTAGGCAGGGGCAGGCGGCTTAGGCGGGGCGCCCTCGACGCGTGGAGCAGAGGCGAGGAGCATGGCGACCGCGTGTCCCATTTTGGGGCCCACCGTCGAACACCTAGTGCGCGAGAGAGTTCCCGACTTTGCAGTCCAAAATAGCATATTCGGCTTGGATTCAGACCTGGGCGCCTGTAGCAAAGTTGTTGTGCACAAGCTGCTCTCCAACTTTTATTAAGGGTGCCTAGACATTAAACTCTCGGATTAGTAGCTAATCAAGCCTCAAGTTGATAGTGTCAATGCGTTGACAGCGATTAACAAACTCTAAAATTGAGGGTCATAACAAGGTCAAACGAGTGCCATCCCTTTACATGATCTTTTCCATGAACTTAGCTCCAACTTTTATTTTGGGGTCAACTTGAGATGCTTAACAAATTTTGGAGAACGCGAGACGCCAATGCCGAGGTCGATGAATTTCTAGACTTAGAATATTTCTAAGTGCTGAAATCAGCAGCAGATTCCAACTTTGAGCCACTGCTAGACTTAGTTCCGAGCCGATCCATGGTATACTCCAAAAACAAAGTTTCTTCTACATAACATGAGCTTCAACTTTTATTTAATGTCCAACCTTAAAACAGGTGCAGAAGCTATAGTTCTACTTTGACCAAAGCAGGATCACGATAAAGCTTAAATTATCCTTCGTGATCCATTGAAGCATTTTCTTGACATTTGCTCAACATGAACCTTTCATGACTTTTGTTGTAGAGTTCATCTAGAGTCATTTGGGCATGGTTGCAAGATTTGGTTGACGATCGAGAATTCCATTCACTTTATAAAATAATTCAAGCAAGGACATAACTCGTTATTTCATGTGACTTCTTGATTCCAAACTTCACGAAATTTTTCCATTGATTAATATAGATGGGTATTGATGTGAGACACATGAAGATATCCCAATAACACCAGCCAAGCATATATCTTGAAAAGGGCCTATATGTAAAGCAAGGGTGTCATATCCAAGTTTAGGTTGAGGCTCATTTCCATAGGTTTGACCTTGACATCTTCATCATTACTTAATATGCCATGTTTGAGCTCAAACCCATTGCTTAACTGGTGGCAAACACCCGGAGTGTTACAATGCTCGGTCATCACCAGCGACGCCGGGGACTACTCGGTGCTCCCTTGGTGGTCGGATCTTGCTACGTCTTGTCAGGGTGCTATCAAGCTGCTCCATGCTATTCGGATCATGGTGCTGATCTTGGGTTGTACGTCTAGGGTCTTGATACACGCACATCAGACGACGTCGATAAGCTTTTAGACTTCTTCTTCTTTGACCCTGCTATAAGATTCATTCTTCGTCTTCCAGCAGGCTCAGGGACTAAGTGGGCACACTTCACCTTGCGGTGAATGTGCTTGTTCTCATCTCGAGGCTACGCCTGGGGACTGGCTGCCTGCTCGGCTGGTCTTCTACTTTCTGACCCTGGCACCACGCAACTACGTCACCTACTATCAGGTTCGAGGACTAGCTGTGGGGGTATGCCCCCTGGTATCCACAAGACAAGACATAGGCCGCACCATCAGAGGTGGCCCAGCCCACAAGATCAAGGCTTGTACGGCGCTACTCGGCGTGCACCGCAAGACATTGTATAGTACCAAATAGGATACTTACCTTGTAACCCTGCCCCTCCAGACTATATAAGGAGAGGCTGGGGTCCCCTAGCGAACAAGATACATCAAGATCTATCTACTACATCTCAATACAATCCACCAAAAACACAGGACATAGGGTATTACATCGATTAGACGGCTCAAACCTATCTAAATCGATGTCTCTGCGCCTTGTGTCACCATCTGGTTCCTGATTACGCGCACCCCCACCGATCAATCTACCATCGTGGGATACCCCTCGGTGGACTATCGACAATATTCTATCGACAGTTGGAGTGTTACTAGATGGGATTAAATAACTGTTTTGGATAGCCAGAGAAATGATAGATGTCTGCCTCCAAGTGATCCACACTTGGGATGAGTTCATCGCTGCTCTGAATGACAAGCTTGACCTTGGCACCATAGTGAGATGAAGAGGAAGTCGACAAAGATATGAAAGCCTGAACAAAAAGGGAAGGGAAACTTGGAGATGCCAAAACAGTATGCACTCAATTTGACTACCCATAACTTCTATAAAACACCCTGTGCTTACTTTGATTTTAGAAGGCCTACAAAGATGTGGCCGTTTTGCAGGCACAACTAATGATCTTTAGGGGCCTTTTGATGAGTGAATAAGATAGGAGTTCATATGATTCAGATCCTGTTTCTATAAAATTGTACCTTAATATAAACCCAAGGTTGACACCGCATTGTTTTTTTTCCCTTTTGCGAAACCAATGTATAGGTTGTTCATCACGAGATCAGACATACTTGTTTATTTTAGGTTGTTATTATTTTGCTGATTTTTGAGTTGACATCCATTGTTTTAAAGCATCTATCATGCACATGTATTTCATAGTTAGAAAACCCTTGCCCATCAATTAGTTCCACTCCCTATATTATTTATATTTTTTTCTGAATCCACAGGTTCATTAGTTAGGTCCTAGTTCAGTGAAATTTTAGTACAGTACCTATAATGACAATGTTCCTTTACAATCCTATTATGTTATCCAGTTTTTGAGTGATTGTTTAATAACCCGACTATTCATATAAACAATCTTTTCATTGAGACCAATACTCAGAGAAGTTTATGCTCTCAACATGTCATTTGGTAACTTTTATATGGCCTGATATTAACGTGCATCCCCTTCAGCTTGACTTTTTCTCCATGTCTATAACAATGGGTACAATCACAAATGACTCATTAGTTTGGCGGCAGGAGCAGACATGATCCGTTGAAGACAATATATACCTGTAGTAGCGCACGGGATAATACTTGCAATAACGATGTTGCAAACATCATGTTCGAAATATCAATTGTAACGGCAATGTTGCAAACATCACATACAAAATAGCACTTTGTAATGGCGATGTTGCAAACATCACACCCAAAATATTATTTTTTTGGTAACAATATAACACATCCATACTTATATTGTCGTGGTATGATTTACATATATACTCGAATCTGTGTACATAATGGTATGGAGATGCGGCAGAACTTCTTCGTGGATTTATTAGCGCTACGAAAGAAATGGAATATCGGAGATTTCTTCCTACCGATATAAAATATTATCTTAGGCGCATCACGGAAAGATCTATAGAGTAGAGATTTGTAAGCCTATGACGCCGCGCTCTCCGTGACTTGTTAATTTCATAAACTTTGCTTTTTAGATTAACTATAACTTTAACGTTGATATTTAATTTTTACAGTATTATTATCTTATCATGTGCGATCCTATATGTTTTTAGTATAAAATATTAGCTATCCTGTAGTACGTACGGCACTGGTACCTAGTCTTCTTCTAAACAAACAAAACGCATCGTCCTGCGTCATTAGGAAATCAGAACCGAGAGATCCCGTAATCCTTTCTTACCGCACTCCTTAACCCTACTCTCCGCCGTAAATAGTTAGCAGTCCAACAGCGCCACGTCGCAAAAAGTTAACTCCTACTGCCCACCGCCGTCGCGGTCCGGCAGCGAAACTCGGCACGCGCGCCGTTCGATTCTTCCCCGCGGGGGTGTGGGTGCGGGGGGACTGGGGAGGGAGGGGGACGGTTCCTTGGACTCCAAGGAGCCCAGACCCCAGAGGCGCGCGCGGCAGCCGTCTTTGACCGCCACCGCGGGGCGTCGCCGTGAGGAGGGCCCGGGGCCGCTGACGCCCGCGGCGACGTCTCCGTCTCGCCTATATAAACCCACTCGCCCGCCCTCCGCTTCACTCATTCGAGCCACTCGTCGCCAGATGCCAGTGTCCACGGCCGCACCGCCCGCGATGGCGGCGACAAAGGCGGGCGAGGTCCCACTCCTCTACTTCTTCTCCCTGGAGCCGCTCGTCCTCCATGGCGTGGACGCCGCGGTCCACGTCCTCCTCGCGCTCGCCGTCGCGGGGCGGTTTCTGTTCCGCCACTGCGGCCTCTCCTTCTCCGTCTCCGGCCGCGCCAAGTACGGGGAAGCGCGTGGAGGCGGCCCCCGCGGCGGAGGCCGGTTCCGGTGCCACGGGATCGCGGCCTGCGCCACGTGGGCCTTGGCGGCGGCCGAGGTCCTTCTCGCGGCCTACTCGTGCTACCTGGGCGCCACCTCCGGCTCCGGGTGGTCGCGTGACGCGGTGGTGGGGCCTCGTGGACGCGGCCGCGCGCGCGGTGGCGTGGCTGCTGCTCGCCGCGTACCTGCAGTTCGACTTCGGGCGGCGGCGCGAGGAGCGGTTCCCGGCGCCGCTCAGGCTCTGGTGGGCGTTCTTCCTGCTGCTGTCCATCCTGGCCGTCGCCGACCACGTGGCGACGAGCCTCGACGGGCTCCTGGTGCCGGCGCTCGCGTGGGTGTTCGACGCCGTCTCGGTTGCTGCTGCCGTGGTCCTGCTCTGCGCTGGGTTCGTAGGCAGGAGGGAGGGAGGCGGCTCTGCTGCCGAGGAGCCTCTGCTCAACGGCGCGCATGAGACGGCGGACGGTAACAGCCGCAGCGACGCCGAGGCGTCCAGGTTCACCGGCGCCGGTTTCTTCAGCGTGCTCACCTTCTCGTGGATGGGCCCCCTCCTCGCCGTCGGCCACAAGAAGACCCTCGGCCTGGACGACGTCCCGGGGCTCGACCCCGGTGACAGCGTCTCCAGCCTGCTCCCGACGTTCAAGGCCAACCTCGAGGAGCTGGCGGGCGGCGTCTCCGGCTCCGGCCGGAAGGCCGTCACGGCGTTCAAGCTCACTAAGGCCCTGTTGCGCACCGTGTGGTGGCACGTCGCGGTGACCGCGTTCTACGCGCTGGTCTATAACGTCGCCACCTACGTTGGCCCGTACCTCATCGACTCCCTGGTGCAGTACCTCAACGGCGACGAGAGGTACGCGAGCAAGGGGCAGCTCCTTGTCCTCGCGTTCATTGTCGCCAAGGTATTCGAGTGCCTGTCGCAGCGCCACTGGTTCTTCCGGCTGCAGCAGGCGGGGATACGCGCGCGTTCCACGCTTGTTGCCGTCGTGTACCAGAAGGGCCTCGCGCTGTCAAGCCAGTCGAGGCAGAGCCGCACGAGCGGCGAGATGATCAACATCATCAGTGTCGACGCCGACCGCGTCGGGATCTTCTCATGGTACATGCACGACCTCTGGCTGGTGCCGTTGCAAGTGGGCATGGCGCTGTTCATCCTGTACTCTACCCTCGGGCTCGCTTCCCTCGCCGCACTTGGAGCCACCGTGGTCGTCATGCTTGCCAATGTGCCTCCTGGGCGAATGCAGGAGAAGTTCCAGCAGAAGCTCATGGACTGCAAGGATATCAGGATGAAGGCAACGTCTGAGATCCTGCGCAACATGCGGATTCTGAAGCTGCAGGGGTGGGAGATGAAGTTCTTGTCCAAGATCATTGAGTTGAGGAAGACAGAGACAAATTGGCTGAAGAAATACCTCTACACATCGACTTTGGTTACCTTTGTGTTCTGGGGGGCCCCGACTTTCGTTGCTGTGGTGACCTTTGGGGCGTGCATGCTCATGGGGATTCCATTGGAGTCAGGGAAAGTGCTTTCTGCTTTGGCCACGTTCCGCGTGCTGCAGGAGCCAATATACAACCTTCCTGACACGATCTCAATGGTGATCCAGACCAAGGTGTCTCTGGACAGGATAGCATCATTCCTATGTCTTGAGGAATTGCCGACTGATGCTGTGCAGAGGTTGCCAAATGGTAGTTCAGATGTTGCAATTGAGGTCACCAACGGGTGCTTCTCCTGGGATGCCTCACCGGAATTGCCAACGCTGAAGGACCTGAACTTCCAAGCTCAGCAAGGCATGCGTGTTGCAGTTTGTGGGACAGTGGGCTCTGGTAAATCGAGCTTGCTATCTTGCATTCTTGGTGAGATCCCAAAGCTGTCAGGAGAGGTTAAGATTTGCGGGATGACGGCTTATGTCAGCCAGTCAGCATGGATACAGAGTGGCAAAATTCAGGACAACATATTGTTTGGCAAGGAGATGGACATGGACAAATATGAAAGAGTCCTTGAGTCGTGTTCACTGAAGAAAGACTTGGAGATCTTGCCATTCGGTGACCAAACTGTCATCGGAGAGCGAGGGATCAACCTGAGTGGTGGGCAGAAGCAAAGGATTCAGATAGCCCGCGCTTTGTATCAGGAAGCAGACATCTATTTGTTCGATGACCCATTCAGTGCTGTTGATGCTCATACAGGGTCCCACCTTTTCAAGGTACACAATTTGTTATGCTTAAGCTTAACCTTTTATGTTCAGTAGAAGTTTCAAACACTGGTGCCTGCTTATTTTTGCAGGAATGCTTGCTCGGGGCTCTGTCTTCAAAAACAGTAGTTTATGTTACTCATCAGATTGAATTCCTACCGGCAGCTGACCTTATTTTGGTGAGAATTTCATTGGTAAAACTTCCATCCATTATTCATTGCAATAAAACGGATGCCTCTCCTTACTAGGACTGTGTTATAGGTGATGAAAGATGGCAAAATAGCACAAGCAGGAAAATACAATGAAATACTTGGTTCAGGAAAAGAGTTCATGGAGCTAGTTGGTGCACACAAGGATGCACTCGCAGAATTGGACACAATCGATGCTGCAAACGTAAGCAACGAGGGATCCCCTTCCAGAGGTACAGCAAAACTGACCAGAGCTCTATCGTCAGCTGAGAAGAAAGATAAACAGGACGAAGGGAACAATCAGAGTGGACAGCTGGTGCAGGAAGAAGAAAGAGAGAAAGGCAAGGTTGGGTTTTGGGTCTACTGGAAGTACCTCACCTTAGCTTATAAGGGTGCACTTGTACCGTTAGTGTTGCTTGGACAGCTACTTTTCCAAGTCTTACAAATTGGGAGCAATTACTGGATGGCTTGGGCTGCTCCCGTCTCAAAGGACGTTGAGCCTCCAGTGAGCATGTCAACACTGATATATGTCTATATCGCATTGGCTGTTGGAAGCTCGTTGTGCGTCCTCCTAAGAGCGTTGTTTCTTGTAACAGCCTCATACAAGACAGCGACTCTATTATTCGACAAGATGCACATGTCCATATTTAGAGCTCCTATGTCTTTCTTTGATTCCACTCCGAGTGGGCGCATCTTGAACAGAGTAAGTCATCTTCATGTGAACAATTTCGCAAGTTCTACTTATTTTCTTGGACTATGCTAACAGATGCTTCAAACTTTTCAGGCTTCCACTGATCAGAGCGAAGTGGACACCAGCATTGCATACCAGATGGGTTCTGTTGCATTTGCTGTCATACAACTTGTTGGAATCATTGCTGTGATGTCTCAGGTTGCATGGCAGGTGTTTGTTGTTTTCATTCCTGTAGTTGCTACCTGTTTCTGGTATCAGGTACGATTGGCCACCTTTATCCCCTTCATCATAGATCTAGTCATAGGTATCTAATTGACCTGCCTTTTTTTGCAGCGATACTACATTGATACAGCCAGGGAGCTGCAAAGGCTAGTAGGTGTTTGCAAAGCTCCTATCATACAGCATTTTGCAGAATCAATAACAGGATCAACCACCATCAGAAGTTTTGGCAAGGAAAATCAGTTTGTATCGGCAAATAGCCATCTAATGGATGCCTACTCCAGACCGAAATTCTACAATGCTGGAGCAATGGAATGGCTTTGCTTTCGCCTGGATGTGCTGTCATCTCTTACATTTGCATTCTCTTTAATATTCTTGATCAATCTACCCACGGGTTTCATCGATCCAGGTATCACAGTCAGTTTTGAACAGTGTTTGTTGTTCCACTCAATTGTTTGTTAATAAAAATGGTCTGAGTTGAAGAGAGCTTGTAACTAACATTACATCCTACTTTCAGGAATTGCTGGTCTTGCAGTCACATATGGGCTTAACCTGAACATGCTGCAAGCATGGGTTGTCTGGAGCATGTGCACTTTGGAGAACAAGATTATATCAGTAGAGAGAATTCTGCAATATATAAGCATTCCTGCAGAGCCACCTCTTTCCATGTCAGAAGATAAGCTGGCTCATAACTGGCCATCCGAAGGAGAAATTCAGCTCCACGACCTCCATGTAAATCCTCTTTTTTTCTGCATGGCAATGTTGTTCTGAAGAAGCTGCATGATTCCTCATTGTTATTGAACTGACATAAATCAAGTCTGGTAAAAAGACAGCGAAAGAACTATTTTAGGTGCAATGTGCCCTTAACTTCTAGTTTGATGCAGGTGAAATATGCCCCGCAGCTGCCATTTGTTCTGAAGGGACTTACAGTCACCTTCCCTGGAGGCCTGAAGACCGGTATTGTTGGAAGAACAGGAAGCGGCAAATCCACCCTTATACAGGCTCTTTTCCGTATCGTGGACCCAACTATTGGCCAGATACTAATAGACAGGCGTCGACATTTGCACCATTGGTCTGCACGATCTGAGATCTAGACTGAGCATCATTCCACAAGAGCCAACCATGTTCGAGGGGACTGTGAGAAGTAACCTTGACCCTCTTGGGGAGTACACTGACAGTCAAATCTGGGAGGTAATTTCACCTTTCATATGCTCAAGGCTTGTCATTTGTTACATTACACTCTCACATAACAATTTTAGCTAAGTTGCAGCATCCATCTGTTACTCTTGATTCCAGGCCTTGGATTGCTGTCAGTTAGGTGATGAGGTGAGGAGGAAGGAACACAAGCTTGACTCACCAGGTCCAACACTACAGTAGTTCTTTTCTTCCACACTTTTCACATCCCACACTATTCACATTCCTAGCCTAGTACTAGGTTCCAAAAAATGCAGAAGGTGCGCATGTTCCCGTTGATAATATTCTGAAGTCCTCTCAATCTGTTGGGTTGCAGTGATAGAGAACGGCGAGAACTGGAGCGTGGGTCAGCGTCAGCTTGTATGCCTTGGTAGGGTAATCCTGAAGCGGAGCAAGATCCTCGTCCTGGACGAAGCCACCGCTTCAGTGGACACCGCAACAGACAACCTGATCCAGAAGACGCTTCGGCAGCAATTCTCGGAGGCGACGGTCATCACCATCGCGCACAGGATCACGTCGGTCCTCGACAGCGACATGGTCCTCCTCCTCGACAACGGTTAGCGCCCCCGCAAACCACCCGCCTAATTTCATTTTTTTAACTTTGTTGTTTTTTCTTGTTCTGACGCCGTGATGCTGCTTTGCAGGTGTGGCCGTGGAACGCGACACGCCGGCCAAGCTGCTGGAGGACAAGTCGTCGCTCTTCTCCAAGCTCGTCGCGGAATACACGATGAGGTCGACGCACACGTAGCCAGCAACCGAAAAAGTTCTTCGTCGTGCTGCTTTCTTTGCTCCAACGCCGTTTGAGGCCGGCACCTGGGGCAGGCTGGCTCGTTGACCACGCCGGCAGATTTTTATGGGTCGCCGGTGAGGCAGGCTTACTCGTCGATGATGCCGAAAAAATTAATACTGATCGCGCGCGTTATCTCTAATATAGAGAGCTAGCGCTAATCTGATTGTCGTAACGTTGGGGAGCTGAGGTTCAGAAATGAGTTAAGGACTTCAGGTGATTAGAAAGTTGATGGTTAGTAGTGTTCACTCTGAGCATACTTAGCGCCCATCAAGAATATCATGTGCTTTGGCCACGTACCAGGAATGTTTGAAAGGTTTTTGTAATACCGTTATTCGAAACTCCTACGCTACGCCTGAATAAAATAGTGAAGTGTTTGCACGTTATTAGCGAACAAAACGGAACAGCATTCGACAGACAAAGCTGTTGATCTCATGCTGATTTTATTCTTCTTTTTTATTTACGATGAGAGCCTGTGAATGAAGAGAGCAAGTCGTGCAGGAGTGCGGAGAGGTTTTACACCGCCGCGTTGCTTTCGCCAAGTCCCGATCCCTTTGAAACAATTGAGATGCAAATGGTGTCCCCTTCAGCAGATTCTTCAGCCAACCACCGTATGGGCGCATGGCATGTGCATCCATGCCCAAAAAGCTTGCCCAAAGGTGTACATGTGTCTCATGTTGCAAGCCACGCCGGACACGTAGAGACCACAAACAGCTTTATGCTCAAAGCCTCAAACCGTCACAAGTTAAGCAACGAGAAAAAGGACGCTGAATTCACGAAGTAATCAAGTATGCATGCTGTTTGCATCGGCCTGAAGAAGAGCACCCAAGATTCCTAATGCAGATTCCAGCACCAGTTGCATGAATTCTCTCACAAGTATGTATGACGTGTGTGATTGTTATCACGTTTTCCCTGCGCAACAGTTTATATGCTCCTTCGGTGACCCTTTTAAGTTTCTCCAAGAAGTGAAAGCATAAGGCTCTGGCACGGTGGTAATCTTGAATTGAATTGCCAAACCGCACGGCTGAATTACAGTACAGTACAATGGGAAAATTACACTGACACCCTACCAAGAAATAACTACCAGTAGTGGTGAGTAGTCCCTACCAACGGTCGGAGAGACGGGATTGCTACGTAACAGTTAAAACAGTGCATCAGCGAGGCAGACGAACACAAGCACGGTAGAAAAGAAGAAAAGGAGAAGACGACGTCATCAGCAACAGCAACACGCCAACAATGGTCAGATCAGGCGAGCGCGAGCACGGACCAGGTCCCTCTCTCATTCTCATCAGCTCTTGGCGAAGTGGTGCTTCTTGCCGCCGTCTCCGCCCTTGCCGCCACCGCCGCCGCCACTGCTCCTCTTGCTCGCGTGCGCCGTCGTGTTCTTCAGAATCTGCGCGGCGGGAGCAACAGGGGGTCGGTCACTCAGAACGAGAGGAACGCTTCGGAGCTCAGATCGAACCGCGGAAACGAATGGGGGGATGGACGGAGGTAGGCGAGGCAGCACCTGGCGGAGCGTGTTGTTCTCGTTCTGGAGCGTGGACACCCGCTGCTCGAGCTCGGCATTGCGGAGCTCCAGGTCCTTGGCCTTGGCCTCCAGCTCCGTCAGGTACGCCTTCTTCCGCTCCCGCGCCTGCTGCGCGGACACGCGGTTCCGAAGCAGGCGCTTCAGCCGGTTCTGCTCCTTGTCCCCCGCGGTGCGGCCGCGCTTCTTCCCGGCCGCCGGAGGCTGCGCCCCCGTGGCCGCCGCCAGCTGCCCCCCCTGCTTGCCGTCCTCCTTGGGGCGCTCGTCCGCGCCCGCGCCCGACGAGGCCGACGCCGACGCGCCGCCCATCTCCGGCACCCGCCGTATCTCCTCCTCGCTCTCCACCCCTGCAGTGGCATGCGCGCAGCGGCAACTTCAGCTGACGAAACCAAAAAACAATAAATGATGCAGGAAATCTGAGAGGGTGGTGCATGGGTTGGGCGCGGCACGTACCTCCTTCCCTGAGGTTGTTGGGGGCGGAGCTGGAGGAGCGCTCGCTGCTGGAGGGGAGCGAGCTCGTGGTGCTCGTCTTCGCCTGCTGCTTCTCGTGCTCCTGCTCCTGCGCCGCCATCTTCCTCCTCCTCTCCTCCCCACTCCAAGAACAGATCAGGATCTCCTTCCTCCCGCGCACCACTCCTGCTCGGACTCCGCCTCCTCCCCGAGAAAAATCGAATCTTTGCGCACGCCAAGGGACAGGAGACAAGGGGGGAGGGGAAGAAAAGCAGATGCAGATCGGACGAGAGAGAGGACGAGAGAAGAGAAGAGAGGAGAGGAGAGGAGAGAGAGAGTCTGTGTGCGGGACGGGAACGGGAGAGCGGAAGAGGTGGGCGGGGAGAGAAATGGAGGTCGGTGGGGTTGGGGGGTTTTGGATGAGACGCCATCCCCGCCGTGCACGGCACCCACCATCCTACGGCCGGGGCCGGGGAAGCGTGGCACGGCGCCGCACCATACACGCCTCCACCGCATCTGACGGCGACCTCTTGAACGCGTAGCTGCGTGTCCATCCCTCTGATCAAGCCCACTTGTCACTTCCAAATCACGCGCCTCGTCTATTGGCTGCCACAAAACTTTCCTATAATCGTGTTAAAGCAACTTGAGAAGTGCCCTCCTCAATCAAGAAACCCACGACAAATCGCTGTTGGTACCGTAACTAAGTCTTTTTTTAGACGAAAGAAAAATTTATTAGATTATAGCTGAGTATACGATCATATTATACGCACTCTGGAATACATTACGTGTATCTAGAAACTGATCATCTAAATTGTATTCACGCTTTGTATAGCTCCAAATCCCAAATCCTAAATCTGTATGATGATTCATATGGACGACCGCACAGGCAAACACTCGGCAAAATGCCTGAGAATAGATGCTCAACGAACGATGGCCAACATCCTTACGGGCGGAGTTGAGAAACTTCTTATTTCTTGTGTCTTCCTTCTTCTTCTTTCTGCCACCAGAGAATAGGGAAAATCGATCTGAAACTTAATCTCCCTAGCCCTTCGTCGTGGTCAGATCTAACCACAAAAAACGGAGAAGAGAAAGAAGAAAATTATTCCATAGCGGTGACATCATATCCGCCTTGATGTCGCCGTCCGAAAAAAACAAGTCTCCATGTCGTCATGCCGAAGAAGTTACTGACACCGTTGTCATCCTCATCTTCAATAGAGCCGCCGTAGAGAAAATGAATCCACCCTACCAAGAAACTTGGCATTGAGAGACCCTAACCCTAATATTCGATCTACTAGGAAACTTACTAAAAACTATGGATCCCCACTCCCTCTGACCTCCGCCGAGATGCCAGAGGGGAAGGGAGGGGGACCAATGGTGGAGGCAAGGGGCGGCGGCTCTCGCTGAGTCATGAGTCTGGCATAGGGAGAAAAACTTAACTAACTCAGTCTCCGGTCGCACTACCGACAGAGTTCACAACTCCTTGAGATTTCTACACAGTATTAATGGAGACTATGTACGTTCCCAAAATTTTTGCCAAGGCGAAGCACTGCCTAAACGTTCCACCATCGACATGGGGGATCGGGGGTCCTTGGGGAAGGAGAAGGAGGTGTATGAGGAGGATGTGACCAATATTAGAGGAGAGGATTGAAGCCTTGAATTTGCAAGGAGAGGAGGAAGTTGATCTTGACTTCTCGGAGGACACTACCGGATTCAGCTTCTTTGTCCGAGTGCCATATACACTCGGCTAAAGCCTTTGTCGAGTATTACACTCGGCAAAGGGCGCTCGATAAATAGTTTATCGGCAAAGACCTCTTTGCCGAGTGTACTTTATCGGGCACTTTGCCGAGTGCTAATCTGACACTCGGCAAAGAAAAGTCGTCGTGACGGCGAGCGCCACCGTGACGGTGGCTTTTCTGAGTGTCAAGGTCAAGCACTCGGCAAAGGTCGCCGCTTTACCGAGCGCCGTTGACTCAGACACTCGGCAAGGGTGGCCACTGTGCCGAGTGCCACTGGCAAGACACTCGGCAAAGGTAGCATATTTGCCGAGTATCCTATCAAGACACTCGGCAAACATGCGACCTTTGCCGAGTGCCTGGCCCGTGGTACTCGGCAAATCTATGATGTTTGTCGAGTGTAATGGCCTTTGCACTCGGCAAAGCATGTTTCTAGGTAGTCACTTTGTCGAGTGTCATGGCCATTACACTTGGCAAAGTGACTGAAAACATCCTTTTTATTTGTTTTTTTACATCCCATCCAAACAAACAGAAGATATATATAACAAACATCACCAACATCACATATATATCATCAACAACACATATATATCACCAACACCATATGTATATCACAAACGTCATATATATATCACAAACGTCGCATGTCTCACAATATATCACAAATAAGTTCACACGTAATCCAAATGCTCCATCATCTATAACCACAATTGCAAATACAAGTACCATTAACAACCACAAGTATCATCATCAAGATGGCCAATGAGACTAATTTGGTGAAGGATTCGCTGAAGCATGAGGGTCGTTCGATGCCGTCGATTGATTTTGCACAAAGGAGAAGAGATTGCATGTGTGAGACAAGATAAATATATACCATACATGAATAAAACTTTCATACTCTACTAGGTTTGACCGTAAGCATGAACATACAAACTAAAATATTTATACTCACAGGAGTAGAATAGTGAGAAGGTGGAGGTGGGGAGCGAATAGCAAAGGTGGCGGAACTACACCCATAGCGGCGCCAAGACTTTACATGTACTGAAGAATCTCTGCTATCCTCCGCTGCTTGGCCTCCCTGCTCGGCCTCCACCCTCTCCATCTTCGCTAGGCGACGCTGTGCAGGTAGACCCGTAGCGGCGAGGAAGGCGATCAGAGTTGCCGAGGTACTCCGGCTCCGCTCCGACGGGCTCTTCTCTGTAAAAAAAGAAACATAAAATTGTCAATACAAAATTTCGGCAGCACCTCCCCTGCACGGTGAGGTTTCCAAAACCTGCAAGAAAACCAATGGCACGATGGCTGACATGCACATATAGGAAAAAGTCTACTTAACCCCTCCCCACCTTTCATACTTGGTCTACTTCATCCTCCAACTATGAAACCGTCTGTTTTACCCCTCTGAACTTTCTAAAACCATCTATTTTACCCCCTGGGCGGTTTTCAGCGGCGGTTTGCTACAGTAACAGCGGGTCTGCTACAGCAACGGTGGGTTTGCTACAGTGTCCGGTATGCTTTATTACAATTTTTTTATAGCTTTAGATTAATTAGAAAATCTAATTTTGTCTGTAATTAATTAGAATTTATCTATAACTAAGTTATACATAGTCCAATGAGTACGAATTTTTACTATAAGTTCAAGCATACAATA
Organism: Miscanthus floridulus; assembly: GCF_019320115.1. Classification (NCBI taxonomy): domain Eukaryota; kingdom Viridiplantae; phylum Streptophyta; class Magnoliopsida; order Poales; family Poaceae; genus Miscanthus; species Miscanthus floridulus. The sequence goes on along the minus strand of NC_089584.1, from coordinate 11,971,086 downwards.
ATTAGCGTATCATAAAAATTTTACCACAATTGAACCATAGAAGCTGCAACTATGAATTATTTTCAATTAATTACATACAAAATTAGATTTTCCAATTAATCTAAGGCTATAGTAAAAATTTTGTACTAAAGCATACCGTATTATATATTCACTATATAGATCTACTCATGTGGAGTCCAACAAAATTAGATTTTTTATTTTATGATTTTTCTATGATTTACTGTGTTTTTTCAAAGATTCACCGAAAATAAAAAAATTCAAACCCACCGCCTACTGTAGCAAACCCGCCGTTACTGTAGCAAAACCGCTGTCAAAAAATCGCCCGGGGGGTAAAATAGACGGTTTTAAAAAATTTAGAGGGGTAAAACAGACGGTTTCATAGTTTGGGGGTGAAGTAGACCAAGTATGAAAGATGGGGGGTTAAGTAGACTTTTTCCTACACATATATATGAACGGCATGATGGCCGACATGCACAAGATTATATCCAACCACATATATATAACAATATCACAACCACTCCTACGACTACCACCACTGCTACTCTACCACTACTACAACCACAACTACTAGTAATACTACGACGACGACGATGGTAGGGCATATCTAGTGGGCGTCGTAGGACGGCGGTGGTGAAGGGGCCAGGGCACCGGTGGATAAGGCGATAGCTAGGGAAAGCGCCGAGGACGTGGCAACGGTGGTCGGGGCGCCTCCTCCTCCTTCTTCTTCCTCCTTCTTCCTCCTCCTCCTCTTCCTCCTTCTTCCTCCTTCTTTCTCCTCTCCTCCTCTCCTCCTCCTCTCTTTCTCCTCCTCCTCCGGCGCGGCGCAGGGGGGCGGCGACGGCGCTAGTGCGGGCAGGGGCGACGGTGGTGTGGGCGTGGGCGGCGGCGGCGGCGCTGGCACGGTCAACTGCCTACATGTGTGCGGTGTGTGTGGGCCGGCAGGGTTAAATCCCCCCTTTGCCGAGTGCCCCCGATCTGGCACTTGGCAAAGTATTTTTATTTTTTTAATTCTCTGCCGAGTGCCACCTGGCCTGGCACTCGGCAAAGAGTTTTTTTCAAATTCTTTGCCGAATGCCAAACATCCTGGCACTCGACAAAGAGGCTCCTTTGCCGAGCGCCAAACGCAGACACTCGGCAAACCATTTTTATTTTTCTTCTTCTTGTCCCCTAAACTTTTTCTGTAGTCCTCATACAATACCTGGTACTCCATATTCCAATGTGGCACATTTCTTGGACTTTTTCTATATTTCTTTAATTTATTTCATTTAATTGAATTTTCTTGGATAATTCAAATTATAACTGCTAGTCATTCGAATAATAAAAAATGAATGGGAAAATGATATTCATGTTATTTAGTATAATGTGAGGCTGTATCTAGAAATAGACCACCAATTTTGAACATCTTGTTCACGAAACATGACCACGAACTTGCGGTCGAGTTATTTTTAAATTCTATAAAAAGCAAACGAAGACCGAAAATTTTGAAACTTGTCGAGATGTCATGATATCATATGTGGAGGCTGTGTGATAAAAAATTGAAGAGGTTTCACGTAAGTTTGTCACATACGATGCTTACCACCTCGTCGACGTCTTCACGAAATCATGAAACTTCTTCAGAGATTCTTCGGTTTGCAAGCATCGTACATGATAACTTGCGACGGTCAACTGCCTACGTGTGTGCGGTGTGTGTGGGCCGGCAGGGTTAAATCCCCCCTTTGCCGAGTGCCCCTAATCTTGGCACTTGGCAAAGTATTTTTTATTTTTTTAATTCTCTGCCGAGTGCCACCTGGCCTGGCACTCGGCAAAGAGTTTTTTTAATTCTTTGCCGAGTGCCAGACATCCTGGCACTCGACAAGAGGCTCCTTTACCGAGTGCCAAACGCAGACACTCGGCAAACCATTTTTATTTTTCTTCTTCTTGTCCCCAAACTTTTTTCTGTAGTCCTCATACAATACCTGGTACTCATGTTCCAATGTGGCACATTTCTCAGACTTTTTCTATATTTCTTTAATTTATTTTATTTAATTAAATTTCTTGGATAATTCAAATTATAACTGCTAGTCATTCGAATAATGAAAAAATGAATGAAAAATGATATTCATGTTATTTAGTATAATATGAGGCTGTATCTAGGAACAGACCACCAATTTTCGAACATCTTGTTCACGAAACATGACCACGAACTTACGATCAAGTTATTTTTAAATTCTATAAAAAACAAACAAAGATCGAAAATTTTGAAACTTGTCGAGATGTCATGATATCATATGTGGAGGCTGTGAATAAAAAATTGAGGAGGTTTCACGTAAGTTTGTCACATTACGATGCTTACCACCTCGTCGACGTCTTCACGAAATCATGAAACTTCTTCGGAGATTCTTCAGTTTGCAAGCATCGTACATGATAACTTGCACGAAACCTTCTCAAATTTTTATCATAGCCTCCATATATGATATCACGACATCTTGACAAGTTTCATGATTTTCGAACTTCGTTTGCTTTTCATAGAATTTAAAAACAACTCGACCGTAAGTTCGTGGTCATGTTTCGTGAACAAGATGTTCGAAATTGATGGTCTGTTCATAGATACGGCCTCACATTATACTAAATAACATGAATATCATTTTTTCATTTCATTTTTTCATTATTCGAATGACTAGCATGTTATAATTTGAATTATCCAAGAAAATTCAATTAAATGAAATAAATTAAAGAAATATAGAAAAAGTCCGAAAATGTGCCACATTGGAACATGGAGTACCAGGTATTGTATGAGGACTGCAGAAAAAGTTTGAGGTCAAAAGTGAAAAAAATATAGTTTGTCGAGTGTTAAAAAATGGACACTCGGCAAATCACCGCTTTGCCGAGTGTCAGGAGAAGATACTCGGCAAAGGGTTAACGGCGGCGGCCCTTTGCCGAATGTTCTGGTTGCCGAGTGTCCGACACTCGGTAAACCTGGTCTTTGCCGAGTGTTATTGTTTGCCGAGTGCTCGGCACTCAGCAAACCACCTCTTTGTCGAGTGTCAATTGTTGCCCGAGTGCTTTCTCTCTAGCACTCGACAAATAGCCTCTTTCTGGTGCCGTTGCAAGTGGGCATGGCGCTGTTCATCCTGTACTCTACCCTCGGGCTCGCTTCCCTCGCCGCACTTGGAGCCACCGTGGTCGTCATGCTTGCCAATGTGCCTCCTGGGCGAATGCAGGAGAAGTTCCAGCAGAAGCTCATGGACTGCAAGGATATCAGGATGAAGGCAACGTCTGAGATCCTGCGCAACATGCGGATTCTGAAGCTGCAGGGGTGGGAGATGAAGTTCTTGTCCAAGATCATTGAGTTGAGGAAGACAGAGACAAATTGGCTGAAGAAATACCTCTACACGTCGACTTTGGTTACCTTTGTGTTCTGGGGGGCCCCGACTTTCGTTGCTGTGGTGACCTTTGGGGCGTGCATGCTCATGGGGATTCCATTGGAGTCAGGGAAAGTGCTTTCTGCTTTGGCCACGTTCCGCGTGCTGCAGGAGCCAATATACAACCTTCCTGACACGATCTCAATGGTGATCCAGACCAAGGTGTCTCTGGACAGGATAGCATCATTCCTATGTCTTGAGGAATTGCCGACTGATGCTGTGCAGAGGTTGCCAAATGGTAGTTCAGATGTTGCAATTGAGGTCACCAACGGGTGCTTCTCCTGGGATGCCTCACCGGAATTGCCAACGCTGAAGGACCTGAACTTCCAAGCTCAGCAAGGCATGCGTGTTGCAGTTTGTGGGACAGTGGGCTCTGGTAAATCGAGCTTGCTATCTTGCATTCTTGGTGAGATCCCAAAGCTGTCAGGAGAGGTTAAGATTTGCGGGATGACGGCTTATGTCAGCCAGTCAGCATGGATACAGAGTGGCAAAATTCAGGACAACATATTGTTTGGCAAGGAGATGGACATGGACAAATATGAAAGAGTCCTTGAGTCGTGTTCACTGAAGAAAGACTTGGAGATCTTGCCATTCGGTGACCAAACTGTCATCGGGGAGCGAGGGATCAACCTGAGTGGTGGGCAGAAGCAAAGGATTCAGATAGCCCGCGCTTTGTATCAGGAAGCAGACATCTATTTGTTCGATGACCCATTCAGTGCTGTTGATGCTCATACAGGGTCCCACCTTTTCAAGGTACACAATTTGTTATACTTAAGCTTAACCTTTTATGTTCAGTAGAAGTTTCAAACACTGGTGCCTGCTTATTTTTGCAGGAATGCTTGCTCGGGGCTCTGTCTTCAAAAACAGTAGTTTATGTTACTCATCAGATTGAATTCCTACCGGCAGCTGACCTTATTTTGGTGAGAATTTTATTGGTAAAACTTCCATCCATTATTCATTGCAATAAAACGGATGCCTCTCCTTACTAGGACTGTGTTGTAGGTGATGAAAGATGGCAAAATAGCACAAGCAGGAAAATACAATGAAATACTTGGTTCAGGAAAAGAGTTCATGGAGCTAGTTGGTGCACACAAGGATGCACTCGCAGAATTGGACACAATCGATGCTGCAAACGGAAGCAACGAGGGATCCCCTTCCAGAGGTACAGCAAAACTGACCAGATCTCTATCGTCAGCTGAGAAGAAAGATAAACAGGACGAAGGGAACAATCAGAGTGGACAGCTGGTGCAGGAAGAAGAAAGAGAGAAAGGCAAGGTTGGGTTTTGGGTCTACTGGAAGTACCTCACCTTAGCTTATAAGGGTGCACTTGTACCGTTAGTGTTGCTTGGACAGCTACTTTTCCAAGTCTTACAAATTGGGAGCAATTACTGGATGGCTTGGGCTGCTCCCGTCTCAAAGGACGTTGAGCCTCCAGTGAGCATGTCAACACTGATATATGTCTATATCGCATTGGCTGTTGGAAGCTCGTTGTGCGTCCTCCTAAGAGCGTTGTTTCTTGTAACAGCCTCATACAAGACAGCGACTCTATTATTCGACAAGATGCACATGTCCATATTTAGAGCTCCTATGTCTTTCTTTGATTCCACTCCGAGTGGGCGCATCTTGAACAGAGTAAGTCATCTTCATGTGAACAATTTCGCAAGTTCTACTTATTTTCTTGGACTATGCTAACAGATGCTTCAAACTTTTCAGGCTTCCACTGATCAGAGCGAAGTGGACACCAGCATTGCATACCAGATGGGTTCTGTTGCATTTGCTGTCATACAACTTGTTGGAATCATTGCTGTGATGTCTCAGGTTGCATGGCAGGTGTTTGTTGTTTTCATTCCTGTAGTTGCTACCTGTTTCTGGTATCAGGTACGATTGGCCACCTTTATCCCCTTCATCATAGATCTAGTCATAGGTATCTAATTGACCTGCCTTTTTTTGCAGCGATACTACATTGATACAGCCAGGGAGCTGCAAAGGCTAGTAGGTGTTTGCAAAGCTCCTATCATACAGCATTTTGCAGAATCAATAACAGGATCAACCACCATCAGAAGTTTTGGCAAGGAAAATCAGTTTGTATCGGCAAATAGCCATCTAATGGATGCCTACTCCAGACCGAAATTCTACAATGCTGGAGCGATGGAATGGCTTTGCTTTCGCCTGGATGTGCTGTCATCTCTTACATTTGCATTCTCTTTAATATTCTTGATCAATCTACCCACGGGTTTCATCGATCCAGGTATCACATCAGTTTTGAACAGTGTTTGTTGTTCCACTCAATTGTTTGTTAATAAAAATGGTCTGAGTTGAAGAGAGCTTGTAACTAACATTACATCCTACTTTCAGGAATTGCTGGTCTTGCAGTCACATATGGGCTTAACCTGAACATGCTGCAAGCACGGGTTGTCTGGAGCATGTGCACTTTGGAGAACAAGATTATATCAGTAGAGAGAATTCTGCAATATATAAGCATTCCTGCAGAGCCACCTCTTTCCATGTCAGAAGATAAGCTGGCTCATAACTGGCCATCCGAAGGAGAAATTCAGCTCCACGACCTCCATGTAAATCCTCTTTTTTCTGCATTGCAATGTTGTTCTGAAGAAGCTGCATGATTCCTCATTGTTATTGAACTGACATAAATCAAGTCTGGTAAAAAGACAGCGAAAGAACTATTTTAGGTGCAATGTGCCCTTAACTTCTAGTTTGATGCAGGTGAAATATGCCCCGCAGCTGCCATTTGTTCTGAAGGGACTTACAGTCACCTTCCCTGGAGGACCTGAAGACCGGTATTGTTGGAAGAACAGGAAGCGGCAAATCCACCCTTATACAGGCTCTTTTCCGTATCGTGGACCCAACTATTGGCCAGATACTAATAGACGGCGTCGACATTTGCACCATTGGTCTGCACGATCTGAGATCTAGACTGAGCATCATTCCACAAGAGCCAACCATGTTTGAGGGGACTGTGAGAAGTAACCTTGACCCTCTTGGGGAGTACACTGACAGTCAAATCTGGGAGGTAATTTCACCTTTCATATGCTCAAGGCTTGCCATTTGTTACATTACACTCTCACATAACAATTTTAGCTAAGTTGCAGCATCCATCTGTTACTCTTGATTCCAGGCCTTGGATTGCTGTCAGTTAGGTGATGAGGTGAGGAGGAAGGAACACAAGCTTGACTCACCAGGTCCAACACTACAGTAGTTCTTTTCTTCCACACTTTTCACATCCCACACTATTCACATTCCTAGCCTAGCACTAGGTTCCAAAAAATGCAGAAGGTGCGCATGTTCCCGTTGATAATATTCTGAAGTCCTCTCAATCTGTTGGGTTGCAGTGATAGAGAACGGCGAGAACTGGAGCGTGGGTCAGCGTCAGCTTGTATGCCTTGGTAGGGTAATCCTGAAGCGGAGCAAGATCGTCGTCCTGGACGAAGCCACCGCTTCAGTGGACACCGCAACAGACAACCTGATCCAGAAGACGCTTCGGCAGCAATTCTCGGAGGCGACGGTCATCACCATCGCGCACAGGATCACGTCGGTCCTCGACAGCGACATGGTCCTTCTCCTCGACAACGGTTAGCGCCACGCAAACCACCCGCCTAATTTCATTTTTTAACTTTGTTGTTTTTTTTTTTTGTTCTGACGCCGTGATGCTGCTTTGCAGGTGTGGCCGTGGAGCGCGACACGCCGGCCAAGCTGCTGGAGAACAAGTCGTCGCTCTTCTCCAAGCTCGTCGCGGAATACACGATGAGGTCGACGCACACGTAGCTAGCAACTGAAAAAGTTGTTCGTCGTGCTGCTTTCTTTGCTCCACGCCGTTTGAGGCTGGCACCTGGGGCAGGCTGACTCGTACCACGCCGGCAGATTTTTATGGGTCGCCGGTGAGGCAGATTTACTAGTCGATGATGCCGAAAAAATTAATACCGATCGCGCGCGTTATCTCTAATATAGAGAGCTAGCGCTAATCTGATTGTCGTAACGTTGGGGAGCTGAGGTTCAGAAGAGGTAAGGACTTCAGGTGATTAGAAAGTTGATGGTTAGTAGTGTTCACTCTGAGCATACTTAGCGCCCATCAAGAATATCATGATCTTTGGCCACGTAGCAGGAATGTTTGAAAGATTTTTGTAATACCGTTATTCGAAACTCCTACGCTACGCCTGAATAAAATAGTGAAGTGTTTGCACGTTATTAGCGAACAAAACGGAACAGCATTCGACAGACAAAGCTGTTGATCTCATGCTGATTTTATTCTTCTTTTTTATTTACGATGAGAGCCTGTGAATGAAGAGAGCAAGTCGTGCAGGAGTGCGGAGAGGTTTTACACCGCCGCGTTGCTTTCGCCAAGTCCCGATCCCTTTGAAACAATTGAGATGCAAATGGTGTCCCCTTCAGCAGATTCTTCAGCCAACCACCGTATGGGCGCATGGCATGTGCATCCATGCCCAAAAAGCTTGCCCAAAGGTGTACATGTGTCTCATGTTGCAAGCCACGCCGGACACGTAGAGACCACAAACAGCTTTATGCTCAAAGCCTCAAACCGTCACAAGTTAAGCAACGAGAAAAAGGACGCTGAATTCACGAAGTAATCAAGTATGCATGCTGTTTGCATCGGCCTGAAGAAGAGCACCCAAGATTCCTAATGCAGATTCCAGCACCAGTTGCTGAATTCTCTCACAAGTATGTATGACGTGTGTGATTGTTATCACGTTTTCCCTGCGCAACAGTTTATATGCTCCTTCGGTGACCCTTTTTAAGTTTTCTCCAAGAAGTGAAAGCATAAGGCTCTGGCACGGTGGTAATCTTGAATTGAATTGCCAAACCGCACGGCTGAATTACAGTACAGTACAATGGGAAAATTACACTGACACCCTACCAAGAAATTAACTACCAGTAGTGGTGAGTAGTCCTACCAACGGGCGGAGAGACGGGATTGCTACGTAACAACAGTTAAAACAGTGCATCAGCGAGGCAGACGAACACAAGCACGGTAGAAAAGAAGAAAAGGAGAAGACGACGTCATCAGCAACAGCAACACGCCAACAATGGTCAGATCAGGCGAGCGCGAGCACGGACCAGGTCCCTCTCTCATTCTCATCAGCTCTTGGCGAAGTGGTGCTTCTTGCCGCCGTCTCCGCCCTTGCCGCCGCCGCTCCTCTTGCTCGCGTGCGCCGTCGTGTTCTTCAGAATCTGCGCGGCGGGAGCACCAGGCGGGTCAGTCGGTCAGAACGAGAGGAACGCCTCGGAGCTCAGATCGAACCGCGGAAACGAATGGGGGGACGGACGGAGGCGAGGCGGCACCTGGCGGAGCGTGTTGTTCTCGTTCTGGAGCGTGGACACCCGCTGCTCGAGCTCGGCATTGCGGAGCTCCAGGTCCTTGGCCTTCGCCTCCAGCTCCGTCAGGTACGCCTTCTTCCGCTCCCGCGCCTGCTGCGCGGACACGCGGTTCCGCAGCAGGCGCTTCAGCCGGTTCTGCTCCTTGTCCCCCGCGGTGCGGCCGCGCTTCTTCCCGGCCGCCGGAGGCTGCGCCCCCGCGGCCGCCGCCAGCTGCCCCTGCTTGCCGTCCTCCTTGGGGCGCTCGTCCGAGCCCGCGCCCGACGAGGCCGACGCCGACGCGCCGACCATCTCCGGCACCCGCCGTATCTCCTCCTCGCTCTCCACCCCTGCAGTGGCATGCGCGCAGCGGCAACTTCAGCTGACGAAACCAAAAACAATAAATGATGCAGGAAATCTGAGAGGGTGGTGCATGGGTTGGGCGCGGCACGTACCTCCTTCCCTGAGGTTGTTGGGGGCGGAGCTGGAGGAGCGCTCGCTGCTGGAGGGGAGCGAGCTCGTGGTGCTCGTCTTCGCCTGCTGCTTCTCGTGCTCCTGCTCCTGCGCCGCCATCTTCCTCCTCCTCTCCTCCCCACTCCAAGAACAGATCAGGATCTCCTTCCTCCCGCGCACCACTCCTGCTCGGACTCCGCCTCCTCCCCGAGAAAAATCGAATCTTTGCGCACGCCAAGGGACAGGAGACAAGGGGGGAGGGGAAGAAAAGCAGATGCAGATCGGACGAGAGAGAGGACGAGAGAAGAGAAGAGAGGAGAGGAGAGGAGAGAGAGAGTCTGTGTGCGGGACGGGAACGGGAGAGCGGAAGAGGTGGGCGGGGACAGAAATGGAGGTCGGTGGGGTTGGGGGGTTTTGGATGAGACGCCATCCCCGCCGTGCACGGCACCCACCATCCTACGGCCGGGGCCGGGGAAGCGTGGCGCGGCGTGGCACCATACACGCCTCCACCGCATCTGACGGCGACCTCTTGAACGCGTAGCTGCGTGTCCATCCCTCCGATCAAGCCCCTTTGTGACTTCCAAATCACGCGCCTCGTCTATTGGCTGCCACAAAACTTTCCTATAATCGTGTTAAAGCAACTTGAGAAGTGCCCTCCTCAATCAAGAAACCCACGACAAATCGCTGTTGGTACCGTAACTAAGTCTTTTTTTAGACGAAAGAAAAATTTATTAGATTATAGCTGAGTATACGATCATATTATACGCACTCTGGAATACATTACGTGTATCTAGAAACTGATCATCTAAATTGTATTCACGCTTTGTATAGCTCCAAATCCCAAATCCAAATCTGTATGATGATTCATATGGACGACCGCACAGGCAAACACTCGGCAAAATGCCTGAGAATAGATGCTCAACGAACGATGGCCAACATCCTTACGGGCGGAGTTGAGAAACTTCTTATTTCTTGTGTCTTCCTTCTTCTTCTTTCTGCCACCAGAGAATAGGGAAAATCGATCTGAAACTTAATCTCCCTAGCCCTTCGTCGTGGTCAGATCTAACCACAAAAAACGGAGAAGAGAAAGAAGAAAATTATTCCATAGCGGTGACATCATATCCGCCTTGATGTCGCCGTCCGAAAAAACAAGTCTCCATGTCGTCATGCCGAAGAAGTTACTGACACCGTTGTCATCCTCATCTTCAATAGAGCCGCCGTAGAGAAAATGAATCCACCCTACCAAGAAACTTGGCATTGAGAGACCCTAACCCTAATATTCGATCTACTAGGAAACTTACTAAAAACTATGGATCCCCACTCCCTCTGACCTCCGCCGAGATGCCAGAGGGGAAGGGAGGGGGACCAATGGTGGAGGCAAGGGGCGGCGGCTCTCGCTGAGTCATGAGTCTGGCATAGGGAGAAAAACTTAACTAACTCAGTCTCCGGTCGCACTACCGACAGAGTTCACAACTCCTTGAGATTTCTACACAGTATTAATGGAGACTATGTACGTTCCCAAAATTTTTGCCAAGGCGAAGCACTGCCTAAACGTTCAACCATCGACATGGGGGATCGGGGGTCCTTGGGGAAGGAGAAGGAGGTGTATGAGGAGGATGTGACCAATATTAGAGGAGAGGATTGAAGCCTTGAATTTGCAAGGAGAGGAGGAAGTTGATCTTGACTTCTCGGAGGACACTACCGGATTCAGCTTCTTTGCCGAGTGCCATATACACTCGGCAAAGCCTTTGTCGAGTATTACACTCGGCAAAGGGCGCTCGATAAATAGTTTATCGGCAAAGACCTCTTTGCCGAGTGTACTTTATCGGGCACTTTGCCGAGTGCTAATCTGACACTCGGCAAAGAAAAGTCGTCGTGACGGCGAGCGCCACCGTGACGGTGGCTTTTCTGAGTGTCAAGGTCAAGCACTCGGCAAAGGTCGCCGCTTTACCGAGCGCCGTTGACTCAGACACTCGGCAAGGGTGGCCACTGTGCCGAGTGCCACTGGCAAGACACTCGGCAAAGATAGCATATTTGCCGAGTATCCTATCAAGACACTCGGCAAACATGCGACCTTTGCCGAGTGCCTGGCCCGTGGCACTCGGCAAATCTATGATGTTTGTCGAGTGTAATGGCCTTTGGACTCGGCAAAGTATGTTTTTAGGTAGTCACTTTGTCGAGTGTCATGGCCATTGCACTTGGCAAAGTGACTGAAAACATCCTTTTTATTTGTTTTTTACATCCCATCCAAACAAACAGAAGATATATATAACAAACATCACCAACATCACATATATATCATCAACAACACATATATATCACCAACACCATATGTATATCACAAACGTCATATATATCACAAACGTCGCATGTCTCACAATATATCACAAATAAGTTCACAAGTAATCCAAATGCTCCATCATCTACAACCACAATTGCAAATACAAGTACCATTAACAACCACAAGTATCATCATCAAGATGGCCAATGAGACTAATTTGGTGAAGGATTCGCTGAAGCATGAGGGTCGTTCGATGCCGTCGATTGATTTTGCACAAAGGAGAAGAGATTGCATGTGTGAGACAAGATAAATATATACCATACATGAATAAAACTTTCATACTCTACTAGGTTTGACCGTAAGCATGAACATACAAACTAAAACATTTATACTCACTAGGAGTAGAATAGTGAGAAGGTGGAGGTGGAGGTGGAGCGAATAGCAAAGGTGGCGGAACTACACCCATAGCGGCGCCAAGACTTTACATGTACTGAAGAATCTCTGCTATCCTCCGCTGCTTCGGCCTCCCTGCTCGGCCTCCACCCTCTCCATCTTCGCTAGGCGACGCTGTGCAGGCAGACCCGTAGCGGCGAGGAAGGCGATCAGAGTTGCCGAGGTACTCCGGCTCCGCTCCGACGGGCTCTTCTCTGTAAAAAAAGAAACATAAAATTGTCAATACAAAATTTCGGCAGCACCTCCCCTGCACGGTGAGGTTTCCAAAACCTGCAAGAAAACCAATGGCACGATGGCTGACATGCACATATAGGAAAAAGTCTACTTAACCCCTCCCCACCTTTCATACTTGGTCTACTTCATCCTCCAACTATGAAACCGTCTGTTTTACCCCTCTGAACTTTCTAAAACCATCTATTTTACCCCCTGGGCGGTTTTCAGCGGCGGTTTGCTACAGTAACAGCGGGTCTGCTACAGCAACGGTGGGTTTGCTACAGTGTCGGTATGCTTTATTACAATTTTTTTGTAGCTTTAGATTAATTAGAAAATCTAATTTTGTCTGTAATTAATTAGAATTTATCTATAACTAAGTTATACATAGTCCAATGAGTACGAATTTTTACTATAATTCAAACATACAATAATTAGCGTATCATAAAAATTTTACCACAATTGAACCATAGAAGCTGCAGCTATGAATTATTTAATTAATTACAGATAAAATTAAATTTTCCAATTAATCTAAGGCTATAGTAAAAATTTTGTACTAAAGCATACCGTATTATATATTCACTATATAGATCTACTCATGTGGAGTTCAACAAAATTAGATTTTTTATTTTATGATTTTTCTATGATTTACTGTGTTTTTTCAAAGATTCACCGAAAATAAATAAAAAATTCAAACCCAGCGCTACTGTAGCAAACCCGCCGTTACTGTAGCAAAACCGCTGTCAAAAAATCGCCCGGGGGGTAAAATAGACGGTTTTAAAAAATTCAGAAGGGGTAAAATAGACGGTTTCATAGTTTGGGGGTGAAGTAGACCAAGTATGAAAGATGGGGGGTTAAGTAGACTTTTTCCTGCACATATATATGAACGGCATGATGGCCGACATGCACAAGATTATATCCAACCACATATATATAACAATATCACAACCACTCCTACGACTACCACCACTGCTACTCTACCACTACTACAACCACAACTACTAGTAATACTACGACGACGACGATGGTAGGGCATATCTAGTGGGCGTCGTAGGACGGCGGTGGTGAAGGGGCCAGGGCGCCGGTGGATAAGGCGACAGCTAGGAAAGCGCCGAGGACGTGGCAACGGTGGTCGGGGCGCCTCCTCCTTCTTCCTCCTTCCTCCTCCTCCTTCTCTTCCCCTTCTTCCTTCCTTCTTTCTCCTCTCCTCCTCTCCTCCTCCTCTCTTTCTCCTCCTCCTCCGGCGCGGCGCAGGGGGCGGCGGCGGCGCTAGCGCGGGCAGGGGCGACGGTGGCTGTGGGCGTGGGCGGCGGCGGCGGCGCTGGCACGGTCAACTGCCTACGTGTGTGCGGTGTGTGTGGGCCGGCAGGGTTAAATCCCCCCTTTGCCGAGTGCCCTCGATCTGGCACTTGGCAAAGTATTTTTATTTTTTTAATTCTCTGCCGAGTGCCACCTGGCCTGATACTCGGCAAAGAGCTTTTTTTCAAATTCTTTGCCGAGTGCCAGACGTCCTGGCACTCGACAAAGAGGCTCCTTTGCCGAGCGCCAAACGCAGACACTCGGCAAACCATTTTTATTTTTCTTCTTCTTGTCCCCTAAACTTTTTCTGTAGTCCTCATACAATACCTAGTACTCCATATTCCTAATGTGGCACATTTCTCGGACTTTTTCTATATTTCTTTAATTTATTTCATTTAATTGAATTTTCTTGGATAATTCAAATTATAACTGCTAGTCATTCGAATAATGAAAAAATGAATGGGAAAATGATATTCATGTTATTTAGTATAATGTGAGGCTGTATCTAGAAACTAGACCACCAATTTTGAACATCTTGTTCACGAAACATGACCACGAACTTGCGGTCGAGTTATTTTTAAATTCTATAAAAAGCAAACGAAGACCGAAAATTTTGAAACTTGTCGAGATGTCATGATATCATATGTGGAGGCTGTGATAAAAAATTGAAGAGGTTTCACGTAAGTTTGTCACATACGATGCTTACCACCTCGTCGACGTCTTCATGAAATCATGAAACTTCTTCGGAGATTCTTTGGTTTGCAAGCATCGTACATGATAACTTGCGACGGTCAACTGCCTACGTGTGTGCGGTGTGTGTGGGCCGGCAGGGTTAAATCCCCCCTTTGCCGAGTGCCCCTAATCTGGCACTTGGCAAAGTATTTTTTATTTTTTTAATTCTCTGCCGAGTGCCACCTGGCCTGGCACTCGGCAAAGAGTTTTTTTAATTCTTTGCCGAGTGCCAGACGTCCTGGCACTCGACAAAGAGGCTCCTTTGCCGAGTGCCAAACGCAGACACTCGGCAAACCATTTTTATTTTTCTTCTTCTTGTCCCCAAATTTTTTCTGTAGTTCTCATACAATACCTGGTACTCTATGTTCCAATGTGGCACATTTCTCGAACTTTTTCTATATTTCTTTAATTTATTTTATTTAATTAAATTTTCTTGGATAATTCAAATTATAACTGCTAGTCATTCGAATAATGAAAAAATGAATGGAAAAATGATATTCATGTTATTTAATATAATATGAGGCTGTATCTAGGAACAGACCACCAATTTCGAACATCTTGTTCACGAAACATGACCACGAACTAACGATCGAGTTATTTTTAAATTCTATAAAAAGCAAACAAAGATCGAAAATTTTGAAACTTGTCGAGATGTCATGATATCATATGTGGAGGCTGTAATAAAAAATTGAGGAGGTTTCACGTAAGTTTGTCACATACGATGCTTACCACCTCGTCGACGTCTTCACGAAATCATGAAACTTCTTCGGAGATTCTTCAGGTTTGCAAGCATCGTACATGATAACTTGCACGAAACCTTCTCAAATTTTTATCATAGCCTCCATATATGATATCACGACATCTTGACAAGTTTCATGATTTTCGAACTTCGTTTGCTTTTCATAGAATTTAAAAACAACTCGATCGTAAGTTCGTGGTCATGTTTCGTGAACAAGATGTTTCGAAATTGATGGTCTGTTCATAGATACGGCCTCACATTATACTAAATAACATGAATATCATTTTTTCTATTCATTTTTTCATTATTCGAATGACTAGCTGTTATAATTTGAATTATCCAAGAAAATTCAATTAAATGAAATAAATTAAAGAAATATAGAAAAAGTCCGAAAATGTGCCACATTGGAACATGGAGTACCAGGTATTGTATGAGGACTGCAGAAAAAGTTTGGAGGTCAAAAGTGAAAAAAATATAGTTTGTCGAGTGTTAAAAAATGACACTCGGCAAATCACCGCTTTGCCGAGTGTCAGGAGAAGACACTCGGCAAAGGGTTAACGGCGGCGGCCCTTTGCCGAAGTGTTCTGGTTTGCCGAGTGTCCGACACTCGGTAAACCTGGTCTTTGCCGAGTGTTATTGTTTGCCGAGTGCTCGGCACTCAGCAAACCACCTCTTTGTCGAGTGTCAATTGTTTGCCGAGTGCTTTCTCTCTAGCACTCGACAAATAGCCTCTTTGCCGAGCGCCCGATAAAAAACACTCGGCAAAGAAGCATCCCATCTTCTGCAGTTTTTGCAGATTACTGGGTCATGAGGTGGTGGAATATTGACTTCTACTTTCAGTTGGATTCCTTCGCTGGCTTGGAAATTCAGGACCTCAAACATTGGCTCCTCACAAAAAAGTTGTCTAGCGTCGCACTTTGGCTAGAAGTCTGAGATGCGCTATCACATTTCGTGCAGCAAACTAGGCAATGATGACAAAGTTATGGTTGTTCTTTAGTTGTTGTGCCGATATGTTTTGAGTAGTTTCCATGTACAATCATTGATGTTTTCGTGAGCAAGTTTCGGTTCTGGGTGTTCAGTTTCTCTTGGTAGGTTTGTCCTGTTCAAATTGCTTTTTCACGGAGCAGTGCTAATGAAGGTTTTTTCCCCTAGTTTCCTTCCATAAAAAGTGGCGTTAGTCATGTTTCTCGTTCTATCAGAGTTATCGAGAGAAATGTGACACATCTTTCCTAGTTGTATGATTTTGAGTCTACTTTTTCTCATAAATTGAACCAATTTTATTCTAGGGTAGGCAGAAATAAAAGCTTCCATCATCATTTCCCTCAGTAGATAAACTATACTTAATAGTATATTTTCCTCAGAAAAGAGTAAAAAAATACAACAATCTGTTAACACCGTTGTGACCACGTCTACCAGGTACCAGCTTCAAACGTTTCCTTCTTCGAAGGGGGTACGAAGCATGTGGAAATGGAACCCCAGCACCATTCACATGTATTGTATCAACTTGAGCGAAGAGTTAACACATGCTCCTCAGAGCCAAACAACAAGTTGGTTATGTGCTCATGAGTTACATACTAGTCAGTTCGTTGGAAGATCCTTGTCATAATTATGTGAAAGCAACTTATTCCCGAGAAGTTTGTGGACCCTTCTTACTTTTCCGTTTCAATTACTCCCTCCGTCTCTAAATAACTATCGTTTTGCTTCTCAAGAAACAACTTTGACTAAATATATATATAAATAATAATATTTATGGTACAAAATTAATATCATTAGATAGATCGTTGAATCTATTTTATAATAAATATATTTATTTGGAGTACAAATATTGCATGTATTTTCTATAAATCTAGTCAAATTTACGGTACGAAAATAAAAAAAACAACAATTAGCCAGGTGCAAATCAATGTCAGTCAGAGTACAGTGCCATAGTGGCCATAACTCAGTTTATGCCCAACTTCTCAATGCCATCTCAGCATTCCATCCAATGAAAAGACATTTTTGCACATATCTATAAGTTGCAATACTGCAGCAAACATGCACAATGAAAAGAAATGTGTAAATGGGACACTTCATCATTGTAAGGAAAAAGCAACTTTAGAAGTGCTTCAAAACAAAACTAGATACAAAGAAAAAAAAACAGATGGATGTGTGGATATCCAGCTTGGCCTTTCAAGCAATTAGCTCACTGAGAGTGACCACATTAAGTAGCAGAAAACTCGAGAATATGCAGGAAGGTCAACAAGCTCTGGCTGCATAATCTGATAATCCGGAACAGAATAGTGACAGGGACCTTACAAAACGAAGTCAATATAATAATTGTATGTAATCTAGTACTGGTTCAGGGTGTTCGGCTGGCTGGCCGGTCAGCCCACTCACAAAAGCACTGTTCATGTAAACAGTGTTTCTAGACAGAACAGTATTTCTCTCTCACAACAATCAGCCAGAACAGTATTTTGACTTATTTTTCAGTCCTACCGAACAGCTCCAATCTTATCTGGTCAACATGCAAAAATATTGCTCTTAAATAAAGTGGAGCACGAACTTAAATATACTGTTTGAGGACTTAAATGACCAAAAGAATGTGTGTAGTGGTCAAACCGGATCTCTAGTTTTGTCTTGAATCAACTTCAGACCAAAAGGCTGTCCCAAAGGCCACTCAAACTTGAACCCAGCATCCGGCATCCCCTTATTGCCAGGTAGTATATTACTCTCAAAGTTTACAGTTTAGGTCATATTTGGATCACACGGAAAATGAGAAAGAGGTGGGAAAATAAGGCGGCGGAGATCCAAAACTTTAGATTCTAGAATGAGATTTTATAATCCAACAATATGCCAAAATCTACTATTTAAAGATTTTTATTACTATGCAAAGGCAATAATCACTGTGCGAATATATAAGAACTAAACACCTCATATTTTTATCCAGAATTCAGATTATATATATATATATATATATATATATATATATATATATATATATATATATATATATATATATATATATATATATATTCAGTTCTTCACTATCTAGAATCTAGATTCTCAAATGAGACCCAAACATGCCTTCACATATCACTAGTACTATGGAAAAACTCATGATATATTTACTGCCAGCCATCTAATTTTGCTCTGGGATAGGTCATTATTAAGTACTTAATTTCTGAATTTTCCAAAAGGAGATCAGAAACAAACTTGTTTGGTCATCGGGAAAAGAAAGGCCACAAATATTGCATACGGTCCCGGCAATCATGCCAACTCCAACAAGTGGAAACCACTAACGAATAGCTTTATTACTAGTGGAAATTCCATTCTTCCTCCTCAGTCGTGTGCCCATACTCTTCTGCTAGTTCGTCTCAAGTCTGCATCATACACGCCACAGTTGCAGGCTTCCTCTAGTTTACACCAGTACAGGAGTACTATAGAAAGAGAGAAATGCAGAACAACAGTCCGACATACAAAACAAAAAACTTTATTGTAACCAACATCTGTTCAATTTCAATGTACAAACAATGCAACAATACCAGGTACTGTGCTGCTTGCAAGCATTTGAACACCAGAAGCCAAGAAGGTGAGATCAAATGTGCTGCGAGGCAATAACCACCCGTCCTCTTTTGCGTAGAAATTCTACGACTAATTGTTTAAGCAATAATTGGAGGAACCAAACTACCAAGTAGCAATAATTGGAGGAACAGCCAAACTACGACTCATTGCTCCCTGATCACTTGAACTTATCAGCCATGGAATAGTATTTTTCTCTCACAATAAATCAGCTTCAGCCGGCTTATCAGCCGCATAAACCATCAACCGATTAGTATTCGCATTTCTCATGATGATCCTATGTGAGATTTTTCAGCTTAGACTCTTCCAAAAATAATAATTTTCAGCTTAGAAGCTTTATGTCTCAACTGACAAAGGGAACTAGGCCAAAGTAGTCCAAAATATGCAAATTCATTGACTGGACTGGGTAAAATCATGAAATGGATTTGTTCTAACGGAAAAGATACGATGCTGCAGCATATCAGGCTAAGATAAGATGGCTTCTTTTTAACACGTGCCGAGTCACCAACAATACTCTGGCTGGTTTTGGTTGATCCCAAGCGGCATGGTTGTGTACAATTCAGAACGAGCTTGAAGTCAAAGTGTCAAACAAGAGCACCATATTCATGTAGAAGCATACAAGCAAGAGCACCATGTTCATGTACTCGTAATTACATATATGCTGCAATCTAGTAAGAGATGCGCAAACTCTATTATGTACATGATGGAAGGGTAGTCATTCAAGAATACAGCTTATGGGTGTAGGTAAGGAAAAAACACAGCAACACAGGAAGAAGAAACACACAAGCTTGTCCAAACTACAACTATACATCTCATCTAGCATCCATACACGAGTAACATAAACCTTTGCAGGCTCAAGGAAAACTGACGGTCCCTGTTCCCAGAGTAGACCAGCCTAGCTAGTACCTTCTGGGCTTAGATGGCCGTGAAGCTCCTGCCTTCCTGAAAATTCCGCAGAAGATGCAGCCAGGAACCTTGGGCGAAGGCGGGTCCAGAGCTGGGGCCTACACGCCGAGTACGGAAGCCCTGGCTGTTGTCGTCGTTGCGCCTGCGCTGCAGCCCAACGGAGCCAACGCTACGGGAGTGCCTCAGCTCCTTCAACTCCAGTGGCTGCGTCCTCATGGCTCCCTCTGGTTGCCGTCCTGTGACATGAGCCGCTCGTCCCAGACCAAGCCTGATGAGCCAGACCTCCTGAATGTTTGCGAAGATCTCTGCAGCCCTGCCATCCTCCTCCCTTCTCACTCTGCGGTTTGTGAGTGAACAGAGAGTTTGTATGGAGTAGGCGTGCAATGACTTGAGTGAGGGAGGAAGAGAATGATTTGGACCTAGCTAAATAAGAGACGTATCCACATCCACGGATTGGTGAAAAATCGGAAAATTGCCGAGATAAGGGGTCCGATGATGGCGACGGACCAAATATGCTTAATCGTTAACGATGTAAGTGAGGTTTGCCTGCACTCTGCAATGAGTTAAACTAAGACAAACCATCCGTGGATATGGCCTAATCTATGGTTGCGCTACCCCCGACTTGTGTTCTAACCTATCTAAACGCTGACGAAAGACGAGCCCAATGTGTCAACCACGGCAACTACTGCTATAGCCCGTAATCAGGCAATAATGCTATTCTCAATTCGCCGTCCATGGCAGTTAGCGTCACTGCAGCAAATTCACGTTACCAGCTCTGAACACAGACACGGTAGACCTCTCCGATTGACCATGACAACATCAAGTGAGGTCCAGGTAAGGCCAGGACGCTAACGGTCACTGAAAGAACCGTGTGGTAAGCAGTTCATGCGAACGGCAACAGAACAAAGCCTCCCTATCCAGGTTCCTCCCGGCTCTGTACCCGATCAAAAAAAGTTCCTCCCGGCTCCCACGATTACGACATCCACCAACGGCAACGTCCTAGATGCCACGGCACATTCGGACCAACAGCGCAGACCGCAGAACTTGAGCGCGACCACACGCAGCATCCAAGCACCTTTACTACTGCTGAAGTGCTAATGATTGCCACAAATGGCTGGGTTCCATCTTAACAACATACTAGAATTCACTGCAACTGTCGACTAGAACTCGATAGCTTTATCTCAAGTGCCAACATACTAGATTTTTTGGTAAACAGCGCAGCGTGGCATCTGCAGCGATCAGCTCAATAACTCGCAACCTAGACCTAGAATTCTCAGATGAACATTATTTATTACAAAAGGAAACAAGTCAAAACTGTTTCCAGTTCAGAGCCAGACGCTGCAAGTATGTGTTTTATTGACTGCCGGGCAGCAA
Organism: Miscanthus floridulus; assembly: GCF_019320115.1. Classification (NCBI taxonomy): domain Eukaryota; kingdom Viridiplantae; phylum Streptophyta; class Magnoliopsida; order Poales; family Poaceae; genus Miscanthus; species Miscanthus floridulus. Next base: position 11,950,358 of record NC_089584.1, on the reverse strand, counting down.
GTATGTGTATGTCAGCAGAATCTACTGTCTTCTCAGAATTTGTATACCATCTCTGTCGTGTATCCTAAGTCTTTCAGAATGCCAGAGAGCTGCACAACACATAAACCAAAATTGGATTAACGAAACAGTAACATGGTTACAGAAAGAAGGGCAATAGAAGCATAAACGGAAGGCATGCTCCAGTGGAATGTGAATCTAGTTTGTTGTCTTAGTTATAATATAAGCTTCCTCAGTAGGTGCCGCCCATATTGTATTTCCATAAAACAAAAACAAAAAAAATCCAAGTTTTCACATTTCAAGTTAGTTGGGAAGAAAAAAAGGTGTATCACTATATCAGTATGTTTTTCAGTTGTCCTACCACTGGCTTTCTTCAAGCATGTCAAATTACAATGCTCATAAACTACAACCAGCAATAAAAATAAACCAAAAAAAATCCACAATACCTCGCCCTGTGATCTATCCTTGGCCTTGTCTCCAGATATGTGATTCATCATTCCTGGTGGACCACAAACCTGAATAAACAAAAATCATGAAACAGATGCTATTAACAATTCAAGAAATGAAGATGATGTTGAAGATCATAAGCAACCTTAAGAGCATCTCCAAGAGTTCCCCTATCCAACCTTTTAGGGTCAAAATTAAGGCTTATGCAACAAAAATCACCCTCCAACAGCCCCCCTATCCAACATCCTATATTTAGTGGTATGGTATCCTAAGTCACCCTCTCTCTCCCTCAAATACGGGGTCACATGTTATCCACCCTATATGTTATTTGAGATAGAGAATTGTTGGAGGAAAAATTTAGGAGGGATTTTTTGTTAGGATGCACCTATATGGTGACATAGGGGAATTAAGTTTACATAAACAAAATTAATCAAAATGACTTTGTTAAAAACACAAATATTCAGAAGAAGAAACTCCTCAACAGATATGTCATGAATTCATGAAGTACTCACAAGAATCAGAGAGTCCTCCAGCAGGGCCTGGCAAACCTTTCAAAACCATGTCCTTTGAAACAAAACCAACACCACCCCTCCAGTCAGTTGACGGTTTATCAACTGTATAAAATACCTGTAATTTTTCAAGGACAACGTTACACATACACAAGAAAATTATCCATGTCCCTGATGTACTACTCACTGCAATACCAACCTTGAAGTTAGGATAGCTACTGGCAAGTCTATCCAGTTCTCTTTTGAGCAAGATATCATCTGGTGATACGTTGGCATAAATTAATGAGACCTAGATATGAATAAACAGAATAAGAACATAAATTAGAAATTTAGAATACATATGGGTAGAATATAGTCCACCCTTAAAACTGCTGTTGTTGCTTGAGAAGATTGCGTGAAAATAAAGACATCAATCTGCTCTGGTTTCTGGCAGAATGCCTACTGAGGCATGTGGCTATGTGAACATTGAAACAATGCTTTCTCAGAAAGACGCTAAAGCGTAGCTAAAATGCATGAAAAGAACCAATTTTGAAGAAACTTCAGAGTTTGTGGCGCTAGCTTACCTGAGTGTTGTCATCAGGGTTTTTGAGGATAGCCCTGACAACCTGCAGCATTGGTGTTATACCAGTACCACCAGCAATCTGGAATCAAAGGCATGCACATTATTCAACAGCTATAGTATGGTTACAGGGTTCCTCTCTAATCAAGTAAAACAAACCTATGAGCTAAAAAGAATTGAAACAAATACATGAATAAATTATCCATCGTTATCCTTTCGGGGATGAATTCAAAAGGTCAAGAACTAGGTCAAAGTTGAGGCTTATCTTACCATCCCAATTTGTTTTTTCATGTTTGGGCTGTATCTGAGCTTTTCAATGGGCCTAGCAAAATCATAAAAAGCTTGAGTGACAAAAGGCAGCAGCATATACATAAAAACCAATACAATTTTCATGTCATAATACCCTTTGACTTCCAGAACATCTCCTGGCTTCAAACTTGCAAAATACTGACTCATTTTCCCATCAGGATAAACCTGTACAGAGTACAATTAGCAAAAAGAAAAAGAAAAACACAAATTATGCACACGAACAGAAATCAAATGGCAGACCATTATTCTATTAGTCCTGATTCCATTTCCATGACCAACTTAAATTGGAACTATAATGATTTATAAGACAATTACAAGTTCTGGAATTTATAGAGTGACTTTTTAACATACCTTGATCAATAGGTCAAAATATCCTTTAGAATCTGGATCAGAGATAGGTGTGTACCTGAAGGAAACATGATATGATCAGAGAAAATTACAAGTATTGCTATACTGGAGATCAGCTTCCATTTATGCTTCTTTCTTATTTGTGCTAATGCTTTTACATCAAATAATTAAGTTCCAAGAGGGCGTTCAGGTAGATGGCACTTTACACTATGCATTTGATTCATTTAGCATAGAACTTACGGTCGAATCACAAATTTTCTTCTTCCCTCAACTTCCTCACCGATAGGTGCCCTGCAATGAATTCATCTCAGGTAGTCAACACACAGGATAGGAAGCATACCAACTGCTAAAATGTGTGCAAATGGTCTACAAACCAATCCAGCCTCTACTCTCTAGATAAGACTACCAAATTGCTAAAAGGATTCACTGAACATGAACAGACAGCAGAGAACATCAGCCTTTTGATTTGAGAAACAGAAACGGCCATTTTGCTTTGCACAACTGTTATTCGTAAGAACACTGGCTTCAAATAGGATAATAGGAAGCATGCATGTATATAGAATTTGGAAGAAGAAATATATATAAGCACAATTTATTCAAATTCGACACAAAAAGATCCTCCCAGTAAAGACATGACGCCTTGCAGTGACAGCGATAAGGGCTTCCCCTAAAAAAGACACGACACCTTGCAGTTGAAGAAGATACCTTGTGATGAGGCACGAGGCAACATCAAGTCCCAGCTTAGTTGATGGATCAAATGAAAACCTACAAGACAAAATTACTTGCATAAGCCTCACATTGAAGCAAATAAACTCTATAAAACTTAAATAAAGGAGAAGCCGCTAGCATGGTACATACGAGAATCACTGACGAAAACAAAATTCAGCACTTATATAAGTGTACCGCACAAGATTAAGATAACCCACACAGTAAAAGCATAGCCACATATTCCGTCAAACACAAGATAAAGAAGTATTCCTGGAGTGATGAAATTAAGGAAGAATTTTTTCAATAGTTACCTGAATAACTGCGAGTTGTGGCTAACCGTTGCCTTCTCTTGGAGCTTGAACTCTAACCACTTATCAGAGTTAAGTGCTGAAAAACAAGACAATGTTCCATCAAGAAACAAGTAAACAACACTAACGACCATATAATGTAAGCATGAGAAGGAAAAGTTCATCAGTATGCCTGAGACTATCTAAATTTTGTAACCTTAGTGGTGGTTTATAAATGATAAAAGTAGGGAAAAAAACAGAGATTAACCATATCTGTGTAAACTTATTCATTGTAATATGTAACATGAAAGAACAGACCTTATGTAGGGTGCAACGATTTCACTATACAGCAACATGAATACTAAAATGCTTGAACTCTTCAACTAATGTAAACTCTAGGATTTGGGTTGCCTCCAGCAACACATGTGACCGTGGACAATCATTCATAACAGCAATCATCACTCTAGAATAGCGAAATTCCTCTAAAATTGATATGTTCCAGTTCCATATTCCAAACAATGTGGAAGTGGAATCCAGCCGCAAACATCATTTTCAGCTCATAAAACCACGCAACAAACCAAACAAGGTTTCATAGGCACACACACATAAATATGATCAATCCCCACATCAACGAAACCTAGATCGATTAAATTTGGAGAGAAAGGGGGTTGCAGCTCACCAACTTTCTCAGCGGCTTCGCCCTTCTCCTCCAGGTGCGCCTGCAATCATCCGGCACCGTTAGCCAAGCCAAAAACGCATCACATCTCATTCAGAAATCAGCAGTGGCTAGGAACGGAGGAAACAAAAATCGGGAAACGAAATGGGGGGAGCAGCAGGCAGCTCTCAGTTTCGTACAACGGTGGGGGAAGACGAGGCGTAGAAGAGCGCGGCTCCACCGCAGGCGGCGGCGGCGGCGGCCCCCAGCGGGCCGCGGCCGCGGTGGGTCCCGGCGAGCCTACGCAGCAGCAGCGCCGCCATGGCGACTGGCGGAGGAGGTGAGAGGTCTCGTCGAGTGATCGATCCGATCTGACGGGAGCGAACGGACCAGCAGGGCAGCAGGGGGTTTTTTCCACACTACAGTGTCCGCTTTGGTGGTGGTTTTACAAATGGCCGAAGCGATACAAGGGAGGGTAAAGTCAGGACTCAGGACCGCACTGAGAACATTTCGGTGACCCCTGCAACCTGCATCGGCTACAGTGTAATATTTTTTTTAAAAAAAAATGATAGGAATGTAAACGTCAATAGTAACGTATACGGATCCCTAAGCTGCCTATAATAAAACATCAAAGGATTGTCTTGATAATATAATTAGATGTTGAAACCGTCGAATTATTTAAAGATTCGTGCCGATGTAAACCCTAATATGACCACCTCTAGCGCATTCCCCCTTCCTTCCAAACAAAATATCAAAGGATATATTTGTAATTAAAATGAATACTAAAAGATTGTTATGATATTATTAGATTTTGAAACCATCGAATCGTTTTGAGATTCGTGCCAATGCAAACCCTAAGACCACCTCTAGCGCCTTTCCCTTCTCCCTCCTAACATAATCGCGCCGCCGCCACTCCTCTTTCTTTGGTACACCCCACACCCGCCCACTACCACCATAGCCGCAGCTGTAAGCTCCCCCTCTTAGCCCACTCTTCCTGCTACGGTCGTTGTCTTTGCCTTCCCCATGTGTGTCGTCACATGACGTTTAATTCGCTACACTTAGTAAGTATCACTACCATCTCTTCGTTGTTGTGGATCTACTAGTCACTTGCTTCTCTGACGTCCAACCTTCTAACTATAGGTAACCACTTTCCCCATCTTAAGGATCGTTGCCATGGTTTATCGCTGTGGATCAGCCTTATTCATTGCTTGGTTCTCCGTCGCCATCCTTCTGATTAAGGTAACCACTTTTCCCCATCTACACTACTACAAAAAAGATTTTACGAGGCGCTGCCCTTTTATTATCCGAGGCGGGTGGGCTAGGCAGCCGCCTCCGTTAATCGGTGGCAAGGCCGCCGGCCGAGCGCCCGCCTCGGTTAAAGATTAACGGAGGCGGGCAGATTTAGCTGTTTGTCTACGTTAATGCTCCAACAAAAGCGATCGCTAAATAACCGCCTCATATAATCTATTAACGGAAGAGGTCTGCCTCCAAAAATGGAGGACCATTTTTAGAGCCGAACTGCCTTATAAGGCCCGCCTCCGTAAATATATCGAGGCCCACCCAAAAGCCCATACCATACCACATATCGGGCTTATATAAATAGCAAGGAGTTAGGGTTTCCTGATTTATCTCTCTTAGCTCCTCCCTCACCGCCCCCTCCTTTCCCCGTGCACCCTCCTTCTCCTATGCACGGCGGCGCCCCTCTTTCTCTCATCCCCGATGGTGCCCCTCCCCCTCAAGCAGGTAGTGGGGCCCCTCCTCCACCAAGCACGGCGGCGGCGCCCCTCCTACCCGAGCAGGCTACGGCGGTGGTGCCACTCCTCAACTCGAGCAGGCTGCGGTGGCGGCGCCACTCCTCCACCGAGAACGGCGGTGCCGCTCCACCCCCAAATGGCGGATCCAGCTCGACGACACCCCTTCCCCACCCCCCGACGGTGGATCTGGTGAGCGGTGCTTCTTCCCTACCCCCGACGATGGTGGATCTAGTTCTGGAGAGGCGGATCCGGTGGTGGTGCGACCAGATCCGGTGGCAGAGGCGCGGCGCAGGGCTCGAGCCTTCTCCGGCGTGGTGGTGGCGTGGGGCTCGATCCTTCTCCTACGATGGGCAGATCTGGCTAGTGGGCTGGGAACGAGCTCGCCGACGGGCTCAGGAACGGGCTCGGCGGTGCTCGTTAATAGGTTAACCGAGGCAGGCAAAGCAACTGCCTCCGTAGGTCTATATTAACGAAGACCTTTGGACGAAGTGGTTGCAATGCCCACCTCCGTTAACCGATTTCACCTGCCTCCAGTAAGTTTTTCTGTAGTAGTGCTAAGTGGCATCTTCGTCTAGTAGCCAGTGTTCTAACCAACGCTATTAGGCGCTCGCCTTGGCGAGCTTATGCGCTAGGCGGAGGGGCACCGCCTCGCCTAAGGGGGTAGGAAGAGGATAGGCGGCGTGTCCCTAGATCCAAAGCTCTGTTGCTTGAGGGAGTGACAGCGGGTGGCGTCGAAGGCAACGAGCGTGCCCAGGAGGAGGCTAGCGGCAGGGTGGTGGGCGACCGATGGCCGGTGGGTGATGGGAGCGGCTGGGAGGAGAGGCAGAGGCAGCGGGCGATGAGCATGGCCTGGAGGAGGCAGAGGCAGTGGTCGACGAGCACGGCTAGGAGGAGGCAGAGGCGGCAGGCGACGAGTGTGGCCGTGCGAGTGGAACTGGGAAGAGGCGGATGGATAAGGTTGGTAGTGGGTAAGGTGGGCTGGACTCTTTGATGGGCCTTTTTTCCCCAATCTAAGCCCATTGTTCTGGTTTATTCTTTTCTTTTAGATGCAATACATGTAAATGTATATGTGCGAACTGATCATAGAATCAATTGGTTAGGTTCCTTGTGGTGAAACCTACCCACCTGTGTTCAAGTCCTCAACTTGGCACGGGTGCTTCGCATTTTTCCAGGATTTATTACATGATTTAACGGCGCTATGCTATCAGTAGTAGGCGACGTCTCCATCGACAGCGAGGCGCTAGTGGTGATTTCGTGAATCTCGAGATCTGCCGGCTCAGTCATTCGAAGGTGCTCATAAGGGTAGGGTGTAGGGTTTGCATACGTGTGTTCATAGGGGTGAGTATGCGTGCATGTTATGGGCGTCTGCGTTTGTACCTGTGTAATTCTAAAAAATATATAAATGTATATGTGTACAAAATGCCTTAAAACGCGTAGGCTCGCTTAGGCTCTAGACATAGGGTCAATGCCTAGCTAGCGCCTAATGTAACCTTGCATCTAGCATATCCATCGTTACCTAAAAACATAACTTCTTGTTCTCACATATTTCACCTTGATTGAATTTAGGTTTGATGCTATGTTCAATGTTTGAGGTCTAACATGACAAAAAAAAGTCAGATGGCCTAAGATATTTGGACCAAGAACCACAACCAAAGGCGCCACAAAGGTACGTGCTATACTTGAATTTCATACTTAATTTTGTGGTATGTAGTCACTAGAATGTTTTTCTCAAAAAGATCCCTTTTATTGTTTGTCTAACAATCACCTAGTTATGGCCGGATTTTTGTTGATATTTTGATTTGGGATCAAATAGGAAACATCCAGATTTGGCAAGTATTTGTTATGGTGCACGATTAGATGTCTAGCTAACAAAGATGGATTGTCGGAAACCATACTGAAATTTCTCTATTAAAAAGTTAAGGCTCCGTTTGAAAACGCTAGAATAGAAATCGTACAGGGAATTCACAGAAGTTGTTTAATTCCACAATAGATAAAACACGGGATTCTGAAAAAGAAATCACAAGTTTCAAATGAGGCATAATAAAAGCAATCAGTCACATTGTGTGTCTAGAGCAACTGCAAAGTAGACATGAGTCAAGTCAGGTTTAGGTCCGGCCCAAAATACCTGACAATTTTTTTGCTAGCTCGAGCACGAGTGCACGACATTAAGTCTTTCTTTGCCCGCGCCACCAAACATACATCGAGTTGGGTATTGAACCTGACCCGATGATTGTTGCGGGTCAAAAATCATGAGTCTGACCCACCTGATGCACCTAGTTGAGATGGATTGGATCAGTTTTTTTTTCTTTTCTTTTTTCGAGGCCCATGGTGAGGTCGACTCCAAAGTCCAAAGGGTGTAAAGTATGAAGCGTCTGTTTAACAAAAAAGTAACACATAAAGCTCACACCACAAAATGACCAAATTATCCATTAATCAGAGAACCCTGCTCACATGTAACTCTGAATCAAGAACCGCATTCCACAATGCCTGATAGAACAAAGTTAGCGAGCGACACATTATTTATATATATATATATATTTTGGGAGGAATAATCAATCCAAAGAACTCAAAACTATCCAAAAAACTTAATTAAACATCCAGACTCAGGTAGTGTTTGGTTTGAGTTCCAAACTACATTTGCTGACAAGTGTAAAAATAATCTAGCACCATGTAACTTTGTTGAGCCATCCTCTGCCTACAACAATCATGTTTCTACTCAGGAAAATCTTGAAACACTCAGCACACACGGCAGCTCTTCCGACAACTCCCATAGTAGTCTGGAGTTCCTATCATAAATATCGGATTCCTGTCACATTCCCCACCAGCAGCCCAACTGACTGCATCTATCGTCTTCATCTGTGCACTCATCTTCGGACACCAATGAAGATTTTGGAGTATCAATCTTTCTCAAATGGATATGTTTTATGGCCAGCCATTCCTCACCTTCGAGGACAGAACACATTTCATATTGGCTATCCTTGTCTATTACTCCATCAGGCTTTAAATTGAATAGCAGAATTGCATTCCCCTTGACAGGCTGTACAGCATAACCAGCACATTCAGATGGCGCTGCTAGCTCAACTTTGGTGCCCTTAAGCTATAAACATAGTTTGGTATAAGAACTTTTCTTCCATACATCAGTTGAAATATTAAAAAAAAGAACAAATCATGCATAGAGTAAAAGCACATAAAATTCTGGAAAGGGGTCGTCACAAGTAGGTGCAATGGCAAAACAATATTACCTCAGATCTGGGGAAGGCAGTTTCACCACCTCTCTTGACATCAGAAAGATACATCAAAACTGTCACAAACCTATCATGGCCACTGCTTGATTGAGGTTCATAGTTATTATAGTCACTTTTGTTCACCTCATACTTCAAAATCTGCATACTCTCTCCAAAATCTGAAGAACACTAAAAATTTCAATATCCCAGCACACAGAATGCAGGTTTACACAGAATTACAAAAGAGTAGATCATGATCATGTAAACCAAGTGGTACCTTTTGGAAGAAAGCTCCATACTGATATCCTATCTTCAATTGTTGAAACAATTGTGTCCTTCATAAGGATGATAAGATATATAATAAGATTAAAACCATCTTTCAATTTAAAAGCAGAACAGTCCATGAGAAAAAGACAGTAAATTCAGACTTTCAATTATGCTGATATGTTAACATCTATGATATACTACTGCAGATTGTAAATAATCATGAAGAAATACACATTTATTTAATGGGTTGCCAACCAGAAAGGGGCAGAATTTCAGTTTCATTTAACTGGTGTCTGGTAACGTGCACATTTGTTAATTATCATCATAGCTCACAGATGATAATTTGATCACAGACAAAATACTCCTACTAAATTGTTGAACAAAGAGATTCAATGTCTCTATGCATGAACTTTTCTACAAAATCCTAAAAGAACCACTCATCAGAATATCATGAAATGAAGGTTAGGCTCACTTTGCTATCAGCCATGAACACTTCGATGCTTGCATCCTGGGAATTATTTCCAGCACTACCACCAACAACTAATGATGATTGCTTCTTACCATGTGCCTGCAACAATGAAAATATTATCTTCAATCACAAAGACAATGAGAACATATTGTCAGTGATAAGCAGAATGGAATACCATAGATATCAAGTGGTCACACTCCATGTCAGAAAGAAAACCTTCATACAAGAAGACCCTGAATTAAGGTAAGAAACAAGGTACTCCTCCAAGTAAAAAAAAAGGCAGAAGTAAAAAACAAATCAGGGCCATATGATTTTCAAGGCAGAGAGATTTCCAGGCACAAAATTATAAGTATCCAAAGATAAGATATTTCATGAACTGCAGTCAGGATAATAGATGCACTGTATTCAACATGGAAACTAAATAAGCTGTTGGTTTATCAAACTATAGAGGGCAGTGATGAAATATACCTTGGATGCCAAGATAGTCGTTTCGATTTTGAAGAATCAAAACCAAAATGTATCGTTGCAGAGGAGCCATCTGTAGAGTTCACTAAATTTCGTCCTGTGATACTCAAATCGAATCTGTAAAAGAGAAGTAAATGAATTACACCAAAAATCTTCGGGAAACTTGAAAAAATTAGAGAAGTATGTTTTAATGCATCCTTATTAGCTCAGGTTCCTGTTATCTCCTCTGTTATTTCAATTCTACATTAGTTCTTTCTACCCCAGTACTCTTGATTTCCAAGCTATCCTCCTCTCACATTTACAGCATATATTAGCTTTCTATCCCATTTCTTCCCCATTTCTCACTTTCATTGTACTTTTAATTGCATTGCTTGTCTGTCTGCAGTTGATTTCGTACTGCCTTTCATGTTCCACTGGTCATTTCTTACACCAATTTAATCATCTGATGTGGTCACCTCATTCATATCCCTAAAAGGGCAGACCCAGTGCCGGAGGCTCCCACATGAGTGGGGTCTGGGGAAGGGGAAAAACGAGGCAAGCCTCCTCGCAAATCTGCGGAGAGGCTGCTTCGAATCCACGACCTGGTGACTCGGTGAGACAGCTCTCACCACTGCACCAGGCCTGCCCTTCTACCTCATTCATATCCCTAATTAGCTAAAAAGATGAAAAACATCAACATATATTAGAGGCAATATTATGACTACCCTTCAAAGAACATGTAGTTAATTGGTTTGAGCAGGCATAATAATTAGCAACATTTCCCACAACAACAAACGTTGCATAAATGAAGGGGAACTCAATTACATATGCTATCCTAGAAAACAAATCAATAAGCCCACCCCAACTGGTTTCTGAAACAACAGCTGTGTAGATCCAAATCCGTCAGAACAAGAGGCATGAGAAAGAAACTTACTTGCGGGAAGAAACCAAAGTGCAGGGCGGCGCAGACGCTAGACATGCTGCAAGAAGCACCAGTAAGGCTCCAATCCCAGACCCCATGATCTCCTCTTCCCTTCCCCCCTGCTGCAGGCTGCAGCTCTGCAACCCTCTGCCCCTTGTCCTTGGGATCCAATTCCACTCCCCTGCAAATTGACAGATCCACAACTCTCTCTGTTCCTCTCCCAGTCTCCCCTTCTCTCTGACTGCCACAACACCACGCACTCACGCAGCAAGAAATGGCGTGGGAGCCCAATGGGCCGCGTCAAAACCATGGAACCATTTGGCCCAAAGGCAAACAGAGGCAACAGAGGACGACGGACAGCTAGGAGCGAAAGCAACAGCACAGCACTTAAAATTATTCCAGTCTTATGAAAGTAGAAATGATGGCAGGAATGCAGAGGTCTGATCAGGCGGATTACATGCACGGGTTCAGCAGGAAACGAGGTACATGCACGGGTTCAGCAGAAAACGAAGTACAAGCGCAACAATTTCAAATCAGTTCAAATCAAAATAGCAGATTGCTCAGTTCTTTAATTATTCTGGATGTTGTCACGGTGATCAAAGGCAGGAAGGTAGACATGGCAACTTCGATCGGGTAGGTGATGCATGGTGCGCACTCAGTCCTGCTCCGGCCAGTCGCCGTAGATGCCGCTCATCTTCTTGCGGCTCAGGAGCTCCAGTCGGGTGACCTTGCGACGACGGCCCTCCCCGGCCACGTCGGCAGGAACGGACGGGAACGACCTTGTGGAAGACGGTGCATAGCTGCTGCTGCTACGGTGCGCGGCGGCCGCGGACCCCGGCGAGGAGTACGCCTTTGCATACGGCGACGCGTTCCTCAGCGCATGCTCCACAGACCTTGGCCCCCCAGGGAAGGGCATCTCTGCGCCAGAACACAGGGAGGACGAGGTAGATCAGGGCACGATCCGCGAGATCCGGGAGCGATCGGCCGCCATGCACACGTATAGGGAGGTGTGGAGCGAGCGCGCACGTACCTGCTGGGGAAGCGTGGGCGAAGGCGCACCTATCCCCCCGGTGGCAGGCCCCCGTGTCCCTGAACTCGAAGCACACCCTAAGGTAGCCGCCGCCGCCTTGGGAGCCGTCGGCGGCGGCACCAGGTGACGACGACCGCGGCCGCAGCGGCGACCTCCGCCGGATGAGCGAGGTCGGCACGGGCAGCGGCGGGCGCAGCTCGTCGAAGCCGTGCGCGAAGGTGCACCCGTCCTCGTACGCGCACTTGCCCGCCTCGAACTTCTCGCACAGCCTAGTCTTGTAGTACACCTTCTCCGGCGGCTGCGTGAGGTCCAGCCCCAAAACCCCCGGGTCCGCCCCCGCCGCCCCCGGGTCCTGCTGCTCCCGCTCCATCTCACGCTTCCGCTGCAGGTACTGGGGCTCCTGCTGCAGGAACCTCGGCGCCGCCGACCCCACAGGCAGCACGATCACCCCGTTCGGCGCCTCCCAGTGGCCAGCACCAGCGGCGGCGGCGTTGCCCTCGCTCTCCATGGCCTCGATCCGCTCGATACCAAACCCTAGGCCTAGCGCTGGTAGTGTGATCCGAGCAGCAGCCGGACGGACAAAGGCCGTAGATTTGTGCCGAGACACGAGGAGCCGACGGCCCGGGGGTGCCGTGCCGTGCCGAGTCGATGCAGGCAGTGATGATTTGGGGCCTTGGGGGCCGGCGCTTCCCGTGGCAGTCGGAATCGGGTCACAAGACCGGGATTATCTGCTGGCTGGCTCCAGATTGGACGCGATCGATCCGCCGGATCGAGCATTTGGGTTTGTTTGGGGTTCGTTCCGGCTCGATTGAACGCGGTGCGAGGCACGCCGGAAATGGAAACGCCTCGTCGGCTTCCGTGCCTTCGTGCCCGACGCGTGGGGAAGGTGGGGGTGTGTTGCCGTTTTTGCGTTGGCGGCGTCGGCGAGCCGCTGGGCCTGGGCTTCGGCCGGCCCGGAACATAACCAAGGGGTACATGGGCCCTGCGTGGTCGTTGGGTACTTGGGTCCAGTAGGTTGGCCTTCCTGGCCTACCAGGCTATACCCCTGCTGCACACTATGCCGGGTCAGTAGATGTAGACTCGGCCCAATTCTGGCTTCTGAGTCAGGTGCCCTTTCAGGCCTAGTTAAATGCTAGTTTATAATAGTGGGCCTTCTCGGGCCCTTAGGGTCATGCAATTTCACTACCACATCAAATGTTTTATTCATGATCAAATCCAATATTAGGGTTGTTTCATCGTACCCTCCCTTTCCATAATTTCAGGTTTATTTTGCAGGTGCTAGGGCTTTGGTCTATAGGTGTCAGCTTTTCTATCTGTTGGGCCCTAGCAGTCTTGGTCTCTTGGAGGCGTTTGATCTGAAATATATCAAAAGCTAAACCAAAAGATGCAAGACGTACGACAGGACAAAAGAAGATCGAACAGCAAATCCTAAGGCATCGGTATGTTAGTTTTCTATATCTTATGAAAGTGCACTTATAACTGTACATAAATGTGTAGGAAAACCAATTTACGTATAGGAAACATGGAAGTTGCAGATGAGCCTTACTATATTTGGAGATTGATGGCCATGCATCTTAGCGATAAACTTCACATCTACATTGTTAGATAAGCTATCATTAAGAACATGTACATCTTTATTATTACCCCTTGATTTAGGTGCTAAGGGTAGCTATCTAGCATATATTGCTTCTTCTTCTTCAAATAGCATTGCTTCTTCTTAGCGGTATATACGAGTATCTCTTAATTCAAAATATTTATTTTTCTCACTAGAAATAGTCCTAGTACTAGTAGGCAGTAGCAAACCTTAGCAATCATGATATGCATGCTAGCATTAACACACATGCTCGGAGCAACTCAAGAGGCTCTTGACATCCTTTCGTATTGATAGGATTATAATTTTTTTTTGGAAAAAAAGCACTCCAACAACTTCTTATTAATTAGATCCTCAAATATTGCCATCCTCGTTTTCTTGCTAGCCAAAGATAGAGAGCGGGGATAACTCTACAAACTGCGCACAAGATATAGATAAGTTGTTGGAAGATGAAAAGATATAAAGAGCAATTTTTATTCAAATGGCTCTCCAAATGAGGATTTAGAGAGTGACTTTAAGAAAGCCTCTTGGAGATGCTCTTAAATCACTTAGCACAAGTTCTCGCTCATTTCTCTCTCCTATGGTTTCTCCTTATCGCCAATGGATAGATGCTCTAACGGCCAATTAATCGCCACAAAATTAAAGTAACTACATCTATGCATGCCCGAATTGGTGGCCTGGCGCGACCTAGCCAGAGCCCGACAAAGGCATGACCCGATTAAACCATGCCTGGCATGGCATGATAGAGTAGCTAGGTCGTGCCGTGCTAGCCCATAGGTTAAGTTGGCGGCCCAATCACAGCACTATTATCTTTTTTTTATGGAACTTTCAATACTATTATCTATTCTATAGTCACCTTATGTTCAGCGAAAGTGATATTTTTGCAAAATGTGTGTATTTTGTTTGTGTGTGGCACACTTTTTTTTATCTTGTAACTATGGAAAATAGATAAAGTTTGCTGGCTACTAACACAATAGCACATGTATCTCCCCCGTTTCCTAATTGTGTAAATACATGAATCACTAGAATGGACTTTTGTCCAAATCTAGTGAAAAGATCTGGTGTTCCCTGCAACAAATAGACCATTTGATCTTGATGATGCAATCATTAGGCGGTTCGATCTTAGGCGTGTTTTGTCGTTAGGGCATACGTCCTGGAACACGGGCAGCCTAGGTTGGCCATTGGGGCCATGCATCCTATCGGTGAAGAAGGCGTCCTCTATGGTCGGGGGCCACCAGAATGTCAGCACCCGCACCAACAACACCGACTGTGGCGGATGCATCTCGGGCTGCTTTGGTTTTTCAGCGCCGGCGATGTTGCCACATGCTGCTTCGAAGTCGACGATGAGGTCCGTTCGCTAGCGGGCGGGGTTGTGATTGTGACCATGGATGTTATGGTATGCTCTAACTGCCTGGGCGCTGACAATGCGCCCCATTCGTTGGCCAATGGGGCCGTGATGGTGACCTTGTATCGTACAGGCTGCTCCGGTGTCGGCAGCGGGTCTCCATTGCTGGTCAACACCAGGCGGCGAGTAGAGTTTGAAGGACCTCCTAGTGGTGACCTCGAAGCGAGTTGACGGGGTTGAGGACAGAGGTAGGGCGGGCACAAATGAGGATACGGGCGACCGTGACTGTGCAGATGTATCCTCGCGTGGGGTCATTTTTTCATGTGCCAAAAGATTGGGAGGTGAAATTGGGAGTTGTTGGAGACGTGTTCAATCTTTCCAAAAATCAAAGGATTTGGAGAGTCTTTTGGGAACTCTCGGAGATGCTCTTAATTGTGGATATATCATGTTATATAAATTCAAAGTGATATAAAACAAGACAATGCTTACTTTGCCTACTCTTGAGAGTAGAGAGCTAATTGCACAAGCTATTCTCCAAAGAGAATATCAAAGGTGTTGACTTTGAGGAACTCCCAAAAACAATTTAAGGATAAATTCAAAGTGATAAGAAGGTTCACATGATGATTTTAACTTTCAGAACTATTATCTATTCTATAGTCATTCTATGTTTACCGAAAGTGATATTTTTGCAAAATGTGTGTATTCTGTTTGTGTGTGGCACACTTTTTTTTGTATCTCATAGCTATGGGGAATAGGTAGAGTTTGCTGGCTACTAACGCAATACCACATGTATCTTCCCCATTTCCTAATTGTGTAAATCCATGACTCACTAGAATGGACTTTTATCCAAATCTTGTGAAAAGATTTCTGTGCTCGCTACAACAAATAGACCTTTTGATCTTGATGACGCAATCATTAGGCGGTTGAATCATAGGTGTGTTTCATCGTTGGGGCAGATGTCCTAGAACTCAGGCAGCCTGGGTCAGCCTGGTGCCATGCAAAACTATTATCTATTCTATAGTCATTCTATGTTTAGCGAAAGTGATATTTTTGCAAAATGTGTGTATTCTTTTTGTGTGTGGCACACTTTTTTGTATCTTGTAGCTATGGGGAATAGATAGAGCTTGCTGGCTATTAACGCAATAGCACATGTAGCTTCCTTGTTTCCCAATTGTGTAAGTCCATGACTCACTAGAATGGACTTTTGTCCAAATCTAGTGAAAAGATTCATGTGCTCGCTGTGATAAATAGACCATTTGATCTTGATGATGCAATCATTAGGTGGTTCAATCATAGGTGTGTTTCGTCAATGGGGTTGACGTCCTGGAACACAAGTAGCATGGGTCAGCCGCTGGTGCCATGCAACCTCTCGGTGAAGAAGGCGTCCTCCTCTGTGGTCAGGGGCCACTAGAACATCGGCACCTGCTATGGCAGAAGCGTGTTGGGCTGCTCTGGTTTTGATGCCAGCGGTGTCGTCTCTAGGTGCTTGGATGCCTATGATGTGACCCGTTCGCTGGCCGGTGGGGCCACGATTAGACCCTAGATGTTGCGGTATGCTCCACCTACCTGGGTACCAACAACACGCCCCATACGTTGGCCGGTGGCTCCGAGATGGTGACCTTGGATCTATGGGCTGCTCCAGCGTCGGCGATGAGTCTTCGTTGCTAGTTGGTGGGCATGGATGGTGACACCGAGCGGCGTACAGAGTCTGGAAGATCTCCTAGTGGTGACCTCAAAGCGAGAAGATGGAGTCAAGTAGAGAGGCAGGGTGGGTGCGAACGAGGATACGCGCGACCATGATTGCGCGGATGTATCCGTGCATGGGGTCATTTTTTCCATGTGCCAAAAGATTGGGAGGTGAAATTAGGAGATGTTGGAGATGTGTTGTTTCAATCTTTCAAAGTGATAAGAAGGTCTGCATGTTGATTTTAACTTTTAGTACTATTATATAGTCATTCTTTGTTTAGCGAAAGTGATATTTTTGCAAAATATGTGTATTCTGTTTGTGTGTGGCACACTTTTTTGTATCTTGTAGCTATGGGGAATATATAGAGTTTGCTGGCTACTAACGCAATAGCATATGTATATTCCCCATTTCCTAATTGTGTAAATCCTTGACTCACTAGAATGGACTTTTGTCTAAATATAGTGAAAAGATTTTTGTGCTCGCTGCAACAAATAGAGACCATTTGATCTTGGTGACGCAATCATTAGTCGGTTCAATCATAGGCTTGTTTCATCGTTGGGGCAGACGTCCTAGAACACAGGCAGCTTAGGTCAACCGCGGGGGCCATGCAGCCTCTCGATGAAGAAGGAATCCTCCTCTGCCGTTGTAGGCCACCTGAATGTCTGCACCCGCACCAACAGCACCGGCTATGGAGGATGCATCTTAGGCTGCTCTAGTTTCGGCGCTGGCGGTAATGCCTTCGGCTGCTTGGATGTCGATGATGAGGCCTGTTCGCTAGCCAGTGCGGCAACGATTGTGGCCTAGGATTTTATGATTTTCTCCGACTGCCTGGGTGCTGACAAAGCGCCCCATTCGCTGGCTGGTGGGCCATGATGGTGAATCTGGATCATACAGGCTGCCCCAATGTCGGCACCGGGTCTACGTAGCTGGTCGATGTGGCGTGGATGGTGACACAGGGCGGCGGGTAGAGTTCAGAGGACCTCCTTGTGGTGACCTCTAAGCGAATCGACAGGGTTGAGGAGAGAGGTGTGGCGGGCAAGGATGAGGACACTCGCGACCGTGACTGCGCGGATGTATCCACGCGTGGGGTCATTTTTTCCAAGTGCCAAAAGATTGGGAGGTGAATTTTAGAGTTGTTGGAGATGTGTTTTTTCAATCTTTCCAAAAATCAAAGGACTGGGAGTCCTTTTGGGAACTCTTAGAGATGCTCTTAGTTGTGGATATATCATATTATATAAAACAAGACAATGCTTACTTTGCCTACTCTTGAGAGTAGTGAGCTAATCGCACAAGCTATTGTCCAAAGAGAATATCGAAGGTATTGACTTTGAGGAACTCCCAAAAACAATTTAAGGATAAATTCAATGTGATAAGAAGGTTCACATGTTGATTTTAACTTTCAGTACTATAATCCATTCTATAGTCATTCTATGTTTAGCGAAAGTGATATTTTTTTCAAAATGTGTGTATTCTGTTTGTGTGTGGAACACTTTTTTGTATCTTGTAGCTATGGGGAATAGATAGAGTTTGTTGGCTACTAACGCAATAGCACATGTATCTTCACGTTTCCTAACTGTGTAAATCCATAACTCACTAAAGATTCTTGTGCTCGCTATGACAAATAGACCATTTGATCTTGATGACGCAATCATTAAGCGGTTCAATCATTGGTGTGTTTCATCGTCGGGGCAGATGTCCCGGAACACGGGCAGCCTGGGTCGGCCGCTAGGGCCATGCAACCTCTCATGAAGAAGGCATTCTCTTCTGTAGTCGGGGGGGGGGGGGCACGAGAACGTCGGCACCCACGCCAACGGCACAGACTGTTTGTTGTGGTTTGTTGTTCTTTTGTCTATATACAACCATTTATGTTAGAATATAGTCCCAAGGAAATTATTGAGGAACTTCATCTGGTTCTTTTGCAGGAGAAGTCATCATGACAACTTTATTAATTACAGAATGTTAGTAACATTTTCTATGATCTTCTTACTAATAATAAAATCTAGGGTTTTGTCGACCAAAACACAAGCATTCTTAACGTATTAGAAAACAAAACCTAGCTATTTCTTGTCTTCATCAAGATTTCAACAACATCCAACATCATATATATGTTGGTAATCTACTAATTAATAGTTGCATTCTTGTTGTAGGTCCGCAGCACCCCATCATCAGAAAGATGATGAGAGGACGCAAGATCTACAAGAGGTTTAGGTTATGTCATCGCGATGTATTTGGCACAAGGTCTCACCACGGGGGTAGTGAGATGGCGAGGGCCACCCCATTGGGCCACGAGTTGGAAAATATACTCCAAAATCCCAGGAATATACTATTGGGATGCATACAAGCAACACCTGCCCCCATCAAGGTGCACATGGCCACCATCCTCTAGGCCCTCCAGAGGTACAAGGCACGCCACCGTGACTGCAGTGGATGTATCCACGTGTGGGGGTCACTTTTTTCTAAGTGTCAAAAGATTGGGAGGTGAAATTGGGAGTTGTTGGAGATGTGTTTTTTCAATCTTTTCAAGTGATAAGAAGCTTCACATGTTGATTTTAACTTTTAGTACTATTATCTATTCTATAGCCATTATATGATTAGCGAAAGTGATATTTTTGCAAAATGTGTGTTTTCCATTTGTGTGTGGCACACTTTTTATATCTTGTAGCTATTGGGAATAGATAGAGTTTGCTGGCTACTAACGCAATAGCACATGTATCTTCTATGTTTCCTAATTGTGTAAATCCATGACTCACTATAGTGGATTTTTGTCCAAGTCTAGTGAAAGGATTCATGTGCTCACTGCAACAAATAGACCATTTGATCTTGATGATGCAATCATTAGGCAGTTCGATCGTAGGCGTGTTTCGTCGTCGGGGCAGATGTCTTGGAACAGGGTAGCCTAAGTCAGCCATTGGGGCCATGTAGTCCTCTCCGTGAAGAAGGCGTCCTCCTCTATAGTTAGGGCCCACCAAAACATCAGCATCACACCATCAGCACCAGCTGTGGTAAACGTGTCTCTGGCTGCTCTGGTTTTGGTGTTGGTGGCGTTGCCTCCGGCTTCTTGGATGTCGACGAGGAGGCCCATTCATTGGCTGGTGGGACCATGATTGTGACCCTAGATTTTACAGTATGTTTGACAGCCTAGATGCTAACAACACGCCCCATTCGATGGCTGGCTAGGCCGTGATGGTGACCCTAGATCGTATGGGTTGCCCTGGCTCGGTGCTGGTTCTCCGTTGCTGGTCGATGGGGCGCGAATGATGACACGGGGTGGTGGATAGAGTCCGAAGGACCTCCTAGTGGTGACCTCGAAGCGAGTCGACAGGGTTGAGGAGAGAGGTGTGGCGGGCAAGAACAAGGATACACTCGACCGTGACTACGTGGATGTATCCTCACGTGGGGTCATTTTTCCATGTGCCAAATGATTGGGAGGTGAAACTGGGAGTTGTTGGAGAAGCTCTTAGTTGTGGATATATGATGTTATATCAAACAAGACAATGCTTAGTATGCCTACTCTTGAGAGTAGAGTGCTAATTGAACAAGCTATTGTCCAAAGAGAATACCGAAGGTACTGACTTCAAGGAACTCCCAAAAATGATTTAAGGATACATTCAAAGTGATAAGATAGTTCAGATGTTGATTTTCACTTTCAGTACTATTATGTATTCCATATTCATTCTATGTTTAGCGAAAGTGATATTTTTGCAAAAATGTGTGTATTTTGTTTGTGTGTGACACACTTTTTTATATCTTGTAGCTATGGGGAATAGATAGAGTTTGCTGGCTACTAACTCAATAGCACATGTATCTTCCCCGTTTCCTAATTGTGTAAATCTGTGGCTCACTAGAATGGACTTTTGTCCAAATCTAGTGAAAAGATTCCTATGCTCGCTGTGACAAATAGACCATTTGATCTTGATGACGCAATCATTAGGCGGTTCAATCATAGGTGTGTTTCATCATCGGGGCACCCAGAACATGAGCAACTTGGGTCAGCCGCTAGGGCCATGTGGCCTCTTGGTGAAGAAGGCGTCCTCCTCTATGGTCGAGGGGCCACGATAATGTTGGCACCCACGCCGACGGCACCGGCTGTTTGTTGTGGTTTGCTGTTCTTTTGTCTATATACAACCATTTATGTAAGAATATAGTCCCAAGGAAATTATTGAGGAACTTCATTAGGTTCTTTTGTAGGAGAAGTCATCATGATAACTTTATTAATTATGGAATGATAGTTACATTTTCCACGATCTTCTTGCTAATAATAAAATCTAGGGTTTTGTCGACCAAAACACAAGCATTCTTAACGTATTAGAAAACAAAACCTAGCTATTTCTTGTCTTCATCAACATTTCAACAACATCCAACATCATATATATGTTGGTAATCTACTAATTAATAGTTGCGTTCCTATTGTAGGTCCGCAGCATGCCATCATCAGAAAGACGATGAGAGGACGCAACATCCGTCTGCAAGAGGTTTAGGTTCTATCATCACGATGTGTTTGGCACAAGGTCTCACCACGGAGGTAGTCAGATGGCGAGGGCCACCCCACTGCACCGCAAGCTGATCCTTCACATGGAACTATAGATCATCAAGAAAATATACTCCAAAATCCCAGGAATATACGAGTGGGACGGATACAAGAAACACCTGCCCGCCATCAAGGTGCACATGGCCGCCATCACCGAGGCCCTCCAGAGGTACAAGGCGTGCCACCTTGACTGCGCGGATGTATCCACGCATGGGGGTTAATTTTTCTAAGTGCCAAAAGATTGGGAGGTGAAATTGGGAGTTGTTGGAGATGTGTTTTTTTCAATCTTTTTTCAAAGTGATAAGAAGGTTCACATGTTGATTTTAACTTATAGTACTATTATCTATTCTATAGTCATTATATGTTTAGCGAAAGTGACATTTTTGCAAAATGTGTGTATTCTGTTTGTGCGTGGCACACTTTTTTATATCTTGTAGCTACGGGGAATAGATAGATTTGCTGGCTGCTAACTCAATGGCACATGTATCTTCCCCATTTCCTAATTGTATAAATCCATGACTCACTAGAATGGATTTTTGTTCAAGTCTAGTGAAAAGATTCATGTGCTTACTGCAACAAATAGACCGTTTGATCTTGATGGCACAATCATTAGGCGATTTGATCATAGGCGTGTTTCATTGTTGGGGCAGACGTCCTAGGAACAGTGTAGCCTACATCGGCCACTAGGGGCCATGTAGCCTCTTGGTGAAGAAGGCGTCCTCCTCTGCAGTCAGGGGCGACTAGAATGTCGGCACCTGTGCCATCAGCACCAGCAGTGGCGGATGCGTCTCTAGCTGCTCTGGTTTCGGCGCTAGTGGCGTTGCCTACGACTTCTTGGGTGTCGACGAGGAGGCTCGTTCGTTGGCCGGTGGGGCCATGATTGTGACCCTAGATTTTATAGTATGTCTGATTGCCTAGGTGCTGACAACGTGCCCATTCGCTGGCCGACTAGGCCGTGATGGTGACCCTAGATCATACGGGTTACCCCGACATCGGTGACAGGTCTCCGTTGCTAGTCGATGGGGTCCAGATGATGACACCGGGTGGCGGGTAGAGTCCGGAGGACCTCTTGGTGGTGACCTCGAAGCGAGTCAACGGGTTGAGGAGAGAGGTGTGGCAGGCAAGAACAAGGATACATGCGACCGTGACTACGCGAATGCAACTGTGGTGGGGTCATTTTTTTCATGTGCCAAAAGATTGTGAGGTGAAATTGGGAGTTGTTGGAGATGTGTTTTTCAATCTTTCAAAAAATCAAAGAACTATGAGAGTCTTTTGGGAACTCTTGAAGATGCTCTTAGTCGTGGATATATCATGTTTATAAAACAAGACAATGCTTACGTATGCCTACTCTTGAGAGTAGAGAGCTAACTGCATAAGCTATTGTCCAAAGAGAATATCAAAGGTATTGATTTCAAGGAACTCCCAAAAAGGATTTAAGGATACATTCAAAGTGGTAAGAAAGTTCACATGTTGATTTTAACTTTCAGAACTATTATATATTCTATAGTCATTCTATTTTGAGTTAAATGCACGAGAGGTCCATTAACTTATGAGGATGTTTCGGTTAGGTCCATCAACTTCCAAAGTGGCTTTTTGGGTCCATAAACTTTGTACGATGTATCACCTAGATCCATACCTCTCCACGTTGGCTTCTCGTGCTGATGTGGCATGATGCCGTGGCCATGCAGGCCAGCCACAGCCCCGTGGCCGCGCAAGTAGAAGCCGGTGGACGGCGCCGCGCCACCTCATTTTGGAAGCTTGTACTCTCCAACCAGGCCGAATTAGACTTTGGCACTTTAAGCAAAGTTGGAGATCTCGCGTAGCTTTACAACATTTGTTACTACCTCTTGTGCCAAAACTAAATAGATTTGGAGTTAAGAGGGGACAAAGATTGATGTTTTCGTGTATTTTTGCGGTAGTATTGGTTACTTCCTTCAGGATTGAGAAACGAATGGCGTCGTGGCCGACCACAGGCAGGAGAGCGACGCCACATGGCTCCTCTGTGCTGCCCTCGCTTGCGACCTGCTCCAAGAAAGCCCTGGCCACCAGCATCTTAGGGTGGCAGTCGCCGCAGGCTACCTCTAGGAGTCCAATCGTCGACAGGCAGTGGTCCTCGGTGATGGCGCGCTCTCCGGCCCTTAGCATAATCCTTGCACGCATCACGAGGAGCTCCGCCCTCGCTTGGGTGAGCTCCCTGTATACCTTCGGGTCGATCGGTGGCTACCCGAAGCAGCTCGAGCGCGGCGCCATACGCAGAGTACCCAATCACGCAGCGTGCGGCGAGCGGTAGCGCGGAGCGCGTGATGAACCACACGAGCTCTGGCGGCGGTAGCTCCACTAACACTTCAGGCGCCTCGAACCTGAACAGAGACAGGCACGCCGCCCACGTGTGGTCGTCAGCGTGTTGCGCTGTGCCCCCACCCTGCTCGGCGATGGTCTCCACGACGGCAAGGGCGATTCGGCCGGAGCCGATCTTGCGGCCGAAGGTCCAGAACACGCTGTGCACGATGACACACCTGACCCACGTGCTCCGTCGGGCGATCCCAAGGCGCAGCAGCATCGCCAGCGCGTTCTGCTCGACGCGGCCGGTTTCTAGTGGCGCGCGCGGCGAGGTGCAGCATCGCCAGAGCTCGCACGTCAAGCGCTTCCACGGCGTCTTCCCGGCCGCGCACACACAGGCGGTGTGTATCAGCATCGTCGTCAGGATCAGCACCGGCGTGAAGAAACTGCTGGCCTCAAGCAGCCTCTCAGCTACCTTGCCGAGCCCGGCGGGTGTCTCCCAGCGTAGCAGCGTGAAGCACGCGTCCAGGAGCTGGACGAGGCCCGGGTTGTCACGCACCGCGGCGTTGTCCTTGGGTGACCACGTCGGCGCCCGGTGCGGCTCATCCCTCATCATCTCCCGGAGCTCGGCTGGGCTAACGGCAATCTCGGACAGTATGGAGCCGACGAGGGTGAGGCCTAGAGGCACGCCGCACACCTTCGCTTGGATGTCCGTAAGTACAGCCAAGTCCTCATCTCTAAACATGCACGCGCCCTTCATGAGATGCATGGAGTTGGGCACGTTGAGGTTTCCTAGCTTGAAGACCTCACCCCCTGCAGGCTGGGGAGCCGCGTCGTGATGATGACATGCGTGCGCCCGCCGCCACGGGGCAGGAGCTCCTTAATGGCCCGGCCATCCCACCAGTCGGGTGAGCTCCTTGTTGATCTTCTCAATAGCGACTCCCTCGATCCTATGGAGGCTTCTGGCCCGCTATGTCGTCGTCATCTGCAATACATTGTCGCCGACAGCGACGCCCAAGTGATTTGTGAGCTTGAGGTAGCTCTGGCGCAGGTACCTTGCCTCGCCGTGAACCCAGAGGACCTTTTTGTACTCGTGGGCGTGCCTATGTGCAAACTCAAGCACAAGCTCCGTCTTCCTGGCGCCGGACGCGACAGAGATGCAGACCACGCCATGTAGAAACGACGCCCCGGTGATGGAACCGTCCAGAGGCATTGGCCTCTTCCCAGCGACCTTGTCATGAGTAGGAGCACCGTCGCACAGCATGGCCTCCACGTTGAGCAGCTCCCTCTCGCATCCAACGAAGCCAGTGTTCCAGGGGAACGGGATCTCCCCGTCCGCCGCGGCACGCCACGCCTGGATGGCCGGGGCCACCGCCGGTCTGCCGAGTCACGCACCAAGGATCTAGAGCACGTCGAGGACATGGTCCCGGAGGTCGCCGAGGCGCACGCGGCGTCGCTCTCCTGCCTGTGGTCGGCCACGACGCCATTCGTTTCTCAATCCTGAAGGAAGTAACCAATACTACCGCAAAAATACACGGAAACATCAATCTTTGTCCCCTCTTAACTCCGAATCCATTTAGTTTTGACACAAGAGGTAGTAACAAATGTTGTAGAGCTACGCGAGATCTCCAACTTTGCTTAAAGTGCCAAAGTCTAATTCGGCCTAGTTGGAAAGATACAAGCTTCCAAAGTGGGTGGTGCGGCGCCGTCCACCGGCTTCTGCTCGTGCGCCCGCGGGGCTGCGGCTGGCCTGCATGGCCACGACATCATGCCACGTCAGCACGAGAAGCCAACGTGGAGAGGTATGGACCTATGTGATACGGCGTACAAAGTTTATGGACCCAAAAAGCCATTTTGGAAGTTGATGGACCTAACCGAAACTTCATCACAAGTTAATGAACCTCTGGTGCATTTAACTCTTCTATTTTTAGTGAGAGAGAAGCTACTTCCAACTGGATGTAGGGAACCACGTGCCTAAACCAGTATAATCCCTATGTCTTATGTGCTACCCATATGATCCATCTTATGCGAATAGTTGCTAGGTATTGCCGGAGCTAATTCTTCCTGCAGCAACCATTCCGGGTATTGTCCTAGTCTGATGACCCTAGCATCCAGTAATCTTTACACTTAAGTTTTCGCTGCCTCTGCCTTTCATTTTATATTTTCTTAGTTTTTGCTTATTCGGTTTGGCTTTGGGGTTGACATTTGGAGAATGTTGCGGTAGGTTTCGGCTAAACCTTGCAAATCTTTGGCGGGCCATCCAAAAATGTCAATGTTTGTGGCTACGAATTGAATGAGCTTTTCCTTTTCACTCGGCTCGATGTCAGAGCCGATGTGAACACATTTATCAGGCACCAGTTTAGAGAATTAGGTTTTTTGTGTGTCCTCAGCTCGTTCTGCCCTTGCTTTGCAAAACTTCTGGCTACTCGGTTCGGTTTCAAAGTTTTGGGAGTTGACTTTGTTTATTAGGCTCAAACCTAGAATTGGCTTTCCCTCGATTTTCCTGGCTGCCAACTAATCTCCATGAATTTTGATGATGCTGGAAGGTGAAGGCATTTTCATACACAAGTAGCTTTGTTTGATGGTGACTTCAAACTCATTTGTGAATCCTCTTCCGAAGATCGCGATGTACGGGTAGTTGATGTTGACGATGTCAAAAGTTATCATTCTAGTGCAGACTTTTTCGCTTTGGGCAAAGGATACTAGGATACTCTTCTTGCTAATTGCCTCGATCTTCTTTCCACCAAAACCGAACAGGGGATTGTTGGTTCAATTGTTTGCCTGTCCAGACCCATTGCTTCGAAAGGCTTGATGAACAAATCTACGGAATTGACTATATTTACCAGTATGTTGTGCAGTGTATATCCAGCCATGTTTGCTATTGTGATGAAGGCGTTAGTGTGTCGGTAGTCTCGAGCCTTGAAGTTAGATTCATCGAAGGTGATCGGTACTAAAGACTAGGTGGGTCTATTCAAAGGCAGTCTAGGCGAGACGGTGAGTACTCTTCTGTCATAATTGTGGCGGGCTCGCTTGCTCTCATGCTCTTGGTTAGAGCCACCCATGATGGTGAAGATGTGTCTGAACGAGGGTAGTATGTTGTTGAAGGTTGACTGGTCTTGCTATTTTTCTTGTTTGGTCGATGGTGGCTTGCTTGAATGCTGTTGTTCTTGCTGATGTAGAAAAGAGACCGTTGCTGATTGATTAGGGTGTTGGGTGTAATTCTAAGGCGGTAGGAATTGAGGTTGCTGAAACTGAGGCCAGATGAAAGGTGGTTGGGAGAAACCTCGCATGATGTTTGTGGGTGGATGGAGCTGCTACTTACGGGGTGATATGTGGGGTGATATGGCTAGGCATGGATATTTTCGCAGGTGCGGCGTTATGGAAAACGTGCTCCGCTGTATCGTTTGCCTTGGATGCCTCTTCTTTTTCTTTGAGTTCCTTGCTAGCTTATTGTATCTGCATTATTCTCAGGTAACATGGCCTGCATTTTCGCCGCATACGAAATAGTATGGCACGCCTCGCCCTCGGCCTCTTCCATAGCCATCGTGGCTACCGCGACCTCCTCTGCCTCACATAGTTTTTTCTGTGTTGTAGTGATGTTTTTGATCTGGGGTGTGGTGTCGGTTTTGCTCTTGTGCCTGGCTTGATTGGCTCATTTCTTCTTTAAGGTTGTTGACGGTGCAAAAGGGTCTAGCATTTCACTAATTTCGGGATTTGCGGTTGCCTGGGTATTTTTGCCGCCTACCTAGATGAAGTATGCACCGCCTTTCTCCTTCTATAGTCGGCGTTTGACTTGGCATACTCATTCATCACTTTGAACACCTCACTTATAGACTGCAGTGGAGTTCTTGTGAAATGCGATGGGCACTGCCCAATGGCGAGACCTTCGATGGCCGCTGCTATGACAATAGCTTCTAGGACATTGGACGCTTGGGCCATGAGTTGAATAAATCTTTTTAGTATTCAGCCAATGGCTCATCATCTTGCTGGATGTAATTCATGAGGTCACTGGTTGTTTTGGTTTCGGGCTGATGCCCTTGAAAAGTCGCAAGTAGTTCGGTTTTGACCTCATTCCATGATTGTATGGACAACGACTTCAAAGAGTTGTACCTATCGTATGCAACACCCTTGACTACCATGATGAAAGATTTCACCAAAGCTAGAGCATCTCCACCTACTGATATTACCACTGTCTCATAACTAGCCAAGAATTTCCTAGGAATGGATTGGCAGTCAAAAAATGGTATTCGGGGCTTGTAGTTGGGTGGCCAAAGGTACTCTTGAAGTTGCCGCGAGAGCGGTGAGGTGTGGTCATACATAGGAAGTCCTATGTTCGCAGCTAGTCTTCGAGGGTGCAGGTGAACGAAAACTTCATAGTCCTCTTCTGGGTCGTCGAGGTTGTTTGCATGCTGGAGTTGTTGAATTTCCTTGTGGAGCCTGTTTCTTGTATGTTCAACTTCTCTGAATGAATTGTGCAATCTCTCTGCTCTGTTCCTAGCTGCCGCCTCTTGCAGTAGTTGTTGCTCCTGTTGCTCGAGATTTTTTATTTCATTGTTTATATGCTTCTAGCTTCTTGTGGGCCTTGGCATGCGCATGGGTTTGTGCGCCTTCATCTTTGCCTTCACTAGTAGGGGCGTCTTTGAGTTGTCCTTTGGGGGTTTGGGCTTGCAGATAGGTTGCCTTAGTGTTGTCGGATGCAGGGTCCATCGTTGTCGCCGATTCCTTTGTGGCCTCGGTCCCCTTTGATGATTCTGCTACCTCCGCTCCTATCTTCGCATTCTTCCTTGGGGCCATAGGAAAGTTCGAACGACAACCACGGGTGGGAACCAATATTGTTCTAAATCGAAGTCTTTGAACACCGGGGAGCCGTCGAACTGCCAAGATCACAGGGGATGGCAAAGCGAGAGCGAAAGTTATGCGAAGAGTGAATAATGAAGCTGGATGCTGTAAAGGATCACTATTCATCCTCCTTTACACTATTGCTTGGAGGGACGTACTATTTATAGGCCGCCGCCTACCGCCACGTTGCGGGAGCGGTAGGGTCTCGCCGGAGCTCCGCAGCCTCCCTCTTCCCCTCCCCCCCTCCTGCTATCGATTTCTTCTCCAACTCCAGCGAACAGCCGCGACGCCCCAGCCTCAACCTAGCCCGGCCTCCACCGCCGCCAGGTCCCCTAAACCATCCTCCACCATCCCCACTGCCTGGACGACCTCCCCCCAAACTTTCCCTTTCGAAGCCTGCCGGAGTTGTGGAAAATGAGAGCGAGAGCTCACCGGAACCCTAGCTCTTAGATCCAGAAGGAGGAGGAGGACATACCTCGCTAGATCCGCCCGAAGCCTCCATGCCAATGCTAGATCTGCTCAGCGAAGTTGGGGAAGTTGTCGGATCCGGGGTGGGGGTGCGGGGAGGAGCTCGCAGGGAGCATTGGGTGTCGGGGAGTGAGGGAAAGAGAGAGGCGCGATCGACAGGCATCGGATAGAGAGAGGTGCGCGCGTGGAGATGGGAAGCGCGTGCGGGCGTGTCGCCTGAAGGGTATCCTCATCTCAGGCAACTAAGATGTAGGAAATGTGAATAATATAACTTACAGCTCTAAAAATTACACAACTCATATTTGGTAACCTCATGTAAGAGTTTTGGTTAATTATATGTTGACATACTGGATAATCTATCTACCTACTAAAGCACCATCTTTTTCTATACTAAATCTACCCAAGTAACCTCCCCCACTGAGATGGCCCTCCTCCACACACCCTAAAAAATGTACCCAGAAAAACAACACCATACAAATGAACCAACCAGATTGCTCCTGAGTATTCTCTCCTTGCTCACTCAGATCTGACGATCAAGATTGAGTGTATGGTACTCCTCGTCCCTCTCTTCTCCCATGCGGCCACACCCGCGCCCTAACAATGCGAAGGCTCAGCCAAGAAACCTCTCCTGCTGAGATAGCCCTCCTCCACACACCTTAAAAAAATATCTAGAAAACAACACCAAACAAATAAACTATTCAGACTGTTCCTTAATATTCTCTCTCCTCGCTCAGATCTGACGATCAGGATGAAGTGTATGGTACTCCTCGTCCCCTCGTCTCCCACGCAACCACGCCCGCGCCCTAACAATGCGAAGGCTCGGCTAGGGTTCGATTCCATCCTACGCCCCATTTTATTCTATTCGAAAAAAAAGAAACGATGGGTGAGATCGGGGCAGGTGGGGAAACGGCAGCCGCAGACGGCGTAGGAGTGGGGCACGGAAGGGGCAACGATAGCCCGACGCTCGGCGTGATCGAGGGCGCGGCGGTCGCGGGAGGGCGAGCGACTTTCCTCCTGCACGAATCGTCAGGTCGTCGGGGTGCCGCGGTGGCCGGCGGCCCAATGGTAGCGGGGGCGCAGCTCGGCTTCGGTCAGCGGCCCGGCGGGCAGACGACAGCCATCCACGAGCGGGTGGCGGCGACGCGGCCATACGCGAGCAGCGGCGGAGCCACGGGAGGCGGCAGCACGACCACGCGCGGGCGGTCCTAGGCCGGCCGACGGGGCCAATAGCCGGACGGCCGCCTGTCCTTCCCAGCCACCAGTTGGCCTCCCGCCCATGTTCCCTACGCGACCCCGCCGCTGCCCCGACGCGACCTCTTCCCCACGAATCGCTCGCTCACCCCTCCGACGGTCTGATCAGCCCGCCTCTATCGGATCCGCCGCCGTCGCCGACGCATTCCTGACAACAACGCGCTCGAGGGGCACACGCTGGGTGGACGGCAGCGAGGTCGACTCGTCGAGTCCGCGCCGGCGTGGTCGCTCGGCGGGGGGCCAGGGGCCGTCTCTTGCAACAGGGGCGCCGCGGAGGCTCGGGAAGCAGCCCCGTCGGGTGGACTCGCTCGACGTCAAGTCCATGAACGTGCACGGCCCGCACGGCCACGGCACCCACCAAGGTGCGTTCGTTCTCCCGGTCCCGAAGGGCGTCCGTGGATCCAAACGCTCCGTAGCGTCCGCAAAATGGGACCTCTTGCCTGTCTCTATCTGTTGTGTGAGAAACCTAAATGAATGCGAGCTTTGACCATTTCGTTCGTTGTAGCCAATGAATGGTAGGATGAATGGTGTCCTCTTGCCTGATCGCTGGGTAATGGCTCTATTGAATTGCTACCAGAAATGTGGAAGGACACAGGTCTACGCTTCTCTTACCCCCACTAGGATGAGTGATGTTGTATGAAGATGATATGCCATGTAAGTACAGCGGGTGCAGGATAGCAGTCTGTTAACATTCATTTGATCTCTTGATGGTTCAACCTATATACGTTGTGAATTTGTGGTGTGGTACATTATATATATATATATATATATATATATATATATATATATATATATATATATATATATATATATATATATATATATATATATATAACTACTATCCTGTAGCTGGCTACAGAATAACTTATTCTGTAGCCACTTTGAGTTACGATAATTACTATGTTATTTCACGAGATTATAGTAACTCCTTACTAAGTGGTTTAATATAACGTTATGGTAAATATCCCCATGTGTTATAGTAACCTAACTATCGTAAATATGTATTTATATTATGGTAAATTAGTATATAAAATTATAGTAAATGGAGGTGGCTACAGAATAACTTATTTTGTAGCCGGCTACTGAATAGCCTCTCCCTATATATATATAGGGAGAGGCTATTCAGTAGCCGGCTACAAAATAAGTTATTATGTAGCCACCTCCATTTACAATAATTTTATATACTAATTTACGATAATGTCAATACATATTTACGATTAACACATGAGGATATTTACCATAACGTTATAGTAAACCACTTAGTAAGGAGTTACTATAATCTCGTAAATTAACATAGTAATTATCGTAACTCAAAGTGGCTACAAAATAAGTTATTTTATAGCCAGCTACAGGATATTAGTTATATATATAGGGAGAGTATACTCTGTAGCTAACTACAGAACAGTTCCTTTGGTTCCAGACTGTAACAATGTTACAATTAGTATATTTCAGGAATTGGATGGAAATCATGGAAAAAACGTTGGTTCATCCTCACACGAACGTCTCTGGTTTCTTCAAGATGGCTAACTAGAACTTTTCAGCTCTATGTTTTTTCCTTCTTCAGTTGTTCAACCAGTAGTTTCTGAGAAGGAAGCAGTTAAGATTGGAGTTGGCTCCGAATTGCAACTGGAACCATGAAAATGGCTGTCACTTTATTCTAGACTATGGAAAAATATATGTTTTTTGCATGAATTATAAATATTTTCTCAATCTATGTTTGATTACTAAAAGATATTCGTTGGTTGTTTGATTTGCATTGATAGATGATGCTGTAGCGTTAGCACGTGTCTTCTAAAGAACACCACAGTGATGGAGGGAGGAAGGAGGCCCTTTTTGTTGCCCCAAGCCCTGAACGTACGAAACTGAAATAGTAGGTGATCCAGTGGATCGATGGATCGACTTTAAGGGTCTTCATCTTTTTTTTTTGTAGGACTGGTTGATCATCCGTTCTTATGTTTGCTTGTTACAAGTACATCGAGTTTATTTAAAGTCTTGATTTTTTTGTTGTTTACAAGACTTTCTGTTACGTAATTATATGCATGTTTCAGAGACATATGGCATAATAAACACTTGCCCCTAAACAGATCGTCCCTACCACTTGTCCTCTATAGGAGGACTGAAGGAGCAAGGGGAATGGTGATAGTGATATAGAGGTTAGTTGTTCATTCGATCATTAATTTTCTACCTTTCTTCCCTTTGGAATCCAAATTTAACGCAATGAGTTTTTCGTGCACCCATCAGGGTAGTCACAATCCATAGTTTCTTGGGGTAGTTTCCAAGAACAATAAATTAGTATAGACCTAGTTCCTCCCAATGGTTAGTTTCTTGTAACAGTTTTTATAGAAAATTACATTTAAGAAGCATGTGTATGTATTAAAAACTGAGAACAATCAGCAGTGACAAACATCTATGTAGAAATCCATGTTGCATTGTGCTTGCGCACAGCGGCCGTGAGAGCTGTGGCAAGCATATGCATGTATAACATGGCCATCATTCAGGATGATGACAAGGCCCACAGGCCGTGAGAGCGGAGTAATCTCTAGAGACACCCAGCGATGCAGCCTCATGGTCCTCTGGGGCTCCCTGTCGGTCAGAGTGGGCATTCGGTGTTAACCGACAAATCGGTGCGGTTTGTTCGGTTGCTGTGAACTTCGGTTTCCAGAAATCAGCAACCGATCGGTGTTCTATAGAATCGAAAACCGATGATTTCGGCTTCGGTTTTTTGGTTCAACCGATCCAACCGAAGTGAGAACAGAGAAGAACAAATCGAAAGGGAAAAGGAAAGCGCCAGAACCGGGAAGAACAAATCCGCAGGGTCCGTCGCTCACCGCGCCGCTCACCTAGTCGCTGCTAGCATGCCTCACGGTCACGGCCGCACCGCCAAAGCCCCGAGCTCGCCTCGTGCTCGCGCCGCCGCCGCTGAGACCTCGCCTCGCGCTCGCACCGTCGTCGTTGAGACCTCGCCTCGCCCTCGCGCCGCCGCCCGCAAGCTCGCTCACGCGACCGCGCCGCGCCGGCCATAGGATGCCTCGTCGACTACTGCAGCCCCGCATCCCGCCCCTGGCACCGGCGCCGCCGCTGCATTTTCTATTGGAACGGACGAACTCGTGGAAGACATACCAGGATGGGAGAGCTCCTACGGATAAGGCTCTTGTGTTTGTGAGATGGGCTGCAACTGCGAGGTTGGGTTGGGCCTATACAGGCCAAGGTGGTAGGGTGGGACGGAGAGAAGCAGAGTAGTAGCACAGGGACAGGGGAGATGAATTCGGTGCTTCGGTTCAATTCCATGCTGAAACCGAAGCCAAAACCGACACCTGAACTTTGATGATTGCAAAACCGAGAATCAAACCGAAAACCGAACAAACCGAAACTTCGGCTCGGTTCGGTTATCGGTTTTCGGCTGAAAAGTGCCCAGGGTGACCTGTCGGAGCTCATCTTCACATCCCCTGTCAGCGTCCGCGCGCGGTGCATGGCCCAGCACAGCGCCGGCAGCGGCGACGGTACGGCCTGGTAGGTGATGATCACTGGCTTCGCAGGAAAGCACAGGAGGACGCCGTGGCCTGATCGGCGATGATCTCCGGCTTCACATCCCCTGTGCTGTTCAACAACGAATCACAGGAGGACGCCGTGGCCTGGTCGGTGATGATGTCCGGCTTCGCAAGGAAAGCGCGTGCGGGGGAGGAGCGAAGCCGGAGAGCGCGCGGGAGGGAAAGGGAACTGGAGAGCGCGAGCGAGAGAAACTGGCGGCGGCGCAAGAGATGCCGGGGAGAGAAGGAAGAAACGAGCAGTCTCTTCCCAACGCCGGTTCCCTTTCTTAGTCCATCGATTCACGAGAAGACTCGGTTTCCTCTATAAGAAACGGTTTCTCTCTCTTTTTTTCTTCTCTTTTCATAATAAATTTACTTTCATATCAGCAAATTGCTTAGTTGGTAAGATAATTAATATAGATAGAAACTACCATAAATATGCCATTGGAACTACCCTCGGACCATCACCCAAAGAAACGCAAAATTTACTTCACTAAACAGGAGTAAATGCTATATTGCACTGCGACGACGAGTAACAAGCATAGGGAAGACGGTGGGAGGTCGACAAGTAAATGCAATATTGCAGTACCCGTCGAGCATCGGTCGGGTAACAGATACCCGACGGGTACTACATACCCGATAAACAAGGACATTTGGGGTCGTAGCTTTGCAATCGGAGACATTTCTTCTTCACCCAGGTATAAGTGTTGGAGTATCGGAGATGCCGAGGAGAAGGAGCGAGGTTGCGAGAAGGACGAGCAAAGGTGGCAGACAGACCGAACTGAAGAAGCGAGGGGCACAAGCGCTCGTGAGACAGGCGTGCTTGTGCTGCTGACGGAGATGGTGAGAAAAAATTGAACTAGGATTCCTAGAACACATAAACTATATATATGATTGTTCAGATTTGGACCAAAATACCTATGTTGAGCTTCTTTGAGCCTAATACTCGCATGACAGCTCAAATAGTCGGGTTCCCAACGGGTAACGGGGACGGGTAAACAGGGAACGTTCCCGTACCCGCTATACCCGTCAGGGATGGATTCTTGCCCATTTAGACGCCCGCGGGTAAAGATATGATCCCATCCCCGTCCCCTAATGAATCAAATACCCGTCGGGTATCGGGCCCGTTGCCATCTTTCAGCCTGTTCGGTTGGCTGGTTCATATCGTTGCTGGTTCGTGAAGAAATACGGCTGGCTGGTTTGTGTGAGAGAAAAATACTGTTCCAGTTAAAAATTTACGATCATTTACGACAAGCCACAGCCAAACAAACAGGCTGTTTACTTCAAACGCATGCACAAACCTTCCATTCCAGGCGTAGCAGCAGTGCTGGCGAGTGGCGATCCAAAAGAGATGAGGCTAGTAGTTTCACTTCCCCAATCTGAAATCGTGCGGTTGTGCTATGTTGGTTTCGCTGAAATTTAGCTTACGCCAGTACTAAACGGAGGAGTAAAATATGTCCGCGGTGTGCGTGCGTGACTGACATGGGCATGCAGTGGAGTGGACCAACAGTGCCTTCCACTTCCACATCGTCAGGGCTGTGGCTATCATGCAGGCCAGACGCCCAAGTAGCTAGCCTAGCGCGCCTCATCATGACATGACCCCCATGGTCACCCTCATCATTCGCCCCTCACGCACCGTACGTCCGTCCTCGATGTGCATCTCGATCGCAAGAGGCGGCCAGCCGGGCTCTGAGATGGTGTGTGCACATCATCGCGGTACTATTGCTATGCTACCAACGACGACGCCAACTGACGAGGTAGTAGAAAATTAACAAGACCTGACAAAGATCTGGCTGCGCGCACGATGGCCGTCCGGGCATGCATGGCATGTGTATATCTCCTCATCATTGTCTCCCGATACGCATCCATGTCGTTGATACGTACCAACCGAGAACAATGATGAGTATATGTCGCTGCTCGTATACCGATCGTTTGTTCGTTCGTTCGTTCTCCAGCTAGCTAGGCTCCCCTCCCCTGACTGACTGTCGAAAAAATATGCAAGATGCGTGTCGTTGTGCTTGCACAGATCTTCATCGGTTTATCCAACTAATAAATGGTCGATCGGATGATGGAGAGAGATCCACGTCACGTCGATATCTGATGCATGCATGCACCGGCCGGAAAGATGCGCGAGAGAGATGGCCTTGGACTCGATGGGATAATAATGGTCGAAGGCGGCCGGCCGGGCACACCGCACACGACACGCCGCCGGATAGATGTCACCGACCCGGCACTGTACGGTGGGACTACGTATCCGGCCGGGAGCGACGGCCGGCCGGCGCCCTCCTGCCGCAGCTAGCGGCCCGGCCGCGACAGCTCTCCTAATACCCCTGACACGTACTGGCAGCAGGCAGCCTGATCGGCGTGCGTGCGTTGCGTCCTTCCGGCCACGGCCCTCGCTCTCGGCTCCCCGTCGTTTCGCGGCCGTCCGGTCCGCCGCGGCAGGATACGACGAGCGAACCGAACGTGCCCGCACACCGCTCGAGCGGGCAGCTAGCGCAGGTTGCCTGCCTGCTATCATCAACGCGCTGTAGTCGCGTACCCTTTCCTTCCTAGGCCCAGTTTAGATGCAAAATATTTTGCAAAATGAGCAATGTAACATTTTCGTTGTTATTTAAAAAATAGTGTCCAATCATAGTCTAATTAGGCTTAAAAGATTCGTATCGTGAATTTCGTCTAAACTGCGTAATTAGTTTTATTTTTTATTTATATTTAATGCTTCATGCATGCGTTTAAAGATTCAATGTGACGAAAAATCTTGAAAAATTTGGCAAAACGAAGTGGAACTAAACATGGCCCTACGCCTGGGACATTGACGGATGAGCGGCCGACCAGCATTGCGCGCCAGCGCCACGTCCTGTCCGAGTCCGGTGGCCCCACATGAGAACGAGGGCGCCGCAGACACGGCTTGGCAGCTAGCAGAGGTAAGCAAGCTGGAAGGAGAACGAAGTCTCTGCCACTGCGCGCGCGCGGCTAGCGGATCCGAGCCGGCAAGGCTGCATCGACCGGGGCCTCGGGGGTGGGGTGGTGGCGGCTGGGGTCCTGGCCTCCTGGGTGCGTGCCGAGTGCGCCCGCGCGACCGGTGGGTGGGGGGGGGGGGGGGGGGGGGGGGACTGGCCCGGGCGCACGGGGAAACGGGACAAAACGCGCGTGCGCGGGGGCGCAATGAGAGCCGACCGGCACGGCGTCCGGGGGCCCCGCCCGTCGCTGCCGCCGCTGCATGCCGCCCCCGGCCATCCACATCCACCGCGCTCCGTGATTTCAGCTCGCTTCGCTTCAATCTCCCCGGCCGGCAGCGTGCCTGCCACTGCTGGTCTGGACGCTGGAACCACACGCTTTCCACTGTAATATGTCCATGGCACGGCCAATGGAAGGTCTCTTTTAACAGGTTCGATCCATCATGTTGGGAGAGAAACTAGTGAAACGAGAAGCTGCAAAATCTTTATTGGCCAGATACGTAACCACGATCCCTACAGCGAGCCTGATTGGTTCATGCTCCGGTCTTCAAGAGCGTACGTACGTACGTACGTCGTGCTACTCGATCTATGTACACTTCATCATCACCAACACGCTGCCGTACGTTCAAACGATAGAGAACGACGCCAATCGACGACCTAGAAGTACTCGAAGCGTTCGTCGGACCGGGGGTTGTAGTTGTACGGCTCCTGCCGCTCCTTCCTGCTCATCATCAGCACCTTCTTCTGCGCCGGCGCCGGCGCCGGCACTACCGGCGGCTTGGGCACCTCGGGGGGCCGGACGGACCTGACGAGCGCCCAGTTCACGCCCTTGAAGAAATCGTGCCTCTTCACCTCCGCCGACCCCGTGCAGCCGCCCAGCCGCTTCTTGGGGTTCTTGGCCAGGAGCTGGGTCATGAGGTCCTGCGCGCGCAGGTGCTCGTCCCACTCCCTGCCGCTAGGCCGCCGCCACCCGTGGGAAGGCCAGCGGCTGCTTGATGATGTTGACCAGCGTCTTCTCGTTGTTCTCGCCCTTGAACGGCGTCCGCCCGTACATCATCTCGTACATGAACACCCCAAGCGTCCACCAGTCGACGGCGCTGCCGTGGCCCTGCCCGGAGATCACCTCCGGCGCCAGGTACTCGTGAGTGCCCACGAACG
The DNA here is from genome assembly GCF_019320115.1 of Miscanthus floridulus. Lineage (NCBI taxonomy): Eukaryota > Viridiplantae > Streptophyta > Magnoliopsida > Poales > Poaceae > Miscanthus > Miscanthus floridulus. The sequence continues at coordinate 11,912,798 of NC_089584.1, read as the reverse complement.
ACTTGGACCGCGCCGACACGGGCTCCACCACCAGCTCCGGGTTGCTGTCACCGGGCTCCGACGTCCTGTCGTCGGCGCTGTCCGCCTCGCGGCCATCGTGGCCGGGCTTTGCCGGCGCTCCCTCCTTTGCTTGGCACTTGTGCACGCCGTTGAACAGGCACGACAGCACCGGCTGGATCGGTGGCACGCAGGACGGCTTCCCGGCGTCTGCTCGCCCGCCACCTGCAGCGCTGACATTGTGGGGGAGGCTGTTGTGCCGGAGCAGCCTTGGGACGACGTCGCACTTGAGGGAGAGGTCGAAGTCCGAGAGCATGATGTGGCCGTCGCCGCGCACCAGGACGTTCTCCGGCTTCAGGTCCCTGTACACCACCCCCATCATGTGCAGGTACTCCAGGGCTAGCACCGTCTCGGCCACATAGAACCTGCCATCATTCGAATTGCCAACGATATCAGTTCACTGTCAGACAAAGATACATAATCGGCTGTACATACACGCAAACCAAAGGTGTTTTGTTAACAAAGTTAACGTACTTTTCTTCTTTTTGCACAAAGATAACCGCGCCTTTAATATAAATTGCATTCAACAGTGATTTGGAGAGGATAAACATCGCCAGCTTGTGCATACAAACACAGTGGATCTATCAGCATACATGTCGCTATACATGCAGCTCAAATCATTAGCTTAGTTAAAGCCCTAGTGGTTCCAACAGATCTGCTTGGAAAGATTGACACGGCAAGACAAAAAGAGCCTGCTGAAAGCTATAGCACCGATGCACATGAAAAGAGGATCACTAGCCTAAAGCGTCATGCTTTTACAAAAGTGACACCGAAATAAACAAAGCTTGACCCTGAAACAGAACTTTGCTTACCAAGCCCAGTTTCAGATGTGATGAGAACAAAAATGCTCATGTGGAACGAACAGTACCTCGCCGAGGAGATGCTGAATCGCCTGCCGGGCTGCCGCTGCCGGGCAACATGCAAGTCCCCGCCGGGGCAGAACTCCATGACGAGGCAGGCGTAGTGCGACGCCTCGAAGTCGGCGTACAATGTCGGTAGGAAGGGGTGGTCGAGCGTGCGAAGGATCTCACGCTCCACCTCCGCTCGCCGAAGCTTCTTGCGGAACGCCAGCGCGTCTTTGTCCACCACCTTCATGGCATACAGGCACCCCGTCGACCACGGCTCGCGCAGCTGGCAGAGGTAGACGTTCCCCAGGTCGCCGCTGCCCAGACGCCGCACCAGGCGGAAGTGCTCCAGACCGACGCGGCCTGCGGTAGCACGGACGCGCCTGATGGCCTCCCACTCGGCTTGGTTCGCCTTGTGAGGCTTGTGGCGGCATGACGCGGCTGGTGTATCCCAGCCTCGGCCGAAGGAGCGCACCGAGACCGAGCTGGAGCTGCCAATGTCACTGATCCAGCTCCGGCGGGAGCCTGGTGCCGTGAGCGAGGACCGGCTGCTGTCGTAGTCGGACTCCTCTCTGATGGTAGCCATTGAGGCACCAAGACAGGAAGGCAACGCAGCGAGAGTGAGACCGAAGAGAAGCTAGGCTCTCCTCTCTACCTCCCAGCTCCCTGTGTTACTATATATGCAGCTGTGGACTGTGGTTACCATGAGCTAATGTGTGGTCGTGTGGATGGCAAGTTTAAAAAATGTTTAAAAGTCACATAAGCCAGCTTTATGCTGTAGAGTATCTATTGTTACGTATATAACTATTCCCCAGGATCTAACAGAGTTGATTCACCTTTTTCTCCACTTGCATGGATGATTACAGGCAAGAATCATTGCATCATTGGACCCCAAGGCTAGTTGGAAACTACCTGGCTCAGTGTCCTCAAGGCTCAAGCTGCTAGATGCACTGCACAGAAGTAAACCCAAGCAGTAAGTATAGATGGGTAAAATGCGTATTGAAAGAAAAAAAAACATGGAGAACTGGAATCATGCGATGAACTTTGCAACAGTTCCAGTGCAAGCATGGTGGTGGCATTGCTTTATGCCTGCATGGGGTCACATGAAGAACCAACGGCAAGCAGGCTGCTTTGGGATTAAAGAAGAGAAGATAACTGCTAAAGCTTTTGCAGTTGAAAGTTACACATGCATCACCCGTGCAGCAGCAATTACAGCCGCCTCCACCTCACAGCTGCTGAAACTATATAAAAGATGCTTACCCTTTCCTTCCTCTGCTGTCCTCCCACTCCTTCCTCTTTTCTTCCTCTTTTGGTACATGTAGGGTTCATGTGATTCCATTTAGTGGCCACGTCAACCACTCAACCTTATTCCATCTATTTCTCCCATGCCATGTTGCCTAGGCTGGTCACTTCTGCCGTTCTGCGTGTGAAGCAGGAAGGCTACAATAGCATTAAGACATGTCTTGTTTGTGCCAACAACTGTCCACGTTGAACCATGGCTAGTTTTGATTCTTGCGGCAGGCCATGTTTGCAACCTGGTATTGAGCAGGTATAAACCTATGGACACCCCATCTCCAAAGTTTTCAAGGCACTGTAATTCACCACATTTACAGCTGTAAGAAACAAAAGACAATTAGATGAAAACAAAGAATACAGCCACCATCGTACTACAAAAGGTTCCATTGTCATGTCCAACACTAGCAGTGAGAAATAGCGTTTCAGTCTCACCAGGCATATGCCGCATATCATAGAGTAAACATTGCTGCCCAATCGCCTCAGATTTTCTGTCTTTTAGAACCTTTTTGCTTCTGCCAGTACCAACACAACAGCCATACGTCATATATACCCAGTATCAGGTCAATGTATTGTACAATCCAGCTTTTTCTCTCACAACCAACATCGCAGAGACAATGCAGCACGAAGAAGTTACAGGGGCATCTCCAATTGGGATTGTGGGAACACTGAGAACACCATATCTTGATAGCAGATCTGCCGGCCAACACAATGTCTGGTCGGTTTGGACAGACCCTTTTTGCAGTTTGCTAGTGCTATCTGACAATAGTTACAACTGTCTTTCGCCAAAAAATAGATACTTGCAATTAGCAACTGAGTAACATCATGTAACGTGAATTGGACATTAATGCAGCATTAAGATTGTACATCCCTTCTGTAGATTCTGGAAAGATAAGATGGATGTTACAGGTTCAAAACACAGATACATACCGGAACAAACTCGCCAGTCATCAAAGTAACTGGTATAGAAAAAAACCACCATGTTCACAACTAACAATGTGGTAACAAAGAACTGACCAAATGAGGGAAAGAAATTAAAATTGAAATGGTCAAGAAAACTATATATGGAAACGCAACCTCCATCCATAAAAAAAAAATCAACGTGAGGGGGGTAAGACAGCCCCCGGGATTGCATTAAGATACTATTGATCTCTCAAGTTAAGCATATGCATCATCCTATTCAACAGTGTTTATGTATGAAAGAAAAGAATGCAATTACACATACAACTGAATAAACTTGTTAGCTACTCAATCCTTTCCAAATTATGACGTTTTGACTTTTCTAGATACATGGCTTTTATGTTTAGATACATAGTAAAAACAATGTATTGAGAAAAGCCAAAATGTCTTATAAGTTTGAATAGATGGAGTATTATTCAACTAAGCATGGATTCAGAGGAGTAATCACATATTCACATTCTACAGTATTGTTTGTCAGTGGATCACTCTCTAGAGCCACAGCCACTTTTTTACTTTAGAGGACGATACCATCGGCAAACACAAGAGGAAAGGTCTCCTACTGTAAAGCACAACCATTGGAATCATTGCCAAACAAGTCCAATTCAAAAAGTATACTGACCAAGGCAAAAAAGTTTTGTTTCCCGCAATCATACCAACACTGTAGGTTACCGGATATCCTTGCCATTGCCTGCAGAAGAGCTCCAGTAATGCATGGCCACCAGGCAGGTCCACACTCCACAAGCAAAAGCCAAAAGGCAACAAGACAATAATAGAAGGAAGAAGGGAATATTCATCGGAGGAGTTGTCTAATCAACAGGAGCGTGATATAGCTTAAACCTCACTGAGCATGATATTGAATCGTGGCTTGTGTACTACCACCCAACTTTATTAGTAATCCATGAGTCAATGTACGGTTGGACCTGGTCCCATAGTAAGGAGAATTGTTTACTTATTAAAGAAAAGGATTAACAGGTAAAAAAAGGTTAAATAAACTAATGTGGACAGCTTGAGGAAATGGTCCCGGGTCAACAGTGTCTAGAATATGTTTTTAGACCGTCTCCAATAAGGAGATCATAAATCCAAAATAGGGTAGTGAGAGATCCCAAAATTAGCCTTCCAATAGAGTATCCTATACGGGAGACCTTATTTTGGGTCGCCTGAGAGACACAACCTAAATATGGGTATCCTCTCTCCTGGAAACACTATTTGCAGAAAGGATTCTCTTTTGGATCTTATTGTTGGAGAAGATGTCGAATAGGTATTGAACCTTTTACCTTGTAGGCATTACCTAAAATATGAATGGATCTTGTATTTTAGACTGGTGTTGTTGGAGATAGCCTCAGCGAAGCAAAGAATGCGTCTGCAGAAAAAAAGACTTCATCATCATTCTGTCATGGGCCAAAACTGCAACCCATAAACAACTACTTATCAGCACGTTTCCTGACTATCTCTGAGTCAGTGGTCCACACTACATAGTAGAAAGAAGTAGAAAGTATGCATTAGATAACAAGAAGGTACGGACAATTGTTTGGTCTTCAACTAAAATAAATATGAAGCTACCATATGGAAATATCGGAATTCTAGTCATTAGGATTTCCTTTTATATGAAATAAGCAATATTCGAGAATTTCCTATAAATATAGGTTTTCTTTGGAATTCAATCAATCAATTACGAAACAACAGAGCTCTTTTATTTTAACAGAAAGAAATGCAAAAAATGATTAGAAAGTAAAATTATTCAATCTTTTTTGTATTTTAATAAATATTTTTTTAACTAATAACTAGATACTGAAATTCTTTGATTCACCTTTTGAATTTAAGTAACTAAACCCATTCTTAATTTTGGAATATTTTAATGAGAGAAATTGGAAAAATCCGGAATTCCAGTATTTTTTCTTTTTCGACTAAAAAGAACAAAGCATGAACATTTTTTGGTGCGACATTTGTTTTGGGTCTGCCTTTTCCCCCGTGTGATCCCGCGCGCCCGTCACCTCCCTCTTTCGCCTGTCCGTGCGGTGGACCCGGCTCTGCGCTCCCTCGCGCACATGGTCTTCCCCTCCCCCTCTCCCACACGTGCAACTCGTGGACTCCTCCTCTCATCTCCCACACGGACGAACCCTAGCCCTCAATCACGCCGAGCTCACCAGAACCCGCCCAACCCGAGCCCAATTCCGCTCGGGTCCCGACCGATCCAGCGGCTCCTCACCAGCACAATCCGGGCAGCGTCCCCCGCAGATGCTAGCCTGATCGGGTCCCCACGGTCGATGGGTTCGCCCGGGTCCGCCAATGGCAGACACGGTGAGTACGTGAGGATCCCGGAGGAGGTGGAGGTGGCGTCCAAGAGGGGAGGGGGATGTCGTGGCAGCCGTCAAGGTGGCCTACAGCGGCTGGAGTGCCCGAGGGTGCTGCGGTGCCAGCACGATCTGGTGGTGGGCCAAGGTCGCCGTGCTCAGGGATCGTCCTTGCTAGGCTGGAGCTATTACGGTCGTCTTCCTCAGCCCGCTCCATATTAAGAAGGTGTGTGTTCTCACCCCGTCCCTCCTCCCTCCCCTCCGCCGCCGCCTCCTTTGAGGGTGATTGCTTGCATCATGGATCGTGCAGAAATTGCTCGCGAACGGGAGATCTTTCCTGTCACTTCTAAGTTCTGCTCCTACTGTGTCCATCGAATCGTCGGTTGCGATACGGTTTTCGATTTGTGCAAGAATGCTTGGATATTTGTTGATATTTTTGTTTGTTTGTGGTAGAATCATTTTTCCTTTCTTGGTTTGTGTTGTTATATGTTTTTTGTGTGGCTAGCTCAGTGAGAATAGGTGACATGACTAATTTTCATTTTGCCAATATTACCAGCAAAAGGATGAGGTTGTCAAGAGTTTTAGGATCTCAATCTGAAGTAGAGCTTAGAATAGAATACCAATAGATTTCGTTGAGATATCAGTTTTAAAGATTACTGGGACCGTATAGGATGTCGTTGTTCAAAGAACACATTTAGCATTATTCCCAACTGCAATACATGAGAAGGAGAAATGCTTTGCCAATTCTTGAAGTTTTGACATCAGCCAATGCCTCTCACTGGTATTTAGTGGCCCAATATGTGGGGTCTGCAGGCATGGTGCTCTGGACCTCCAATAGTGTATGTGCTTTCACCAAAAGGTGGATAGGTAGGAATAGTCTCACAAACCAACTGGTTCTTGATTTTTTGGATGTTATAAGATGCGGTACAGATTTCCAGTGAACCTTATTGTGATGGGCATCATGGCTATAATTTTTTTGGTGGCCTTCTTAATTAAACAAATCCACTTTGGTTGAGAAAATCGTATTCGCAACAAGCAACTTCACATGGAAGTGATACCTGGAACAAGTACTAAGCTTGTGCTACCGTTCTGACTCTGGACCCACTTGAAGTGGTCTTCCTTGGAAGCAAACTCTATTGTGAAAGCTATTCCCTAGAGTTGGTAGAAATAGTTTTCCATTTTCTGTCCATGCTCCTGTTATCATAGTTAACTTCAGGAGGAATACTCCACAAGTCTTTTTTGGGAATTTATTTTCGTTGGATGTTGATGTAGTTGGTGATAAATTACACTTTACTAGCTTATTTTATTGTAGTGTTCAAGGATTTTAATATATTATGACACATAATATTAATTGATCTCTTTGGAAGTCAATTTTTTTTGGGTGTCTACATTGGATGAGGGTGTCATGTGAATTTGTAGAGTAGACTTGAAATTGTCATAGTGTGCTATGACTCTTGGAAAATAAAAAATCTTGCCCCAATGAGCCATAACATTCTGTTAATTCTAATCAATGCCTGTGATTGGCCTTTATATCTAAGATATGAACTGATGCTCCATCTGTGCTTGCACTGCAACGTAAATTGACTAGAATGGACTGGTAATGCTATTAGTTGTGATATTTCTGGTTATAAAAAGGATTGAAATTGTTTTCAAATTAATGTTTATAGCTCTACCTATAATTACTAACTAAACTTTATTATCCCTTCCAAAGGTTTACAATATTAAGTCAGATCAGACACTTATGTACAATAAAGTCAATAGCACGTGCAAGGAGCAACTGTAATTAGAGATCATGTGCCTGTGGACGCTACTTGTTTGCGTCACTTCAAAGTAAATTATATGAGAGAGTTCTCCTGAGAAGTTGATGATCATTCGTGTTATGCTGACATCATTTCAGTTGATCAGAGAGCTTACAGTTCCATTCTGTTGAATTGAGTGAATAAGCTGGCTGCATAATCTATTTATCGGCACCAATTTAGTGTGATCACCTTATAGTCCACTTGAATAGATGTGTTGGCTTTCTTTAATAACTTTTGATGCCCCAGATATCCCTGGACTGCGTTCTTAGTTTCTTGCTGACCTTGATTTCCATGTTGTCATTGCAGGTTGTTTCACCTATTCTTTACTGGGAATCAACAACTTTCAGCGGACCAGCTATTGCTCTAATATGTTTTGGCGCAATCGTCTTATTCCCAAGTGTTTTGTTACCTTCTTCGCCCTTCATGTGGCTTGCGGGGATGACTTTTGAATATCTTTATGGCTTTTTGATAATCACAGTGGGGATGAGCATAGGCATGTCATTGCCGTATTTATAGGCTCTACATTCCACTGTAGGATACATGTGAGTCAAAAACTATCGTTTTTCTTATGTTTTATCCAAATAGAATAGAAAACAGATTAACAAATTACTTAGTTTTGAAAATATGGTTGTCATTTGTTCTGCAGAGATGGTTGGAGAAGTGGTCAAAGAAAGTAGCTTTTGTAAGGTTTGCTGGCGAAGGAGATTGGCATCATCAATTTAAGGTTGTTGCATTACTAAGGATTTCTCCATTTCCATATATAGTTTTTAACTATACTTCTGTGGCTACGAATGTCAAATATTACCCATACATAGCGGCTTCTATGGCTAGAACCATACATAAACTTTTCTTGCAATATACAGGTTTGTACTTACCTCATGTCTTCTATTCTTTTGATCTTTTTTTCTGCTCCCTGATCATGCCTGATACTCATTGTGGTGAATTTGTGTTATTAAATAAATATACAACACTTTGGATGAAACCTTTAGCGTGTTATATCTGATTTACTCTTTGTGATAGCCGGTGAATTTGTGTTATTAAATAAATATACAGGCCCCGTCGAGCAGCTTCCTAAAGGCGGCGTGCGGAGTGCTCTTAAGCCGTGGCGGCAGCGGCTGAAAGGGTCGAGATGGTGACTAGAGGGGGGGGTGAATAGTCCTTTTTAAAATTACTCGCGTCGACTAACCGAAACAAGTGCGGAATTAAAACTATCGGTCTAGCCAAGACTACACTCCTCTATCTATGTTCACTAGCACCTTGCAAAGATACTAATCAAGCAACAAAGGTGCCGGGCTAGCTAGAGCTCTCCTAACCAATTCTAGAAGCAAGGTCACACAAACCTATGTCACTAGTACTTTAAGCAACAAGGGAGCTCCTACACATGCTAGTAAGCAAAAGCACAAAGGTAACTAAGCTCACTAGCAATGCTCAATAACAAGGCAACCAATGCCAAATTAGAGAGTGCAATTACTTAGCTACACAAATTAAGCAATGTGACTAACAAGGTTACACAAACCAAATTAGTCATGTAAGGGAGCTACTTCTATGCTACATAAGCAAGAAGGTAACTAGCAAGCTACACAAGCTAACTAATTACAAAAGCAACAACACAAGCTCAATGTATATGAATGTAATCGCAAGCTTGTGTAACGAGGATGTAAACCAACGGAAAGAACAAGGTTAACACGATGATTTTTCTCCCGAGGTTCACGTGTTTGCCAACATGCTAGTCCTCGTTGTGTCGACCACTCACTTGGTGGTTTGGCGGCTAATTGACATCACCCGCCAAGCCCGCACGTCGGGCGCCGCAAGAACCTACCCCTTGAGTGAGGGTAGCTCAATAACACGCTTTACTAAAGTTGCTCTTTGCGACTCCCACGGGGCGAGCACAATGCCCCTCACAAGCTCTTCTCCGGAGCGCCGCACAAGCTTCTTGCGGGCTTCCACGGAGACCACCACCAAGCCGTCTAGGAGGTGGCAACCTCCAAGAGTAACAAGCACCACCGGCTTGCAACTCAATCACCTAGTGCCACTCGATGCAACCTCACGATGCAATCGCACTAGAATCGCTCACTCACATAATCGGATGATCACTATCAAGTATGTGTGAGATAGAGGGCTCCTAAGCACTCTCAAGCATGGACACAAAGTCCCCCAAGATGCTCAGCACAAGCCATGGCTGAAGGCCACTTCTATTTATAGCCCTAAGGGCTAAACTAGCCGTTACCCCTTCACTAGGCAACTGTCGGGTCGACCGGACGCTCCGGTCGTGTTGACCGGACGTTGGACCTCAGCGTCCGGTCGCCCGATGACAGCCACGTGTCACCTGCGTTCAATGGCATTCTTCCGATCTCAATGGTCATCTTCTGACCGGACGCATCAGCTTCAACTGACCAGACGCTGGAACCTCAACGTCCGATCGTTTACAGTAAGGTACCGGCCTTTACCGGACGCGTCCGGTCGCACGTGATCGGACGCAGCCCAGTGTCCGGTCAAACTCTAGCTCCTGCGTCATCATGCATCAACCTGACCGGACGTGCCCTGCCAGCGTCCGATCACTTCTAGTGCCAGCGTCCGGTGCATCCAGTGAGACTCTATCTTTTCTATGTAGGACGCCGGTGGCACCGTCGGACTGTCCACACTCTACGGGCGGACACTCCGCCGGTGGAGTTTCTTCACCAAGTTGATCCACATCAACTCCAACTCCATCTCTATTGTAAATGTGCCAACACCACTAAGTGTACACCACCATGTGTATGTGTGTTAGCTTTTCACAATCATTTCCTAAAGGATGTTAGCCACTCAACTTGCCACGCCACTCGATCCTAGCGACGATGCAAAGTTAGCTCACTCAAGTGGCACTAGATGACCGTTATGCAAACAAGTTTGCCCCTCTTGATAGTACGGCCATCTATCCTAAACCCAGTCATAAACTTCTCTACACATCTATGACCGGTGAAATAAAATGCCCTAGGTTATACCTTTGCCTTGCGCATTCCATTCCATCTCCTCCAATGTTGATGCAACACATGCACCAACACGATCAACAATGATATGATTCACTTCATATCATCACATGATCATATTGGTTCATCGATCTTGACTTTACTTGCTCTTCACTGTTGCCATCGTCCATCGGTGCCAAGTCTTGCTCAAGCTTCACCGCAATGCGGTCCATCACTCCAAAGCCTTCGACTTTCCCTTCACGCTTGCAACCGGTCCATCAAGCCAAGTATTGTCTTGATCTTCTCCACCTTGATCACATGACTCAATGTCATGTCTCATGTGCATTTAAGCTCTTTCATCATCACATGTGTGAGCTTTGCAACATCTCCAAGCCATTTTCACCTTCATGGCATATGTTGCTCACACATATGTACATGTGGACTAATCACCTGTGTATCTCATATAAACACAATTAGTCCACCTAAGTTATCACTCAATTACCAAAACCAAACAAGGACCTTTCAGCGGCCATGGTGGCCCATCGCGTGGCGGCGCAGATCCACTAAGGCACAACGAGCCTTCATCATGGCTTCATCGACGTTGCCAACTCCTATGCCGGTAAAGCTCCCACCCCTCGCCTCCTGTTTCTCTATCCATTGCTAGGGTTTGCGCCGCTCAGGGTGCACAGATCAATCTACTCTCCTAGTCCACCAATCCCTGGATCAATCCGTGCGCGAGCTTGGTCTGCCTCGGGGTTCCGATCTATTCCTCGCCTCGCTAGAGGAGGTGCCGGAGGAGATGAACGGCGCCAGGGGTTTCAATCTGCTCCCATCCCTGGACCAATTCGTTCTTGGTACAATAAATGCATATTCAAAAAGGTTATTTATTTGATTCAATTGTGCGTTTACAGGTACTTGATCGGTACTATTTACTGGTAACCGCAGTTGAAGAACTCTAATATATATATTGACTACTACCATTGAGATCAGGTTTCTCTATTTTTACTACTACCATTGAAGTCAAATCAGGTTGTGATGTATATATTGACTTTTGTTCCTTTACAAATGCAGTCGAAAAAAATCAGTTTGGATTTTATCTCATAGGGCAAAAGAAATAGTCATAATGACAGGACCAATGCAACAAGAATTATATTATTTTTCTTGGTTTACAGCTACCTTCAGTGTATGCGTTGCTAATTTATTTGAGATGGAGTACTTGTTTATACATTCTCCTGTTTGTAAAGAAAAAGGTAGAAAAATTGTACTCCTTTTCACTTTTAGACTACATATGTTTCCTATGTTTGATGATGGATTAGCAATTTGTGAACTGCTACAGTACTCATTGTAGGGAATTGAGAAGGTTGCTGAAAGAGATCTTACTGAACTCATATGGAATTGACTTATGTTGCATAACGTGATTCAAACATCTGGACAAGCATAGGCTAAGAGAAGTTGAACCATCAATCAAGGTTTGTGGTATAATTTTCTTTAAGGCTATTGAGTGAGGTTTTTCTTTTTTGAAATTGGGAGAGTGGAGATAAACTTTTGGTTGGAGATTTCCTATGATGAGTACTGATTATCTGCTTTACTGGTAGCGAATATATGGATGCAATGTTTTCTCACATTGTAGGCAAAGGAGTTTCTTTTTGGGTGCTTCAGTGCTTTTCTACTCATCTGATAATCTGAATATCTGGTCCTCCACATAAATTGAAAATGATTGTACTCATGGTATAGTGTCCAGACCATGCATGGCAAAAATGGTGCATATTTTTTATATTATGTGCATGATAACCTAAGATAGTCGCACACAAAACCCCTTCTTCAACCTCCTCCACCCTTTTTGTGTCATTCCTAACTGCCATTAGTAGCTTGTTGACTGTTAGGCTTAGGTTAAGGCCTTGTGTTGGGCTCGAGGTTTAGTAGGGATTGTTTGATACCAATCTTTTTCTTCCTTCGGAATGCCATCATCTGCAAAAGGCTTATTTTTGTTGTTAACATGAGGCTTCCTTCATGAGGCTTTTCATGGTTTTGTAGAATGACGATAGTACATAAGGAGGCATCAATGAGCGGAAATTGAGTGATTAATTTTCATGGTACTACAGGCTTTCACCGCACTGCAGGCTTTCACCTCCGGGTTGTGAGAGGTCGGGTGATTTGTTGGAGCGGCCGGTATTCAGGCAAAGTATGGGCACTAAACTAAAAAACTATATATGTAACTACAAATACGGTTTGTGATTGTTGTGAGTAGGAGATGCATGGGTATTTAAATAAATGTCTCCATCCAAAATTACAATTATAGGCTACAAACGGATTGTTGCAAACGTCACGGTCGAAATCATTTTTTTAATAATACAACGCACGATCGAATTTAAATTATCATGGCATTATCTTGTTCCCGTTGCAACGCACGGGCATGATCCTAGCCGCATCACGGAAAAGTCTATACAATAGAGTTGTGAGCCTATGACGCTGCGCTCTCCATGACTGTTAATTTCACAAACTATGCTTTTTGGATTAACTGTCACTTTAACGTTGGTATTTAATTTTTACGGTATTGTTATCTAATCGTGTGATCCGTGTGTTTTTACTATAAATTGTTAGTTATCCCGTAGCAACGCACGGGCACACTATCTAGTCAATGTATATACACAATGATAAACAGTGTTAGAATTGTAGAATTGTGAGTAACTAAAAGATATGAACACTGCTAATCGTTATTAAGAAGATGTGAAGGAAAAGGTAGTAATAAGTTCCAAAAACACAACAGAGAGTAATGTAGGTCTTAAGAATCACAAACGTGTTTATGATTCTTCATCTCTACAACTAAAACATTCATATCTATTCCGTCCACAGGTGCGACACCAAAGCCGCTCCATGCGATCAGATCAGGAAGGCAATGCGCACTCGCTCCATACGATCAGCTCAATCTCCATAACAGTCGCAGCAAATCAAGAAGGCAAAAATCAATTCCCGTAACAATCGTGATCAATTCCGCGATCACCCCACGCCGCCAATCACGTGAGACTGCACCGTCACCTGCACCGCGACCTCCCTGGCACTCTGTAGTCACACGGCACCGCATCCTCTCCTCCTCGTGCCTGGCCCTCGCACCACCTTCGCCATCGCACACGTCATCCGCCAATCAACACCATCGTTCAATCGTGCCCTGTCCATGTCCTTCCCCGTACCGGCCCCGTTCGACGCCCCATCTTGTCCCCATCGCCTCGATGCCACTGGAGCATCCATCACCTCACTGCCCTGACCACTAACGCTGGCGTACCCTGTCACGACATCGAGCTAGCGACGAGCACCCACTAGGTACGTCACCAGGACCCTATATCCCCATCTGTCTTCCCTTTCCAGCTATGCAAAATGGAACACCCAAACCCAAATCCTAACAACAACATATGGGCGAAGACGACCACGGCTAATCCTAGTAGAAGCACACGGATGACGACAACCAGCGAAGCCGTCGCCGAATCGCCCCGCTCAAGTCTCTATGGCGCCGCGCCCTCCCCACTGATGCTGCTGCTTTGCACTACCGTGGGCTCAGGTCTCCACCGCCGCTGACACACGCCAGGCACGTGGAATCAGGACGCCGCTCCGATGTCTGTTGCAATAGATCACTGATCTCACCACCTGTAGTCCACGACGCCTGCAATAGATTGGTGATCATGGCGAGCAGCCAAGCTCCTTAGCGTGAACCACCAGCCCACCACTACCAGCTAGGCAGCACAAGCATCACGCCCGCGAACTCCTATGCCGCACCGCCATTGCCGGGTGTGAGCTCGCTCCGGGGAACAACCAGTCCCGGCCTTGCTCCTCCGCCCTTGGTAAGCCGCAGGTGAGCTTCCCCGCACCCCTGCGCTCCTTCTCCACGCACGCGCGCGCAAGGCACTATGCACAGCATGCTCTGTTCCGTGCTCTGCTTTGCACGAGCGTTCCTAGCTTGTTAGCTTGATGACATCAGGATGACATGTCCACACTTTCTTGCCATTTTCCTTCAGAAGAATAAAAGAGGAAATACATTGGAAATACAAGGACCCATACCCTTTAGCATGGACTCAGTCCATGGTGGACCGCTCACACACCACACCGCCAATCCGTGGTTCATGGACCTGTCAGTGTTTTGTTTTTTATATAGACATTCTAATAAACATCCTGTTAGTTGTTGACAATTTTCTAAAGATGTTTATGAAATTAGAATAGTCTCCCTTTTGCATGATCGGTTATCGAGACCATAATGTTTATAATTATATTTTTTATTACACCATGGTCAACTACTCAACTGGAAGCTAAATGTGCTCCTTTTCTTTTTTTCTATCTCTACAATATGGCAATGCTTTAGATTTAGTGTATTTTGGATAGTTCAGAGTGAGCTTATTTGTTTGAACAAGAACATATGTCGTGCTGTTTGGGTAATTTGCAGTGATTTTGTTTGGTTTTAGTCCATCCATTTTGGTTGGAATTTTGAGCTTTTTGCACTGCCTGATGATCGCCAATTCAGTCCTCATTCTACCATGCAAACCACATTTCATTTCTTTTGCCCACAAAATTTGCTCGTACATAGGTATTGGGCATGAAAAAACTAAGTGGAACAAAACTTTTTTTCCTGAACACCTGTTGCTATTTACTTGCAAGTTCATAGAGTTGCCTTGATGATATGTAAATACGGATCGCTCGTGTCATCTTAATAGGTCCGTTGGGACAGTGGTCACAAACAACACCTAATGATCGAAGCACGATAGAAAACTGGTTGTTGAGGCCTCCCCTTAGGGAAAGGCTCTGATGACTGCAATAAGTCTTCTCTGCTGAAATTGATTTTAATTCAAACTTGTGATCACTGGCAAATTGGTAGTTGTTAATATAACTCATCTGCCCCGGCTATTGCAACCACCTCTAAAAAATAAAAGATTTAGCCATGCTTTTCTATGGTTGGGGATGGGTAGGTTTGAAATCTATGGTGTTGTTTAGATCCTCATTTTTTTGTCAACTTTTTAGGTACTAAAGTTACTTTGTTTTGAAGACAAGGAGGTTCGATTCTCTGCCCCCCTAACCCTCCTAAACCTAATAAACAGAGGGAGTTTATACTGAAGGTAAAAAAGATTCTCATATATGATCCATTAGTCTTTTGATCATTTTAATGTAATAACCGCACATATTTATACTTTTACCTACTTTCTTTCAATCTAACCGGAATCAGAAATTACGTGTTTCAAATGTGTAGAGGTACAGTATTAAACCTATGAGTATTAGACAATTCTCAGACTGATCACATGTACATATGAGTGCATAGGTACATGCATAAAATATTATTTCTAATTTAGCAAAATAGGGTATATCATCATTTTGTTTATCGTTTGAGAAAATATGTCATCACTTTGTTTAACTTGCTAGCATGAAAAAATTTATAGCCGCTTTGGTTTCACAGTTTATTGTTTACAACTGTAAGAACGATCACATTTTTAGAAGATCGTTATTTCTATATCTAAAAGACTATTTTCTTTTTTTTTTTAAATTGTCTTCATGTATTTTTAGACCTCTTTCCTGCATGGAGCCTAATGAAAATCACAGTTGTCGCATGCCATTGAGAGACTTGTCAAACCAGATAAATGAAGGTAAATACTGATGTCGATGTGTATATGTATGTAAAAATTTTAACATCTGATAATTAATGATGTTAAATCTGTCTTCTATAAAAAGCAGGTGTTGAAAGTGGATCTAATTCACTTACACAAGTCTCCGATCCTCAGGAACTTAAAAGGCAAAGGGATAGAGCAAGGCTTGTGGAGCGTCGTACGGCAATAACTGAAGAACAACGGAGCGAAATTAATAGAAAGCGACGTGAAGCATATCACAAGAAAAAGCCAATTCTAAAAACGATAAACTATCTATAGGTGACATTCTTAGCTTTATTATGTCACACTACCTGTAATGCCTGTGTGATTAATATTAATAATCTAAAATAACATGCAACTTGTTTGTAGATGGTGACGTTGCAACCGACATTGAAAACACAATTGACACCGAGAATAATGATTAGCTCCATATTAACTCGTCGTATCAACCTGTGTGAATAGGTAAGGAGAACACAATACTGCAATATATTTTTTTAGGATATCAAATGGTACTTTAACTTTAAAAATTAACAAACAACTTATGTGCAAGATACTTCTAACTACAGCTTTAGCCATCTGCATGTTTCAGCTGCAAGAAGTCAGACGCCGCATCTTGGACTAGAAAATCTTCTAGATCATTATTGATTGGTGACTAACTGCAGCTTGGTATTCGTGCAAAGCACGTTCTCTTAGTCGAACTATTGAGATATTAGATTCTTAATTGTAGAATAGATTCTAAAACATGTATTATGAAACACAAACTTGCGTTATGATTATCTTTCCGTAGTACTTGATTCCTAAAGAAGGGTAAGCTTATCTTTCGCGTATCGTAGGCACGAAGTGATGCGACAATTGAAGTTGATGTTTTAGTTTTGCATTCAAATTTAGAGTTATATTTTAATTATCTATCTTTCGTGAAGACTTATGTAATATTGATTGGAACATTATGATTGCGGTATCTATTTTAGATAACAGTATAACACACGCTCATACATATGTTATCGTGGTATTATGTGTTCCCGTTGCAACGCACGGGCATTTACCTAGTATATGAAAAAAGTATATCAAATAAATGCAGAATCGGTTAAAAAGAATAGGGGGGATGCAAGGGTTTCAGATTGGCAGTTGGACTACGGGGAAATTTGAAATGTCAACTTAATTGTCCATTCATAGTTATTCAAATTTGTGAGCTTGATTTCCTCCCAAAAAATTACAACACTTAACACAAGCGCTTGTTTAGAGAGATTTTCTCAACACGCTCTCTTTTACAGTACCATTCATAGGTAAAATTACCCAGCAGCATACAAAGCACATGCGAATCATTAGCCACATTCTGCAACCTTTACCTTTTCCGCTGGCAAATGACCAATCTACACATCACGTGTGTGTAAGAACAACCTGCAGTGCCGGAAGTGCAAATACATTTGATTGTCAGCAAATCAACGACCAGGATGCATGCATGTTGTAAATAAGAAGTGCTCTCCTGTACTTCCCGACCTCCCGGGGGCCGGGTATCTTGGGGCAGCCAGGCAGGAAGCCCACAGGAAACGCCCGCTGCGAGATCTGATCGCCGATGCGCGCAGCCACCGCCCTCTCTTCCAAAAGAACACGTTCTTCGGTTTCAAAAAAAAAAAAAACACGTTCTTCACCAAGTTGGGCCGTTGTCGGATTCTCTTCCAAAAGTAAAGTGACCGTCCCCGGGCTCACCAAATTGGGCTTCTACACAACACCCCCTCTAAAGAGAAGAGATGAAAGGCTACACTGGGCCGTGCCCATGCTAAGCCCGCTACAAAGGAGAACGACAAGTTCGATTGGCCTCTCCGCTGTAGGCCTGTAGCTGCAGGTTCTCGCCTACTCCCTTTCTTCGACCTTCGCCGCTCGCCGCTCGCCGCCGTCTCCCGCCCGCGGCGGCGCCTCCTCCCCTCCCACTCTTCCTCGTCGTCGATCTCGTCTCGGTTAGTGTTCTCCTAGTTCCACACTTCTTTGGTGCACTGCACCCGTGTCTCCTCGCATCCGACCACGGCACGGCCTCCTTCTCCTCAACTTGTGTCGTCGGGCGGCGGGATAATCCGCGCCATCACCAGTTCGGTGGGGGTGGAGTTTTTATCGGTGGAATTGGACCAAATTATCTGTTGATAACTCTTTCGACTGACCAGACATTCTCTAGGGTTTTGGGGCAGCTGCTTGTTCCCTTCTTACCTTCCGTGTAGCGCGAGTTCGTTATTTCTGAGTGGGGTTTAGATGTTGAATTTTCGGTTCGATTGCTGGATCCCCTGCTTAATCGCGGTGTTTGTTGCTGTGTTTTTCGCTGCAGGGTACCATGGCGAGATTACTCTCCACCGCCCTCGTGAGGGGACTTATGAGATCGTCCCGCGCATCGACATCAGCTGTAAGGCACTTATTCCCATTCCTGACATTGACGGTTTTATGTCATCTTTGTCTATCACTAAACGATAATACCATGGTGAGATTGTTTGGCGGAGTTTAGTTTCGCACCTATTTCCTTCTGGTTCAGTGTAGTGCGTCAGGGGTATGGAATTGGATTCACATGAGTTTTGCGCACTTGGTCAGGGGTTCGGAATTGGATTCACATGATTTTTGTGCAGTCTCTCTATTATGAGTTTCTACTTGTGCGGTTGAGTAATATACTCTGCAAAATTTTCAGTCCAGCGAATTGTTTTTAATTCTGAGATTTTAATGGGCAATTGAGCAACTGTATATCAGTAGTTTCTGGACTGTAGTGCACCTAATACATGTAGCCAGTTTCTAACATCTAATAATATATATGCTTTTAACATTTATGTTGCTTCATCAGTAAGCTGGAATCTATTTCCATCAGTGTTGCCTCATGGTCTCCATGAGGCAAATGCATCCTATGTTCCATCTAATGAGAATACTAATGGGATGTGACCACAACTTTTTTAGGTTTGGCATTAGATGTAATTTGTTGTCACTATCTTGACTTCTAAGTTGGTTTTGGTCTAGTAATTAGTAAACATCATTCCCTGGTAGCAACTTTCTGGTTTTCTACAACTGTATTTGAAAAAGGAAAATCAACCTATTCTATGTGCTTTGTATGCTGCACATTATGAATCATCAGGAACTCGTATCCTGTGTGACTTAGTATAAGCGTTAAGCCACCTTATGTGCCCTACTTGATAAAGAACCACCCAACCCCTTCTATGTCCTTTCTCTGTGCCCTAGTTGATAATGAATCATTAGGGAATTCGTAAGGAGTACATTTTTTATCTCTTGTCTGAATGTGTGACACATATTGTATGAGTTTATCACTTTGCCCATTTTAAGATTGTGCATACTGAGGTTTATGCTGTTTTTTTTTTCTGTTTGTGTTTACCTTCTAATTTTTGTCCTGTATCCTTTTCTTTTTGCATGATAACTGGAATTTTGCAGGCTGTGTCACGACCAGCTATCCAGCAGTTTATGTACTACTCATCAGGTCTTGGTGGTGCTCCTAATGCAAATGGGGACTCAATGACAACACGAGTAGCTGCTGATCATGATACACATCAAGATTTTCAGCCAACGAGCAAAAGTTCAGACATGTCTTTCAGTGACATTGTTGCTCAGGTATACATTCTTATATTAATAATCTTTCAGAACGATTCTGATTAAAGAGTTTTACTTTGACACAAGTATATAATCAGTCAAATCTGAAGCTTAGTTTTCCACAATAAACACTTTGGCAGGATGTCAAGGAGCACCCTGTCGTCATCTATATGAAGGGTTATCCTGATGCTCCTAGGTGTGGATTCAGTGCATTAGCAGTGAAGGTCCTCCAGCAATATGGTAAGTTTGCTATAAGTGCTGATTGTTTGAAATGCAATTGATATTTGATAATCAGTTTGCTCTTTAAATTCTGAAGGCAAATCTTGTCTATTGCAGGTGTCCCCATCAGTGCTAGAGATATTCTTTCAGATCTCAAGCTCAAAGAGAGTGTTAAAGCATACAGGTAAGTATCTTCATATAACATTATGTGTTGTTAGATATTCTGTAGTAACAGCTTGTGTCTCGAAAGGGTAAGAGAACTGGCCTGGGATGGATTATCTCAGTGTTGATAAAGGAAGAGGGCCTGTTTGGGAGGGCTTCTCCTGGCTCTGGGTAAACCTTTACCCAGAGGAGCCAGAGCTGTGAAGCCATTTTTTTCTAGCTTCACTGACTTCCAGTTCATTTCTAGGAGAGATAAGTGGCTTCTTGCTACAGTGTACAAGATTCCCTAGAAGCTAGGGCTATTTCGGGAGAAGCCTCCCAAACGGGCCGAAATGTTTTTTAGGTCAACCTAAAGAGCAGAGAGGACAGGCAACTTAATGATTTCTGAAAGAAATAAGGGAAAAAAAAAACTGAACTGATCATTTCTTAAAGCTGATTACTAAAAAAAAATTAGAAGTAGCAAAATGAGTTCGGTTACCAAGTTCATATTGACGTTTGGTTTGGTCAGAGAATATCATGTCAAAATAAACCAGTAGTCAGTAGTGATTATAGTCTGCCCTGTATAATGATGTTATCTTCCTGTTCCAGAAGCACTTTTGTTTAGTTGAATTGCATTGTACTATGATATATGAATCTGAGATAGATTATGTATGATGCATCATTCAGCTACTACTTATGCCAGATTCAGCTAGTGCTTACACTTTATAAGTTTCAGTATTTACTTTCTTTTATTTGTGCAGTAACTGGCCTACGTTTCCACAAATATTTATCAAAGGAGAGTTTGTTGGGGGATCTGATATCATACTCACCATGCATCAGGCAAGTGAGCTCATAATCGCTGGTTTTAATCTAGTTACTGTATGATCCAGATAGCGTTAAACTAATACTGAATTTTTCTTGACAATTTTCTTCAGAAGGGTGAACTGAAGGAACTGCTTGGCGATATTGCACAAAAAGGAGAACAAAGTGGTTCTTCATGAAACAAGTAGCAGTATTTGTGGTGCAAACTTCTCAGACCGGATGTATGTTCTTTCTCAGAAGATTTTAGGTTATCTTGCATTGTCTTTCTTTGGCTTCGGATTTGAGTGTGTTCTCTGTTTTGTTCTGTTCTTGCCAGTTGTGATGGAAGATCCACTCAAGGCTCAACTGCTTGTTCTTGATGAATAAATGCCAATGCTTGACGCTGTTCTTTTATGCATCTAGCTGCCTGCCTTAGCTTGAGCTTGGGTGCTTTAAGTTGCTTTTTTTAACTGAACGGATGCTGTTGAAACATGTAATTAGTATGTGACATGCTTATACGCTCTATGTTTCGTTCTTTTTTGACAGCAACTCTGATTGCATTGCCCTACTCTAAAATATCTACTGCTTTGTTCCACCAGAGCTCATCTGCATGCAGAGATGTACCACACTCGTACTCGTTTGTGCTTGCGTTTATAGTTTACACAGCAGTCATCTATGCAACCGTAACGGCAAGGGAGTAGCGATGGTTTTTTTTATACAATAGACAAACAAAATTAAGCTTGCAGGCGGGTTGGTTCGCGGCCGGCCACTAACCCGCATCGCTTGCCATAAAGTTTATTAGCGAGTTTGCGGTCAGTCATAAGCTATCTACTTTGCGGGACAAGCCTTCCGTGGACATAGTATACTTAGCTGCAAAACCCGCAGGGCCTGCCGCACACACAGCATCCCTCAAATATCCGGTGGCCAACAAGTGAAAGAAAGCTACAAGGTATAGGAACAAGATCATAATAACGGGCGCATGACCGGCACAACGACGAACCAGTTGACCTTGTCGGTGCCGTCCTGGAGTGTGGCGAGCGCCACGAAGGCGCCCATCGATTGGAGTGTGGCGAGCGCCACGAAGGCGCCCATCGATCCATGCATGTGCAGTTAGCTTGCTAGCTATAGCTCTCAAATGACAAATCGATCTCTTCACTAAAAAATACATACGATACGTACGTCGATGCAGGCCTTGTGGAAGCAGCTCATCGGCCGTAGGGGCAACTCGTCGCCGGTGTCGTCGTCGGATTCCTCGTCTGCCTCGTCATCGGGGACCTCGAGGATGAGGCGCGCGTGGCAGTTGTGACGACGATGATGGCCTCGAGCTGTGGGCCACTAGTCGTCGTGGAGGAACAGCCGTAGAGCCTCCGCCCAATGCCAGACTATCGTGAGACACTAGCGGTAGGGTTCTGGAGACGCGGGTTCTAATAGTTTTCTCTTCTCTATTGTTCAACAGGCTCGGCGGGTTGAAAGACGTTGAGCCACAAAGAAATCGCAGCTGGGCCACAATAGCCACGAAGATAAATTTTGCGGGGCGAACAGACGGGCTACGCTATCAACCCACCCGGCCTGCAATCGTAAACAAAATGATCCAAGTACAGGCAGGCCAGACACGGAGAAAGCAAAAGATCACAATTCCAAATCGGAAAATAGGATATTTGAAACAAACATTATCCGTACCACAACCAAATCGACGTAGACCAAAATATGGAAATTATAAGCGTACATCATTCGCAGACACGTCTGCATGAAGAAAAGCTAGAACATGGCCGTATACCCAAGCCCAAATTTGCTATTAAACCATTTACCTCCCTGGAACAGACACCGGTATTATTTGGACACCGCCACCGCTATCTTTCTCGCAACATTTTCCAGTCAAGATGACTTAGTGACGAGCCCCAAATTTGCTGTGAGCCATTTGCAAACTTCATCCATCTCCTCTGGAATAGTGTAGTGCCCAAGACTTCAAGAAGGAGAGTAATCGTCATGAGAACAGAAATATAGAAAACTGCAACTTAAGTGAAGCGTAGCTGAATTGGGGAGATATAAAACCTATTGTATGACTTGAACAGCACATTGGAGAAGCCATTTGCCTTCAAGGCATCAGCAGATCTCTCCCCGTGCTTGTACAGAACTACATCATCAGCTGCATAAAATATTGAAGTGGAACATAAGTTACTGAAGGTGGCAATTTGTCCTTTATTTATGGATCATCAGAAAGAACTTTTACACGTTTCAAAAGAAGAAAGGACTGACTGACTTTGTACTAGTAGTGTTTTCCTTATGCGTCATGAAATCAAATTTATATCATTTAAGTATTGTGGTCCTGTTAGCTCTAACATACAAAGAGAAGAAAGTGACACAAGTTTTTTGATAGGCACAACTACAAGTATAAACAAGGCAGCACTCTTTGAATTTCAAGCATGCTGCACAAAAACAACCCAAACATTTCAAAGGACCATTAAATCTGCTACAGGAAAAAACAGTTATGCCGTTATCATCCTAAATTTTTAGAAACGTGTATGGTCATTCCTGCTTTGCACAGTTGCATTTGCACTAGAGAGGCTACTACCATCAGCAGAAATACAACAGCTTGTTTTCTAATGGATCATGGATGGTGGTCTAGGCTAGCCAGACCAAGACAAGATATAGTAGTTTTGCATTGCAATATGATATGGTTCGCACACATGGCTAGTGTTGATTTGAAGTGTTACAAGCAAGATGGACTCATTAGCTAGCCCCCGTTTCTTCACAGTGGATAACAATGCATGTCATATTCAAAACTTGGTTTATCATGATAACAAACCCCATACTGTCTCCTGGTCGAATGTTGGAACTTAGAACCCTCCCGGCACACAAAGATGCTTATATCAAGCCAAGCATAGAACTATGATAGAAATTTGGCACGTTAAGATACACAACAGATATGCACCTTTTCCATGACAGAGCAAAAGAGGTATTGATGAAGCTCTTTGTGCAGCCTCTGGTGAGGCTTCAATTCTGTTCTTCAAGGTCCTGGATGACCAGAAATCATGTACATCAACAAAAACCCAAGCAGTTTCACTAAAACATATACCACACAATATCATAGGAATAGGACAAACCTGGCACATGGAAGCCAGCCACTAAGACCAACGGCAAGACTTAGGTTCACAGGGTATGGATTGCCATTCCCATATTTTCCATGAGCAAAGCAAGTTGCAGAGTACAGAGCAGTAGCAGCACCCATACTAAAGCCACCAACACCAAGTTTGACTGCAATGGAGATTGGAGCACCATAGATTACCAAGATAGTTCAATGTTCATGGAAAAGATCGAAGGTTTTTTTTTTTAGTCAGCCAAATTAACATGTTAGAATAGCCTGTTTCTGAGAGCACACACATGCTCTTTAGAAGGGAAAAAAAAACAAAGTTTCACAAAGTGGATAGAACATATTTAAGAAGCACGCCTCATAATGGAACAGCAGGTACCAAAAAAACAACAAAAGCAATATGAGCAATCTTGCTAAGATGGGCTGAAGAAAATAAACAAACAACCAAGTTATCTCATCAAACAAGAAAGGGAGGGGGGATGGGAACCATACTGTCAGCAGGTTCAGTTGACAATAAATTTCGCAACATGTGCTGCTGAGGCATCCATCCCCTCAATGTCATCAGGAGCATCCTCAGAAAGATCAGCAACATCAAACCCTGAAAATTCAGAAATGGCACAGGAGTAAACATGTATTACGTATAAGACAGACATCAATTATGAAAGGATCTGATAACATTCTTAAGCAGGGAGAAACATGTAGATAACAAAAAAACCTACATGCTGTGGAGGGGAACCCGCCAAACACTGACACAGGTCTTGAAGGTGAAGTGGGGCATATCCATTTTATCTGAGCAGAGCAAAGATACACAAAGAAATATCGTATTGAATTTCAGCAGCAAGATGCAAGGTTAAACCACCACAAGAAATTAAACCATTGCATATTTGGAATCTATATCCTAACTTACATTAGGAAGGGGAAGAGTTTCCAGTAGTTGAGACCAGCTGCAATGTAACACAAATACATCATTGGTGACAGTAACTTCAAATTCTATAATACAGAACTATCCTTCGAGGAAGCAACAGTCCAGCATCATTATGTGAAAACACACAGCAGTCATAGTGAGATGTCCATAACAGTCAAGAAATAACAATGGTGTGATTTCTTTGGTGCACTAACTCCCTCATCAGTATTTACTCGATCACATGATTCAAGCATTCAACATTCCAAGCACACAACAAACTGATGCTGATAAACTTATATTCCAAACAATACGATATGGATCATGAGATTTTCTGCGCTACCACTATCTACAGTTGGTTCATAACATCTGGAGAAGGTACCGAGCTTATGGACATGGTTCATTACGTCATCATCTATTTAATCTAAGCACACCAAACTCCACAAGCACAGCATTCAAAAGTACAGGTGAGTTGAGCAGGCGGATTCCATACCTGGCTCCATTGTCCCCAAGGCCGTGGAGCCAGACAATGGTGGCCTTGTGCGTGCCCTTGGGCCTCACCACATGCGTTCTCCCGTACTCAAACGGCCTCTTCGCACCTGCATCCAATGCATATTCATTCCTTTACAAGTCAATTTCACCTTAACCCCCAACGGCATAAAATAGAAACCGTGCACCAATCACCAACGAAGCCACAACAGCGATGAAACCAAGGCGTACCTGATGCGCGGGAGCTGCTGCCGCCGAAGCTCATCCCGCGAACAATCGCCGCGCCTCCACACCCCCTCCTCGCTACAAGGCCCGCCAACGCTGCAATCCCAGCAACAACAACGACGACGACTCAGCAGCCGACCAGCGGCCCAGCGGGAGCAGATAAAGGGCGACGCGGTGCGCGCGTGCGTACGAGGGAGCAGCGGCGGGGCTTGGGGATCCAGGAAAAGGCGCATTTGGGCGGCGGAAAGGGGTGCGCCTTTTTGGGTGGCGCTGGTGGGTGCGGGAATCTGCAGGAGACCGCAGGCCCGCAGCGCAGGAAGGCAGGCAGGCAGGCGCCACCTCCACCTCTCTCTCTGCGGAGAGCTCCAACTCTGCGCCACGCCACATGAGCAGCGCGTGGTGGTGATGGCGGTGGGGTGGCAGGCACGCGCCAAAGATGGAACAGTAACTGGCGGCACGGATTCGGAAAAGCGGTCGCCCAGTTGAGGGAGGAGAGAGAGAGGGAGGTTGGGATTCGCGAACCTGCGGGCGACGACGTGGTTTTGCAGCGGAGCGGAGGAGGAGTTGCCGAGGAGGAGGTCGTCGTCGCGGGGCGGGGCGGGGCGCCGGCAGAGACGACAGGCGAGCTCGTTCCAGTGGCCGTCCGGATCCTTCTGCTCGTGGGGGTTGGTCGGTCAGTTACTCAGTTCTGTTGTGAGTTGTGACCACTCACTTGTGCGGTGGGTTGTTCGGTTCGGGGCTGGGCTATTTGGATTTTGGGGGCCTGGGCTCGAGGGCCTGCTGAACATACCGAGGCTACGTTTGGGCACCGTGTGCTACGAGGCCCTCAGGCCTCAGCCGATCATTATATTAAAAAAAATGTCTTTTCCGCCTGAGATAGTGATGGTTCATATGTGCCGGTACTTTTTCCGGACGTCTACTATTACTGTCTTTTTAATAAATTATCTTATATACTATCTTTTCATTCTAAATTATAAATTATTTTAACTTTTTTTAGTACATCTATTTTACTATATATTTATATATACAAAGTGGACGAACCAACGCATAGTAAAATAGAAGAAAAAAAAATCAAAGCGCAGTGATCTATTCGTTGGTTCATGGCAACACATGGCAATTATTAATGCTAGACCCTACGCAAGCGGTCAAGCTAGTTCGTCCTCGTGACTAGGACATGGATATCGAATTGCATTCACATTGTCCTCGGTTGTTGTAGTGCCTCGTTAAATAAAGTGAACGTCATGTTGCAACAAAGAATTTAACATTATACCGTGCATGGATGATGAGTTCTTTGGCCACAGTTCATCTTTATCCATGTCCTATTTGTCCTACTTTTATGCACAAATCAAGTTCCACCCACTCTTCTCTGCAAAAATGACCGCCTAGCCACGGGAAAGCCTAGGTGCTAGATAAGACAATACATGATGCGCGCCGAGGCGTGGTCTCGTACAATTTTTTTTTCTTTCAAAAGAGCATGAGTATTATTAGCTCGAAAGTACTAATACTAATAAGAGCTTGTTTGGTTCATGCTGTTACCATGCCATGGATTGCCACGTCTTAACTATGGCGTTCCGCTGCCGGCGTTTGGTTGCTGCCGTGGTTTAGGCTTGCCACACAACTGCTGCTACGAGCTAGTTCGTTTTTTATGTCTACAAATGTGCCAAAGGCCCCGTTCGTTCGGAGGAATTTGAAAAAAAATTAGAAAAATTTGGATGAATCTAGAGAAATCTATAAGAGAAAAATACTATTCCGAATAAAAAAAAGAAATGAATCAAATCGAATTTAAAGACACGCGAACGGAGAGTTGAGTTTTGACGAAGGAAACGCTCGTCACATGTGTGGCATGGCAGCAGTGCAGCACCGTCTTAATGCACAAAGTTTATAGGAATCAATTCGGTAGTTAAAGTTTCTCGCTTTCCAGACCAGCGAGCTTTACTAAGCAGACGGATCTACCCTATGTACCTTGCACACGATTGGACCACGTGTGTTTGTTCATCATGTTACCTATTCTCTCGAATACTCATATCTATGTGTACCTCGTACGAGTTTGGACCACACGTGTTTTTGTTCATCATGATTCATGCAAGCAGTTATCATGTACGGCTCTTAGAGTCTCAGGCCTGTTCGGTTACTGCGGTGCCTCCTAAAATTTTTGTCACATTAAATGTTTGGATACATATATAGAATATTAAGTATAGACTAATTACGAAACTAATTGCATAACTTGAGACTAATTTGTGAGACGAATCTTTTAAGCCTAATTAATCCATGATTTGACAACGTGGTGCTTATAGTAAACATGTGCTAATGATATATTAATTAGGCTTAAAAAATCGTCTCGCAAATTAACCTCCATCTATGTAATTAATTTTGTAATTAATCTATATTTAATGTTCTTATTAGTATTTAAACATTCGATGTGACATAAATTTTAGGAGCAACTAAAGAACCAAACACCCTCTTAGACCGTGTACGAGCACGATAAAAACAATGCCTGTCATTACCAGCAACCAACTACTCCCTCTGCCCATAAAAAATATTCTCCTAAATTCAAATTATAAATATTTTTATTTTTCTAGATACAATAGTTTTTACTATATATTTAAATATACATTATGTCTTGTCTTGATGCATGGTTAAAGTAATGGATAAAAAAATCAAAATGTCTTATAATATAGAACACAATCTCAACATAGTGTCATTAGATTTGTCATTAGACATATTTTAATGTCATAAACATTAATATCTTTATTATATGTTTAGTTAAAGTTTAGTTATTTTAACAAAGAGTGTATCTAGGCTAGTGTCGGTGTTTCAAATTACCAACTAGTATATTTCTACTATTGCACGTCTCATTTGGATGGTGTGTTTAGATGACACGAGGTTTATACTGGTTCAGGCAGAAAGTCCCTATGTCCAGTTTCGTCACTGTTGCTCGTGTTACTAGCACTGAAAGTTTGTAGTAGGGGTTACAAACTGAGCGAGAGAGGGACAGGTCCCAACTCTCTGATGTGCGTGTGCTCCTAAGACGTGTTAGGACGTGTGTTTTGATGTCTACAACCATGTAGAGTCGTGAACCGCCCTCTTCCTAGGACGTCCTGCTTCTCTTTTTATAGACGAAGGGAAAGAGCATGTTACACAGAGAGAAAGAGGGAAGAAGAGGCAATGAGAGGAAGGCTTCCAGGACCATCGGGCCTTTCTTTTCCTTTGTGCGGTCCTGCCGACACTACAGATGGTGATAGGGATGGCTCCACGTCGGGCGCCTGTCCACCTGCTGATGCCACGCCCTAGCGTTGTCAGCAGGTCGTGATGTCCCATTTCGCCCCGGTGGGTGACGCAATGAACCAGCGTGCTGGTCAGCGGCCGTATAGGGAGTAGGCAAGCATAGTGACCATGCGTCCATCACTGTTGGTGATGTGAGTTCCCTGGAATGATATATCGCTAGCACGGGTTAGGTTGAGATGTGCCCACTCCCTGCACGATGCCAGAAGTTTGACCTTAGGTTGTACTTTCTAGCCCGTAGTGGTTGGCGGTGGTATGTGCTTTCGTTAGGAGCCACGCCTGAGAGATCGGGTGAGACAGAGCCCCCGACCCAGAGGCCGGGAGAGGCGGAGCCCCCAACCTAGAGGTCGGGCGAGGTAGAGCTCGCCCCCAGTGTTCGGGTGATTCAGAGCCATGTGGCCTCGGGGTCAGACGAGGCGAAGCCCGTGGCCTCAGGGTCGGGCGAGGTGGAGCCCAGTGGCCTCAGGGTCGGTTGGAAGCTATAGTCACGCTCTTGACTGCTCGGATGAATCGATGTTGATGACCACTAGCTCCTCCTCTTCGGGTACCCTAGTATTGATCCCCGATAGTAGCCCCTGAGCCTGTGGATGAGTAGAATACTCCTTCAGATGCTTTTCAAAATGGGAGGACTCTGAGCATCTCAACTTTCTTTTGTCGCCCACGGCGTGTCCTGAGGACGGTGATTCCCTTTCATCATAATCGGACCCCTCATGGGTATAGCCGTGAGATTTGGTGGATCGAAAAAGGTCTTTCCTGATTTCGACCCCTATAGGGGTCTATCGTTCTGTGACCGCGCGTTTGGTCTCCATGCGAGTCTAACTTTCCTCAAGCCCCCGCCCATAGCAGGGGTCCGATCGAGGATCGGCTCATCTTTGTGATCATCTTCCCTCAAGCATTTCTTCCAATAAAAACAAAGAGGGCTGAGCCATGCCATGATTTTCCTCTATAGGACAAATCATGGTGCTTGGTGAGCTATTAACGGGCTAGTCCGAGTGGGGCCTCGGCATCCCATTCGTGGGGGTCCGACTTGGGTCAGCTGGTGATCGACTCTAGATTCTCAACGGTCAATCCATATAGTTCTCAGGTCTGCTCGACCGGTCCCAAGGGCTCTCTGCCTTTCTTTGAGGAAAAACCATGAATCATATCTGGCCAAGACTCAAACGTGGGCCGGGTTGCCCACGGCGCTCGTGCACCCAGGTACTGGCCGCTAGCAGGCTCATCCCTTTCCACCCCTCACTCTAAAGGTGCCCAGAGCGGTTTGTCAAACCTATCGGTGGGCCAACCTTTGAACTCCTAGGCCTAGATGGGCCGTAGGAGCAGTCTTTAGCTCCGTATCCCTCTTACCTGTGATGGGTCATGGCCCGTTTGGGAAGGCAAAATGTCTAGCGCATTTTCTGAGGGGACGGACCATAGGTGGCGTGCGCATGCCCCATGACAAGACATGGTGACAAGTCATGGCAGGCAGTGGAGATCTAGGCGGATGGTTGGTTTCCTCGCACCCATTGCCCCACATGAGGAGGGTGGCGCCATTGATGACTGTGTGCGCTTCCGCTATATGCGATGGCGCTCGAGGCGTCGTTCGACTGAAACGACGCTCACCGAGGGAACGCTCCCCAACTCTGAGATCATGCAACAGACCGAAGAGGCGATGGAGTGGTCGGGGCTACCAACCGTGCTCATGGCGCCGACCGTGGTAGGCACGATGTAGCCGGTCATGATGCCAGCGACGCTGGTGGAGGTGGTAGCGGTTGTGACAGACGGGTCACAGCCGGACACAGTGAAAGCTCTAGTTTGGTTTTGGTAAATTGATTAAACCCTAAGTGCTAACCTAGTTTATCAAGTGATAATGAGATAGGTAGCACATTCCAAGTGATGAAGCAAATGAAGACCATGACATGATGATGGTGATGCCATGGTGATGATCAAGTGCTTGGACTTGAAAAGAAGAAAGAGAAAAACAAAAGGCTCAAGGCAAATGTATAAATGATAGGAGTCATTTTATTTTAGTGATTGAGACACTTAGTGAGTGTGATCACATTTAGGGTCGATAGCCGTACTATTAAGAGGAGTGAAACTCATATCAGAATATGGTTATCAAAGCACCACTAGATGCTCTAACTCATTACATATGCATCTAGGATCTAGTGGAGTGCTAACACCCTTGTAAGTGTTTGTGAAAATATGCTAACACGCATGTGCATAAGGTGATACACTTGGTGGTTGGCACATTTGAGCAAGGATTAGAAACTTCACCGATGCCCTATACAAAAAAGACAAGAGGTCACTGTAAGTGACCGGACGCTGGCCTCAGTTGGACCGGCGCGTCCAGTTAGGAGAAGCTGCAAAGGCGTTGGCGTCGGTCTCTGACCGGACACTGGGTCACTTAGTGACCGGACTGCTGGAGGGTGGCATCTGGTCTTGCTGAATGTGGCAATGCATTGGGGAGATGCCATGTGATCAGATGTTGGGTGTGTCCGATCAAGCATGACTGGACATGTTCGATCGTGATTTCTCGTTTCTAGATGCTTACTAGGAAACGATCGGACGCTGAGGTCCAGCGTCCGGTCAGTTCATAGAGCATGTCCAGTCATCACTTGACCATTGGGATCAGGCGCTAAGTATTTGTAGAGAGGGGACACATGGCGTGCATCGCACAACCGGACGCTGGGGTCCTGCGTCTGGTCGATAATGACTGGAGCGTCCAGTCACCCCGTGTTGTGCCCAGTGAAGGGGTACAACTGACTCTATTTCGTGGGGGCTTCTATTTAAGCCCCATGACCAGCTCAAGCTCATTCTCTTGGTCATTTGCATTGACATAGTAACCTTGTGAGCTTAGCCAAAGCCCGTCCACTCATCTCCATCATTGATCCATCATCATTATGAGATTGGAAGAGAATCCAAGTACATTGCTTGAGTGATTGCATCTAGAGGCACTTGATATTCATGTTTCACTGTAGGATTCACTTGTTTCTCTTAGTGGTTGCTGCCACCTAGATAGCTTGGAGCAGCGAGGATCATTGAGTGGAGGTTGGTGATTGTCTCTGGCTCCGATCGTGGTGATTGTGAGGGGTCTTGTGCCTTCCCTGGTGGAGCGCCAAAAGGTAAGTCTAGTGGATTGCTCGTGTTATTGAGTTATCTCACTTGTGGGTAGGTTTTTGCGATGTCCAATTATGTGAACGAGGTTCGTGCAACACCTCTTAGCCGCCGAACCACCAAGTGTTGGTTGACACAACGGGGACTAGCGTGTCGGCAAGCACGTGAACCTCGAAAAAAAATTGGTTGTCTCTTGCCCTTTGGTATTCTCCCAATGATTAATTTAGTATTCATCTTGTGATTGGTTCACTCCTCTATATGGTGGTATAATCACCCTACTCACTTATTTATATTCTTGCAAACTAGTTGTAGCAAGCTCTTTAGTGTAATTAGAATTGAGAGCTTGCTTTGTTGTTTTAAGTTCATCTAGTGGAGCTCTTTAGTGTAGCAAGTGTGAGAGCTCTTAGTGAGTAGTGACATAGCAAATTATGTGTCTAGAGATTATAGCAACTAGAATTGTTGGATAGGTGGCTTGCAACCCTTGTAGAGCTAGAGCAAGTTTGCATTTCGCTATTTGTTATACTAATCAAATTGCTCTAGTTGATTTGTAGATTTTTAAATAGGCTATTCACCCCCTCTAGCCATATTAGGAACTTTCACATAGCCACAGCAGTTGCCTGAGGCATTGGCACGACCCATGCCATTGGTGGCCCAAGCAACTGGTGCCTGGTGTGGGCCAGATGAAGGGGGACACGACCGAGGGGTCCCCAGGAGTCATGGTGCTGGGAGAGAGATTCACGTCCACACCGTTGACCCCTTCTGTCGCCAGATGGGGCATCTCGGCGAGGAGTCACGACGAGAGGGGTCAGTGGCGCTTAGGGCTAGCAGGGAGTTGTCCCTGACCCATCGGTGGGCAGCGGCTCACCCCCACAGGGAGAGCCCCTTCTCTAGTGGATAGATCCGTAGGATTCGGCGTCGATGCTTTTTACCCTTGACGCCACCGCAGAGAGCATGGAGTGGAAGAGCCTCAATGTAGGGATCACGTCTATGCTCGAGGCCCTAGACCACACCATGGGCACATTGCGTGATGTTGTTCTTCTCTCCGGCCGGGTATTGTTTCATCCTGCTTCTTGCCCTTTTCTTCCTCTATATACTTTTTGTATTCTGACCATTGTCTCCCTACAGTCCCTTATAGTTCGTAGCCAGGGGGAAATCTCGGTTCCTTCATCAACAGAAGGAAACCTAGGACCACCTCATCGAGGAGGCACGACTACATGGGGAGGTGATAGCTTAGCTCATTGTTGCCCAACAGAGGGTGGTCGAGCTAACTCCCCTCGTCGAGGAGGCGGCCAATCTTTAGTCACGGGTGGCTAAGGCCTGTCGGGATGCTGACAAGGCCGAGAAGGTATTCGAGGCCCTATCGGTGAGGTCACGAAAGAATGACGAAGAAGCCATTAGGGTTAGGAAGGAGTGGGATGAGTTGCTCTAGAAGGACACCGAAACCCGCTAGCGGATCCTTGACCTCCTGGGTGAGGTTGAGAAAAAAAGGGATCTAAAGCTAGGGATCAAGGAGAAGCTCATGGCCCTAGAGAGAAGGGTGAGCCTAGATGCCACAGCGGTCGCTCGGCTATGCAAGGAGTGGGATGAGCTAATCTAAACCATGGTGAGGCTCCACTTAGAATGTGGCGTGGCTCGCGAGGAGCATGACTAGGCTTTCTGAGAGTGTGACCAGCAGTAGAAGGTCAGCTCCCTTCAAGCTAAGCTCAAAAGGGAGACGATCCAAAAGCTAGAGGCCAACACCATTTCTATGGGCTAGCTATGGATCTCGCTGAGGAAAGGAGGAATCTTTAGGCGAAGAGTGACAAGCTCAATATCCTGAGCACCACCCTTGGAGTGGTCTACAACAACCTTGAGGTGGTGCGATCAGAGAGGACTAGCTCACTTACGGCTCGTGTCGTTGAGATCATGGCTCGGGTGTGCCAGTTCAAGAGGAATGCCCTTCGCGCCGAGGTCAATCAATCCTTCGTGATTGCCCATTCTCATTATGGGGACAACATTGATCTAGAGGCGATGAGCCACGGCTATGTGCCTAGTTATGAAGTCCATGAGCTGGAGGAGATGGAAACAGCTGTGGCTCCCCTTTCGTAGGACCTGGCAGACAGGATAGAAGGCATAGTTCTCCTCTGGAGGGGCTAGTTAGCTAAATAGGTTGGGCGGACATTTTTGTAATAAGCGGACAAGTTTCGACCCTTGTGTTTTGTTTGAATAAGTCTGTTCTTTTGTTTCGTTTGAACAAATCTGTTCTTTTGTTTTGGTTGAATAAATTTGTTATTTCTACATTTTTATGTGTAAGAAGGGGTTAATGCGTTTTGACCCTTCCTATTGTTAAGATCGTATAGTTCGAGGTGTGGGTGGGAAACTCTGACCACGCTGGTAAGCAAGAGTGCCGTAGCCACTAGGGCATAGGTTTCTTGTAGTCCGACCAGCCTTACTATCGGTGCAAAAATGTGGTGATGCGCCTGACACACTACAAGCCAAAATGATCTAGGCGGAGTCAAACCAGAGATCTGCTTGGCTTCAACACAGGACCAGTTGATCCTAAAAATTCTGAAGGCGTGCCAGTCAATTTGACCTACAATTGACAAAGAGAGAAAGTTTTATCAGTAATTTAGGGTAGAAAAAAGCCAGTTTTGCCCAGATAGTTCTAAGTATGCTGCTTTAGGAGCAACCAAACAGGGGAATCGACTAAATAGCTGATACAAGAAGAAATCGACTGTTTAAGTACTGTGATGCTCATGGGTCATGATTGATTTATAATAACAAGTACAATACACGCACATATGAGTAATATAAAGAAACATCATCAGCTAGATGGATATAACCAATGTAAAGCATTAAGCCAATAAGTTTAACGAGAAGGGATATAACTTGCGAACAAATCGACTATCTAGTATAAATAGATCTTCAAACGCTTTGGATCTAATCTATTACCATCAACAGTGAGGTTTGACCGGATCGATGCATCTATAATAATAGTAACATACTAAAGCCAAAGAATCTATAAAATTATCTATATATTGACAGGTTCATGGAAACATGCTATATGTGTGAAAGCATAGGCGAATCGGCTAAAATCGTCGATGCAGACATAGCAAACAAACAGAGTACATATCTCGACCACGAACAAAACCACTAATCGATAATCTCTAATCCAAAGTCTTACCAGTGAGGTTCGACTAGATCGATATAGCCATGGTAGTGTCATTAGATTGGATCTCATTAACTGGTGTGTTTATTCAGGATTAAAACATATCTTTGAATGCATACTATGTTCGATTGGAATAGAGATAAAACAACTGATCTAGTATAATTAAGTCATCAATCATAAGATTCAAAGCATGACCAGACTAGAAGATGACCAATTGTGATGATATGATGCCAATCTATCTCTATCTCAATTGGGTGATTTGTTATAATTAATGGGACATTAATTATAACAAGATCGATAACTGGTGAATCTGCTAAAAACAGCAAGAAAAACCTTACTAATCTTAGTAGATTCGATACCTGGTGATATTGTATTAAACAACAAGTTGTTTAACACAAGATCGATAACTTTGATCTATATTATGATTCATAAGAGATCAATCAGCCGATGCAGCCTTACAAATAATAATACAGATCGATAACTAACTTATATTATACTCATAAAAGATCAATCGGCTGATGCAACTTTACAAGTATAATACAAGTCATGACGGTACTCACAGACAAGCTGGAGGTTGATTGGTCAATGCAGCCCTGCTTGTTGAAGAACTCATCGAGATCTATAGTACTCCTATTCGTAAGGGTTGGCGTGAAGCCGAAAAAACAATTGTATTGATTGATTCCTTCTTACAATAACTAGGGTCCAATATTTATACCCAGAACCTAAACATGAGTCCTGCTCAATTAC
Source organism: Miscanthus floridulus (assembly GCF_019320115.1). Classification (NCBI taxonomy): domain Eukaryota; kingdom Viridiplantae; phylum Streptophyta; class Magnoliopsida; order Poales; family Poaceae; genus Miscanthus; species Miscanthus floridulus. Next base: position 11,877,286 of record NC_089584.1, on the reverse strand, counting down.
GACTCATTACAATCCTTGGAAATGAAAACATTCCTCACTTAAAAATAACCTGGACCCTAATCTTTCCCCTTTTGTAGAGTCCAACATATTTTCTCCCGACGCCATTCGTACGTAGTCCATTGAAGTTGTCTGCGGACATCATCTATAAAATAGCCGATTGCGACACTACATCAAACCAGCCAACATTGATTCACACCTGATCGATTCTTTGATGATACAATCTTAGAAGCTTTGAGTTCCCACATTCTTCTTTACTAAATTTTGGTGTAAACACTTACTCAATCGTTCATTTCTGCAAACCTTGTCTCTAGGTTTTTAACCTGAGGAAGGGGTCGGGCATGGTGACTCTTTTAGAAAGGGTATATATATGCCCTTATCTGCCCCCAAGTGAGACCTGACCCCTTGACGTTGTTGGGGTTGGGTTTCACTAAAGATCGAGGAGACGATAACGAAACTAGTAGGAGAAAGCGTCTCTTGTTTTATAAACATTATTCTTAGTTTTTGTACATATCCCCTCTCTAGGATCCGAGACATTATTCTATGACCACACATTTGGTCTCCTTGCGAGTCTGACTTTCCTCAAGCCCCCACACGTAGCGGGGGTCCGATCGAGGGTCGGCTCATCTTTGTGATTGTCACCCCATCTGCAGTTTCCACAACCAGGAGGGGTTCATCTAATGCCAGTTGCCTCGATGGCTTGAGTGTCATGCTTGGTGAGCTCGTTAATAGGTATGTTCAAGTGGAATCTAGGTCTGTCATTTGTAACAGGGTTAGCATAGCCCTTATGTGGCATTCCACTGCTCCTTAACCCTCCTCTCGATAGATGCCCGAGTCGTTCCGGAGATCGATTCAGGTAGCCCGTTAGGCTCTCCTCGATGGAGATTCTGTGGGTTTGGTTCTAGGTTATGATCAAACGAGAATATCGAGATGACCCTGTCCGCTTCTAAGCGGGTCGGACAAAGGCCACTAGGGCTCATTTGTGTTTTCTCCCCTAGCTCTGTTCAACGCAAGGCGGCCTCGAGCCCTTTGTGGGCCAACCTTCAAACCTTGATCGATTGGATTCCTGAGTCAGGGTCAGGTGGCTCGAGCCCCCAAGCCCCATTGGGCTCGGTAGGGGTCTATTGAGTTTTATGCGCCACCTCGTTCACTGTTTTTGTAACCGAAGGGGTTGAGCTAACGACACTTGCCTCGATGGCTCGAGTGTCACGCTCGATGAGCTCACTAACTGGCATGTCCGAGTGGAATCTGGGTCCGTTGTTTGTAACTAGGGTCGGCATAACCCTCATATGGCATTCCACTGCTCCTTAACCCACCTCCCGACAGATGCCCGAGTCATTCTGGAGACAGACTCAGATGGCCTGCTAGCCTCTCCTCGATGGAGATTTTGCTAGTGGGCCCCTCTAAACCTTCCTAGGAAGGCGAAGGCTAAAGCTCAGGGTGTGGGCAACAAACTCTAATAACACTTTGAGCAAAAACGCCATAGCTACTGAGGCATAGGTTTCTTGCAGTCCGACCAGTTTTACTCAGTATTCATTTCCACAACCCTTGCTTCTAGGTCTTAACGTGATAAGGGGTCAGGCAAAGAGAATGTCCACCGAATAGACATACTCTTACTAGCCCTCGAGTGAGGCCCGACCCCTTGTCGTTACTGGGGTCGGGCGTCACTTAGAGATTGAGGGGTCGATAGCAGAACTAATAAAAGAAAACATGCGTAAATTGATGGTGACCTATCTCTTGGTAGCGGCATGTGACAGAACCACCCAATTTATATAAGATTAAGTATGGTTGTCCCCGTTTAGCACATTGACGCACGCATACTTTCACTTATATAAACATGATAGTTCGCCAAGTGTCATGAAGGACCTCGGTAAATCAACCTCATAACCAAGATCGAGTGATTAAGCAAAAACACATCACATACATAGAGTTGTAGCAGAAATAGTATTACAAATGGGTTCACAAATAATAGTACAAGTTTAGGATTTCAAAACCTGATTAGTGAAAACAACATAGCTTTCAAATGATTACATTAATATAAGTTCCAAATACATTGCTAGCATAAGTGACATCCTCTGACAAAATCATATAGATGAGAAGTAAATATAGAGTCACCGAGTCCACCAGTGGTTAGCCGCCATCTTCAGCAGGCCAAGAACTTCACCTGTAACATGATGGGATAAACCCTGAGTACTCGAATGTACTCAGCTAGACTTACCCATCATAAACCTAGAAATAAAGTGACACCAAAGAGTATGCAAGGCTTTATAGGTAGAGCTAGCTTGACAAAATTTTGCATAAAAGCCACTAGTTGAGCTATACATTTTTATAATTCGGTAACCAAGTTAATTATAGCTATTCATCTTTATATTAGCAACTAACATGTGCCAAACATGTGGAATATCATTTAGTAACAAGCAATAGTAACCATAGCCGATGTAGTAATGTGAGTATCATCATCATAACCATCATGTTTCCATTAAGTTACTCTACGTTGTCGTTGCTCAGTCAAGTTCTCACTATCCGATAGAGATGGTGATTCGAATCGATTCCTACTCAGCTGGAGAATTTATTCCTAACACAAACTAAAGCACACCTATGCCAAGGTAGCCTCAGGTCACCTTTGGTACAATTCAGGACTAACTCAGTGGGTCCAATCAGCGCCGCACCCTCAAAGATTCTATCAATCTCCCTAGGAAGATCGTGACCCAGTCCTACCCTTGGACTCACGCCATTGGCTCCGGCCTCCATTGTGCTCGGCTTCGTGGTGTGCGCACTTTAACTTATCGGGGCCCGGCCTGAATTGAGCTACTCGGCTTTGCGGTCGTATCATCAAATCCAGCCAGCTAAGTGCTAGGCATGCATTCAACATGACATAAGGACGTACAACAAATCAGTCTTTAATCAACATAGACAGGGATAAATAGGCACCAAGACCTCCCTACCTTATTGCTTCTCTATCACAATCTCGTTCGGTCTCCTTTTTATTCATCAACATATGGTTATTTCCACGATAGTAAATATTGCCAACCGTGCTTTGGTATCCACCTATATCTCATAGGCGATAGGAAATTATCCGACTTCTATCGATCTAAGCATTGCTAAGCATACATTCGATCCTAGGACCTACATAGGGTTCAAGGTATATTTCTGGATAAGGTAGTTCTATGCATCAAGTGGTTCCAATCAACTCTTACAACCTAATGCATCAAACATAAAGAACTCAAGTGATATTTGTAAAAACATAGTAGGCTTAGAATGCTCTAGGGCTAGCCTAGGATCCAACACTAGGTTAGTGTTTGTTAGATGACACTCGTATGGCGAGCATCTCCCATCTTGACACTTGCTTAGTCCTTCCATCTTCGGGATAGGTCCACCATACACTGTCTTCGAGTTCGGCCCCAACATCATATCCTTCACGTGGTTCATCTAGCGTACCTAGATGAGATGCAAGATGCAAGTACATGAATATAAAGAATGGTAATATGAGTTGCATCACATAATAGCATTCAATGGCAAACATAAGATCATGCAAGACATAGGCACCTAGAGTTATTTAACTAAACATTACACAACCTATTATAGACAGATAGCAAGCATATTAGACATGGCACACAAGTGAAGTTAAGTTCAGATATTGCACACATGCATTGATCAAAAACTAACCAACACGTTTAGCCAAAATAAGAGCAAGCTAAAGCAATCACCTAGCACATGTATAGAAATCTAGGACAGCAGCATAGCAGTCACTTGTTTTAACCATAACTAGAGATATAGGCATACAACAAGGGTGACCCTAGACTTTTTGTAAAGCTAATGAAATTATCTAAAATTTTGTTATTTATCCCAAAAGCTAATTCATAGGTTAACATGATCAAATATGTCAATATTTCAGATCTGCACAAACTAGGATATAAAAGTAGTAGTAATTTCAAAAATGCATAACTAGAGTTACAAACATCAAACAAGCACGAACATTAACTTTCTAGAAATCTTATTAAATTATCTAAAACATGTTTATTATTATCACCAAGTGATTCCACAATTAACAAGGTCAATCAAGCATAATTGACCACCTCTATACAGACTTGGACAGATTCTACCATGCAACACAAGCTTATAACTGGAGCTCTACAACACCAAAAGGGGTGATCTAGGATAATTTCGAAAGATTAAGGAAATAACTATAACTCTTATATTATCACTAAGACATGATTTCATACTTAACTAGGTCAAATCTGCATAGTGCATAGACCAAACATAACAGATCATTTGTCAAATTCATAATTCCTAAACTATTAGGCCTATGGTCATGCAATTTGAACACAAGCAAGATTATAAAATTATATACAACTTTGGTATTCACTATAACCACAGCAAACATCATTTACACCATGAAAATAATTGCACAAGCAAAACTACACATGTAGCCCAAACAACAGTGGTATAATTATAGACAGAAAACTGATAGGAACTTCAGGGAAGCAATAAGTTGAGTTCTATCTTTCACAACAAGGTGGTTCTAGACTTTTTAGAATTCTTAGCAAACCATGCACAACTTTCTTATAAACACCACAAGCTAATTCTACTATTAATAAGGCCACACATTACCAACAAGGCAACCCTATGTGGGTTTAGGCAGAAACAGCCACAAAAAATTAAGCAACTATAACTAAAAATCTACTTAACCAAAATTTTTGCTCTTTAGCTTCTTGAAAATCTTAAGAAAAGTACTACAACTCATTTATTATCATCAAGGCATAACTCATAACTTAGCCGAGCCAAATTAACACAAACATTCAGGCCTATTTAGAATAGGAGCAAAGCAACATAGGGCAATTGTTATTTTTATAGCTCTTAAAACATCAAGCCTAAAATCCTAAAATTTTACCAGACATCAACCATTACCTAAGTAGCATTCCATAAACATTTCACATTTATTTGAGCACAACAACTATAGTTATGAAAAAGACAAGACATAACTAGTATTAAAAACCTAACTGCATAAATTTATTTTTACAGCAAAAAATTTAAACTAAAGAATGCCATATTATAGATCCATTTCATAGATAATTTCACAAGAATTCCAAAAAGTCCTCATTTGCTATTTTATAATTTTTCTATGATTTGTTATGATTTTTCAAAGTTTTAGCTGATTATATGCATATAATGAAAAACAAAAGGAAAAATGCTGTTGCACTGGGGTCCCTATAGAAAACACTAATTAAATGCCAGCGAACCTGGTCCTTCTTGGCACTATTCCCTTGAGTCACATGTTCTTCACTTAACCCCATTGGAAAACCTTCTATTTCCGCGCGTGATCCCTCTTCTTCTTCACCCGGACAGAAACAGAGTAGCTCACCGGAGCTCTCGATTCTGGCCACCGTGATGCTCGTCGGTGGCGGAGGAGGGGTCCTAGAGCATCAATGTGCCTAGCCACACCCGTAGGAGGTCCAATCACAGATGAGACGACTGGTGGAGGGCCGGCCACGTGAGCTAGCGACGATCACGGCAGCCTCACCGGCGGTAGCGGCGTGGGGTTGGCTGGCTTGGCCAGCAGGGGCCAGTAGTGGCGGGGAACACCTAGGGACTAGAGCACACCCACGGGGTTGCTTGGCTCAGCCAAGATGGGCTAGGACAGCCTAGCCATGCAGCACCAGCGGCATGGCTCCAGCGGCGGTGGCCACGTGAGCGCGTGTGAGGAAGGGAGCGAGCAGAGGCGAGGCTAAGCGTGCACGAGAGACAAAACATGCTGTCACGAAGGTGGTGGTGGTGGTCGTGAGAGTGGAGGAGGCGCCGAGGGGATAGGAGGCATGGGCGGCGATGAGCCCTACCCAGCGTCCATGGTGGGCGTGGCCACGAGCGACAGCAGGAGCAATGCTAGTGAAAGAGCAGCGTGCGGCGGTGGAGCAGGCAGCCGCAGAGTTGCGCAAAGGAGGAGGAGAGGGAGCAGCACCTGTGGCAGTAGCTCGAGCTCTATTCGGTGGCTCGCCATGATGGCAGTGGCTATAGAGGAGCGGCAGCGACGGCGAGAGCGAGAGAAAGTGAAGAGAAGGCGAGCGTGAAGTGGAGCTCGATGTGGGACAGTGCCTAGCAACAGCGTGGCTTGGGCAAGGCATCCTTGATGCATGGAGTAGGGGCGGCAAGCATGGCAACCGCGTGTCCCCTATGGGGCCCGCTGTTGAACACCTGGTGCGTGTCGGTGTAGGGAGAGGTGGGGAGCTTATTTTTGCTAGCTACGGGCTGATTTAGACCTTGGGCCCAAAAGCAAAGTTGAAGCCCACCTAATGATCTACAAAACCCATTAAGGGTGCCTGGCCATTAGAGCTCTCCATTAGTAGCCAATTAATCTTCAAGTTGACACTGTCAATGACTTGATGAGGTTTAAGCCTTGCTCTACTTATGCTCGAATTACTTGGTCAAAACGTGGTCAAACTTATTCCAACTTTTTGTATGTCCTTATCCAAGATGTAAACTCCAACTTTTATATTTGGCTCAACTTTAGTTGCTTAACAAAAATCCAAGAACGCGAAACACCAATGTCAATGACGATGAATTCCGGAGTTAGAATTATTTAGAGCTCAAAAATAGCAGTTGATTCAATCTCGAGTCCTCTGTTTGAGCTAGTTAGGAGTTGAATCAGGTCTTGGTCCAAAAATAAAATTTGTTGTACTGCACTCAAACTTCAACTTTTATTAAGGTAAAACTTTGTATCTGGTACAAAAACCATTTCTTTCTCTTGGTCAATGTAACATCTCGTTAAACCCTGGAATTAGGGTTTTCGACCAATTGAGACCTTTTCTTGACTTCTGCTCAGCATGAACCCTTCATGACTTTTATTGTAGAGTTTAATTAGAGTCGTTTGGGAAAGGTAGCAAGATTTGGTCGACATCTCATATTCCATTTATAACTTATCATTTCATGTGACTTCTTGATTCCAAACTTCATGAAACTTTTTCACTGGTCAAGATGGATGTATGTTGATATAATGTACATAAAATAAGCATGTTTAACATTACTCTTGCATAATCTTAACAAGTGTCCACATGTAAGTAAGGGTGTGTTGTCCAAGTTTAAGTTGGAGCTCACTCTTGTAGATTTGATCTTGACACCTTCATCACCACTTAACATGTCATGTTTAAGCTCAAACCCATTGCTTAACTGGTGACAAACACCTGGGGTGTTACACGGCCTCAGCCGTTCGATTGACTTGGGTGACCCACTGGCACAGGACTTACCTTGGTGGCCTAAGTGATGGGTTCGGGGGGCTCTTACCGGATATGTTCGAGTGGAATCTGGTTCTATAATGAGGGAACAAGCTCTTAGATTTTGTTATGACCAAACGGATTTTTAGCCCTTCTCCCCTTTTGTATAAAAAAGGTTAGTGCATTTCAACCCTTTCCATCATTAAGGCCATAAAGCTTGGGGTGCGGGTAAAAAAACTCTGATCACGCTAGTGAGCAAAAACATCGTAGGCGCTGGGGCGTAGGTTTCTTACAGTCAAACTAGTTTTACTCAGTGTTTGTTTCTACAACCTTCGCTTCTAGGTATTAACGTGAGAAAGAGTTGGGCATAGAGAATGTCTATAGGATAGATATGCTCTTATTAGCCCTCGAGTGAGGCCCGACCCTCTATCGTTGTCGGGGTCAGATGTCACTAAAGATCGAGGAGTTGATAGCAAAACTGATAAGAGAAAGCGTGCGTAAATTAAGGGTAAAAGTGACTGCAACTGTTCGATGTTCCAAGTGTTGACGAAGACTTCACCGTCGATGGTCTTGAACTTGTAGGTGCCTGGTCAGAGCACCTTCGCGATGACGTACGGTGTCTCCCATGGCGAAGAGAGCTTGTGGTAGTTCTTGTTGCTCTAGATGAGGTAGAGCACTAGGTCCCCGACGTTAAACGCCTGACCCCACACTCGATGACTGTGCTACCGGTGTAACATTTGCTGGTACATGGCCGAGCGGAGAAGGGCAATATTGCATGCTTCATCTAGCTGGTCCATGGCATCCTCGAGGGACACCTCGGCTCCCTGTTCATCATATGCCCTCACCCTTGGCGCTCCATAGTCGAGGTCTATCGGGAGGATAGCCTTGGAACCATAGACCATGAAGAATGGTGTGTAGCCAGTGGCCTGACTGGGGGTCATCCTCAGACTCTAGAGCACTGTAGGAAGTTCTACAACCCATCATCTGCCAAACTTGTTCAATCGGTTGAAGATCTTAGGCTTGAGGCCTTGTAGGACCATGCTGATCGGGTGCATGACCTACTCATTCATGCAGGGGTGTGCCACAGTGGCCCAATCAACGTGGATGTGGTATTCGTCACATAATCGAAGGAACTTCTTCCTAGTGAACTACGTGCTGTTGTCCGTGATAATAGAGTTTGGGACTCCAAAGCAATGGATGATGTTAAAGAAGAACATCATGACTTGCTTGGACTTGATCGCAGAGATCGGTCGAGCCTCTATCCACTTTATAAATTTATCTACGGTGATAAGCAAGTGCATATAGCCCCCAGGCGCCCACTTGAGAGGTCTAACCAGATTGAGCCCCTAGACTGTGAACGACCACATGATGGGGATGGTTTGGAGTGCTTGGGCCAACAGATGGGTCTGTCGAGCGTAGTATTGACACCCTTCATAGGTGCGCACAATTTGTTTAGCATCGGCTATTGTGGTCGGCCAGTAGAAGCCTTATCAGAACATGATTCTGACCAGGGTCCTAGGCATGGCATGGTGCCTACAGTCCCCACCGTGGATATCACTCAGCAACTATTTCCTTCATTCGATGGGGATCCAACGCTGTAGGATCCTGGTATGGCTTCGCCTGTAGAGCTCGCTCTCAATAAGGACAAAGGACTTGACGCGATGCGTGATCCGCTGAGCCTCCATTTTGTCCGTCGGTAGTGCCTCGCGGAGGAGGTAGTCGAGGTAAGGCATCCTTTAGTTGGCTAGAGGGTCGGGCTCTATCGCTAGATCCTCATCAAGCTCCATGACTTCATAGTCGGATGGAGCTAATGGCTGGTCAGCCCCCGATCCTAGGGTGGGGGCCTGTCACTGGTCTATTCTAGACCCTCATAGTGGACCAAGGGCTTATACTTATCGCTAGCGAAGACGTCCATCGGCAACGGCTCTTAGTCGGATGCCATTTTTGCCAGCGCGTCAGCCACCTTGTTGATATGCCTTGGGATGTGATTGAGCTTGAGACTATCGAAATTGTCCTCTAGCTGGCGGACTTCTTGGCAATATGCAGCCATCTTGGCGTTGTGGTAGCTTGATTCCTTTATGACTTGGTTAATGACCAGCTGGGAGTCACCATGGACATCAAGTCGTCAGATACCTAACTCGATGGCAATACGTAGGCCATTGATGAGTGCCTTATATTCGGCCACATTATTGGAGGAGGGGGAATGGATGTGAACCATGTACCTCATGCATACCCTGAGGGACAAAACAAAGACCAGCCCTACGTCGGCACCTTTCTTCATCAGCGATCCATCGAAGTACATCATCCAGTACTCTTGGTCGATGGCTGCTGGTGGCATTTGGATCTCGATCCATTCTATAATGAAATTAGCCAGCACTTGGGACTAGATGGCCATCTAGGGGGCATATGAAATGCCTTGACCCATCAGCTCGAGTGCCCACTTGGTGATTCTTCCCATGGCATCCTTGTTTTGGATGACCTCACCGAGAGGAAAGGACATCACAACCGTCACTAGATGCAACTTGAAGTAGTGACGCAACTTTCTCTTAGCGATGAGGATGGCGTATAGGAGCTTCTAGATTTAGGGGCAGCAGATCTTGGAATCGGACAAGACTTCGCTAATGAAGTACATGAGATGCTACACTTTGAGGGCTTGTCCCTCTTCTTCTCGTTCTACCACCAGGGCGGCGCTGGCCACTTGCATGGTGGCCGCAATGTAGAGTAGAAGTGGTTCCCCATCGGTTGGGAGGACTAGAATCAGGGCCTTGGTTAGGAGCTGCTTGACCTTGTTAAGCACCTCCTAGGCCTTGGACCACCATTCAAACCCGATAGAGGGGGAGACCTCATTTGCCAAGGCGTGAGATAAAGCAGCTGAGCGTGGCGAGGCACCCCGTAACTCGTTGTATCCCCTTTATGTTCTGAATTGGACCCATCCTCATGATGGCTAAGATCTTCTTTGGGTTGGCTTTGATGCCACACTTAGAGACGATAAAACCCAGCAGCATACCCCTTGGGACCCCAAAAACACACTTCTCAGGGTTGAACTTGATGCCGTTTGCTCAGAGTTTTGCAAAGGTCTGCTCTAGGTCGGCTATGACCTGGGTAGCCCGTTTGGATTTAACCATGATGTCATCCATATAGGCCTCAACGGTCCACCCGATGAGATCCCCAAAACACTTGAGCATGCAGCGTTGGTACGTAGCCCCCACGTTTTTCAAACTGAACGGCATTGTGACATAACAGAATGATCCGAATGGGGTGATGAAAGACGTGGCGAGCTGGTCAGACTCTTTTATTGCAATTTGATGGTACCTAGAGTACGTATCAAGGAAGCAAAAGGTTTCCCACCCTGAGATCGAGTCGACTACTTGGTCTATGTGTGGCAAAGGAAACGGATCCTTTGGACACGCTTTGTTGAGACCCGTGTAGTAAACACACATTCTCCATTTCTCACTCTTTTTTCATACAAGAATAGGATTGGCTAACCACTCAGGGTGGTATACTTCCTTGATGAACTCAGCCGCCAAAAGCTTGGCAATCTCTTCACCAATGGCCCTATGTTTCTTCTCATCGAAGCGACGTAGATGCTGCTTTACCAACTTAGAGCCTAGCCTAATCTTCAAGGCGTGCTTAGTGACTTCTCTCAAAATGACTGGCAAGTCCAAGGGTCTCCATGCAAAGATGTCTCAATTGGTGTGGAGGAAGTCGACGAGCGTGCTTTCCTATTCAGAGGAAAGCGTGGTGCCAATGTGCACCACTTTGCCCTTAGAGCCACTAGGGTCTATGAGGACCTCTTTGGCGCCTTTTATAGGCTCAAAAGACCTGGCCGACCGCTTAGGGTCGGGCGTTTCTTTGACGATCTCCTCCTTGATGGCCGTAAGCTCTTTGGAGGCTACAATTGCCATGGCGTGTTCGCAGCACTCGACCTCGCACTCATATGCATGTTGGAAGGAGGTGCCGATGGTGATGACCCCACATGGTCCTAGCATCTTCAACTTTAGATAGGTGTAGTTGGGGATGGCCATAAACTTCGAGTAGCATGGACGTCCTAGGATGGCGTGGTAGGTTCCATGGAACCCGACCACCTCGAAGGTAAGGGTCTCTATTCTGTAATTGGTCGGATCCCCGAAGGTGACAGACAGATCGATCTACCCAAGTGGTATGGCCTGCTTTCCTAGCATGATGCCGTGGAAAGGCGCCTCGGTTGATCGGACGCGTGATCGGTCGATGCCTATGGCGTCGAGTGTTTTGGTGTATAAGATGTTGAGGCCTCTGCCTCCATCCATCAGCACCTTGGTGAGCCACTTCATGCCGATGATCGGGTCGACCACGAGTGGATATCTTCCCAGCTATGGGACACTTTTTGGGTGGTCGATCCGATCAAAGGTTATGGCGGACTCTGACCATCAGAGGAAAGTAGGTGCGGCTGGCTCAACCGTATAGACCTCACAGCATGCAAGCTTCTGGCGGGCCTTAGAGTCATAGACCATCGACCCTTTGAATATCATGAGGCAGCCATCCAGCATCAGAAAGCCACCGTCCTTCCCTATGGCATCATCCGTGGTTGGCTTGGGCTCCTTCCTTTGCTCTCCCTTGTTGGCGCCTTCGGACAAGAACCACTTCATAAGGATGCAGTCCTTGTATAGGTGCTTGATGGAGAAAGCATGGTTCGTGCATGGTCCTTCGAGCAGCTTCTTGAAGTGGTCCGAGGTACCCTCGGTGGGCTTCTGACCCCCTTGCGGTCGGTGGTGGCCATGAGTGAGCTCTCACACCGCTACTTGTTCTTCTTCTTGTTCGGACGATTGGAGGAGCCTTCGCTGGCATCCTCATCCTGCTTCGCCTTGCCTTTGAGGCGATCAAAAATTGCTCCGACCGCCTCCTCGCCTGAGGCATGGCTAGTGGCGATGTTGAGGAGTTCCTTGGTGGTTCATGAGCCCTTACATCCTAGCTTATGGCCCAAAAACTCACAGGTGGTCCTAGATTGGAAGGCTCCTATGACATCGGCGTCGGCGATGTTGGGTAGCTCATTGCACTACTGGGGGAAGCGCTAGATGTATCCATGAAGAGTTTCCCTGAACTTCTATCGGCAATTTTTGAGATCCCATGCGCCCAACTTTAGATACGGTTGGGCGAAAGGTGTTCCAACCACATTCGTGCCGAATCGGCAAGGAACAAAGGAAGGTTGTGGATAAAGAAATCATCATTATCCGCTCCACCGGCTTGGCAAGCAAGCTGATAATCCTCTAGCCATAGTCCGAGGTTTATTTCCCTAGAGTATTTCGAGATGTTGGTCGGCGATTGGTACCATAGTGCGAAGACGGCGTTGAGGATGTGTCTGCAAGTTGGGGCTCAGGCTTCGGTCCTCGCCGCTGTCATAGCATCCGCCACGATGATGGTGGTAGACACGGCTAGTGTCCTCCCTCGCATCTCTGTGGGTACGCCTACGGGCATTGAGGGTGTTGCGTGCGTCATGGTGGAGGCAGAGATGTTCATGCACCGGGACTGTGGTGCGTGGCCTACCGTCTTGTTGCGCCTGGTGGATCAACATGTCCTTGTCGGGTCGCTCTAATGGCGTGCGATGGCTAGCATCGAGCTCATGTCATTGGGACAGCGAGCTCTCAGCCTTCTGCCCCACCGCACGCTCGAGTAGCGCACGAATATCGCGATGGGCCCGGTGATCCTCGGGCGTCACGGGCCCTAGAAGCCCCCGGAGCAAGGCCACGCGCAGCAGCGATGTTCTGGCTTGCCCATGTGAAGTGTGGGAGGGATTCATCATCCTCAATGATTCTCCAGTTCACGTCGTGGGCCACGACGCGCGCACGCCCATCATATCTGTGGCGCTCGATCACTCGCTCGAGCTCTACACGTTCCTGCTCGAGCTGGAGCCATGCTTCCTCGATCTCTTGGTGCTGGACCTTCAGCTGCTCTACCCGTAGGTGAGGTAGGCCCCCTGCATCCCCCTGGACCTTGTCGTCGAGGCCATTCGTTGGGGTAGCCTCTCCCTCATGAATGTGTTCAACATATCCCTCGAGGGTACCTGCCATGAAACATTGACGAGAAGGGTGATGGCTCCCCCTGCTAGAGTCAGAGTTAGAGGGCGACCCCCAATTCTTCCGCGAGGAGGTCATGGAAAGATTTTGCGACATATTTGGTCATCCCCATGAACTAGTCGTTCACGGGAGATGGAGGCGTACGTTGTGCCATGAGGTGGCCAATGGCCTCTATGGTGTTGCGAAGACCAGACGGGAGCATTGTCGGAGCGCTTCAGGTGTGGTATTCCAGGGAGAGCAGCTCTCCCCTAGCCAGCTACGTCATGACGTTGGTGAAGGAGAAGGTGAGGCAACCTAGGTCCTCCCAGGATGGTCAAAGTCCTAGGAAGGCACTGAGTTAACGCTCTAGCCTCCCGTAATCAAAGCCAAGGAGCTGGTCGCTTCCGAGGCGTGGGCCTCCAGTGCGTGCAGCTGCAGCTCCTCAAGCGCCTCAGCTATTGTGTCGAGGCCGGTGGAGTGGAGAGGTTGGACGGCGACGGGAGCCTGCATCAACTCTTCCTCTATCGTGACGATAAAGTCCAGGTTCCCAAAGTACACGTGCGTGCCCGAGACATAGCTGACGCTGTGACTAGCCATTCGAGGCCTGATGTGGATGTCGAGGCGCGCAAAAAGCCCCTACCTGGCGCACCAACTATTGGTGTTTTGAGTTACCAACTAGTAAATTTCTAGTATTGTATATCTGGCTCGGATGGTGTGCTTAGAGGACATGAGATTTATATTGGTTTGGGCAGAAAGTCCCTACACCCAGTTCGTCGCTGCTGCTCGTATTACCAGCACTGAAACTTTATAGTAGGGGTTACAAACGAGTGAGAGAGGGACAATCCTAAGTCTCTGATGTGCGTATGCTCCTAAGGCATGTTAGGGCATGTGTTTTGATGTCTACAACCATGTAGAGTGGTGAACCGCCCTTGAACGGATCAAGATGCCTAAGAGAGGGGTGAATTAGGCTAATTCTAAAATTCTTTGCAATAATTAAACCCTACGGTTAGCCCAATTAACCCCTTGTGCCTAGAAAGTGTTTCTATTGATCTACCACACAAAAGTTTAACAACCTATATTCTAATCCTACTCTAGCATGGCAATTCTATGAATGTAAATGACAAGAATTGAATTGCTCAAAGTAAATGCTCAAAGTAAAGAGAGAATGAGAAACACGGCGATATTTTGTTGAGATATCGGAGAGTCACCATTCCCCACTAGTCCTCGTTGGAGCACCCGTACAAGGGTGTAGCTCTCCCTTGATCCGCGTAAGGATCAAGTGCTCTCTATGGGTTGATTCTTTGACACTCCGTCGCGGTGAATCACCCACAACCGCTCACAACTCGAGTTGGGTCATCCACAAGCTCCGTCGGATGATCACCAAACTCCCAATCACCACCAAGCCATCTAGGTGATGGCGATCACCTAAGAGTAACAAGCACGAACTCTCACTTGACCACGACAAGCCTAATGAGAAGGGTGGATACACACTTTGCTACTCTTGCTTTCACTAATGAGGGCTCTCTTTGGGATTCTCAAATCTCAATCACCTCACTAAGACCTTGCTTTTCTTGGCACTCTTAAGGGTGTTTCTCAGCTATTGGAATAAGAAAAAGTACCCCCACACACGAATGGTGGAAGTATTTATACACCCGTGTTCAAAACGAATCGTTATTCACCTCTGCACGGTGACCGGACACTCCGGTCATGTTGACTGGATGCTCCAGTCTGTTCTCCCCGAACTCCAGTGTTTAAGTTGTGACCGAACGCTGGACAGCGTCTGGTCAGCACTGATCGAACGTGTCCGGTCATGATTTTCCCTCTCTGGAACCTTACTGGAGTCGATCCGGACGCTGGCACCCAGCGTTCGGTCGCTCACCTCTTAGCGTCCGGTCGCACCAGATGAAATCACCTTGATCAAATGAACTGATCGGACTCCTGCGGCAGTGTCCGGTCACACAGGAACCAGCGTCCGGTCAGTATTTGACCCTCCATTCACTTCCAACTCTCAATCATACGTGAATAAAGTTTGCTCCAATGAATCTAAGGACTTTTTAGGAGCTACCTAGTGCTAGATTTAGCAAGTATGCACCACACCTATCTCACTAGACTCGCCTAGATCAAGCTACCCGTTCATACCCCCCTTAATAGTACGTCCAAAGGAAAAACAAAGTCCTAAACTACTCTAAGTGTCTCTTCAACTCCAATCGACACTTAGAACTAGTCCATCCTTAACCTTGTCGTCCATCATTTGAAAACCGAAACGAATTCCATCGTAGGGGCATGACCACCATGATAGCTCAATAGATCTCCATTACCGTGACCTAACTTAATTGCCTCTATAAAACACACGTTAGTCACAGTAATCACGTATTGTCATAAATCATTGAAATCCAACTAGGGGTCTAGATGCTTTCAGCCCTCTTCCTGGGACGTCCTGCTTCTCGTTTTATAGACGAAGGAGAAGGGCATGTTACACAAAGAGAAAGAGGGAGAAGAGGCAATGAGAGGAATGCTTACAGGATCATCGGGCCTTTCTTTTCCTTTGTGCGGGTCGCACCGGCACTTCAGATGGTGACAGGGACGGCTCCACGGCGGGCTCCTGTCCGCCGCTGATGCCACGCCCTGGCGTTGTCAGCGGGTCGTGACGTCCCATTTCGCCCCGGCGGGCGACGTGGCGAACCAGCATAGTGGTCAACGGTCGTAGAGGGAGTAGGCAGCAAAGTGACCACGCGTCCGTCACTGTTGGTGATGTGAGTTCCCTGGAATGACATGTCGTGGGCACAGGTCGTATTGAGATGTGCCTGCTCCCTGCACGATGCCAGAAGTTTGATCTTAGGTTGTACTTTCTTGGCGACGGTATGGACTTCTGTCAGGAGCTGCGCCTAAGGGGTCGGGCGACACGGAGCCCCGACCCAGAGGTCGGGCGAGGCAGAGCCCGCCCCCAGCGTTTGGGCGATTCGGAGCCCGCGGCCTCAGGGTCGGACGAGGCGGAGCCTACTCCCATGGGTCGGACGAGGTAGAGCGTGCGAACCTGGAGTCTGTTGGAGCTGTAGTCGCGCTCTTTGACTCCTCGAATTAATCGACGTTGATGACCACTATTTCTCCTTTTCGAGTACCTAGTGTTGGTCCCCGATAGTTTTTTTAAGGATGGACGCACTACTGGCCATTGTTTTCATGAAGTACTGCTAAACAGTAATAATCACAAAAGGACGCGTATGCATAATGCATGCAGCATGCACGTTGGTACATACACAGCATTGTGTACTCTCTGCTAGACCCATTTGCCATTTTCGTATAGTATGGTCGCAGTCCCGCAGTCCGCAGATCACCAGCTCATCGATCGCTGACGGCGAAAAGAAAGGGATCCGATTCCGAGGAAGGAAGCATCACGACGCGGAAGGTGACGTGGCTAAGGACAAAAGTTAGTGATGCCCGCGAGGCGCCGGGGACGACGGGGACAGAGCCACAGAGGGCACAGGCGGCGTGGCATGCCAAAGCGAGGACAAGTTGGGTGAGCCCGTGAGCCGGCACTGCCCGAACTATACTCAGATCGCACGCGGCGGCGCCCAGACGGCCAGACCACAGAGGAAATGGCCCGGCTGTGCTTTGCTTTGCTCTGCTGACACCGTTGGCCTCCATGAAGAGGTCACTCACTGCACGTCCCATGTGAGGAACTGGGCGTGGCGCGGAACACAGCCGTCGTTGCCGGTGCCGGGCTCCGCTTATCCTGCTGTTGTGGACCTGTGGTCATGTCATCCCGAAGAATCATCACTGCGTCGACTAGCTAGGGCTCTGTTCTGACAGAATTTCCATCAGACCCCTCGCTTCCGATCTTTAGGTTCCGAAAAAAAAATCCACGTCTCCAAACTTAAGCAGAGGCGGGAAGGGGGAAACGAAGTGTAGGGTTGATTATACGGTTATGCTAGCGCCCCACGCAGCTCGGCGGCGTTTAGCGTAACGATTCGATTCAATCAACGATACGAACGAATCAAATCTGGACAGGAGCGTCCGCCACGCGCCCGTGGCGGCGGCCTGTCGGAGGCCACTCGCGCGTAGTCCGTCCCCCCGACACGTCCACGCCCCTGTCTCGGTTCCCCCACCGTGCTCCTCCCCAAAAACACAAAACACTTTCAAAACACTTCCGAGTACAACATCCGTAAATTATATAAATTATATAGTACAACATTAAAATATAGATACTGCAACATCGTAAAACTATGTAGTGCAACATCAAAAAATATGTACTGCAATATCGAAAATTACGGGTACTGCAACATCGAAAAATATATACTGCAATATCTCAAATTGTAGTACTATAGCATCACAAAACCAACCATGAAACATGAAAAAATAGAAACATGACAAATCACATTTCAATGATACAACATTTGAAAAAGGTAATTTCAACAATTGAAATCATCTATTGCAATATTAGGGGGGGGGGGGGGGGAATACAAATCCCAACATTAGAACTCCCTTTTTGCAACACATGAATCACCATATTGTAATATTCGAAAATCATCTGTTGCAACATCCCAAAAATCCTCTTGCAACACGGAGAAACAGCAAAGAACGTACAAAAATAGCAAGAAGATGGGTTAGAGGTGCAGGCTACTCCGGCCCCTAGCCCATCACCTTCGAGCTCGTCCGAGGAGGAGGGAATATGATCCTAGAGTTCGCCGAAACCCTAGCCACCGCCGCAGCCCTCAGATCCAGATGAGGAGGAGGAGGAGGAGGAGGCGGCTCAGATCTAGAGGAGGACCAACCTACCTCATCGGAGCTGCCGCCGTCGTCCTCGTATCTGGTTGGGGAAGCTGGGAGCCGGGTCGCTAGGGCGCGGGTAGCAATGGAGGCCACAGAGAGGGACGGAGGGAGGGAGCGTCGGGGGGGGGGGGGGGGTTGCAGCGAGTTGGCGCGCGGTGTCTGTCCTAGCAGACGAGCGGGGCGGCAGTAGAATGGGAGGGCGCGAGCGCTGCGGGAGTGAGCGGTCGAGGAATGGATAAGGAGGAGTGCGGGAGGCGGCGTGCGGCACGGGTGGATCGGGTTCGGCGTGGGTCGGGTACGTCCATTTCCATCCGGACGCTCACGATATATTTTTATCGATCACGATAGGAATGAAAATTGTCGGAAACGATAGATCTAAATCGTTTTCATTTTCAAATTTGGGGCGGTCGTCAAGTCGATGACACACACGTGATGACGAGACATAAATAAGTACCAAAAGTGCGAAGTCCATTTTGTGAAGCTGAAAAAATCCGTGCCTCTCTAGTTTGCTCTGGATGAGCCCATTCGGTTTTAAGGAATCAGGACTGGCGTTATCCGGTGACGTAATGGGTTGGCTGAGAGGTTTCGGGACTTGGGCCTTAATCAGCCCGTGCATATGTAGTGGATCAACTTACATGGACTGTTTTCTGGGCTTTAATCGGTGACATTTTAAGACCAGTTTACATGGGCTTATATTTAACTAAGGGTACAGACAGACTGAAAGGCCACAAGGCCCTAACAGTTATCACGGCCCCAGCACACGGAATAGCCGGCTTCTTTTTGGCTTGTTTGCTTGCGCATGTATTTATCTTAATTCACATGTGTCGAAGTGGATTGAAATATAATTAAGCTAGATTCCACTCCAATCCACTCCAATATATGTGGATTGAAGTAGATACACATGCATTCAAACAAGATCTTTATTAAAAAATAATCCTTGCGATGGCTGATTTACTTTGTCTATATCATTTTGCTTCCTCTAATTCAAAATAACCGAAGTCTGAAACTAAGTCAACAACTTTAAATTACGTGTTCAGACCGAGTTGACAAATTCGGTTATGTTCGTTTGTCTTATGAGCCATACTATTTTTAGCGAACGAACATTGTTTTTCTCTCACAATAAATCAACGAACAATACTTTTATTCATAGCTTTTTAGCAAAGCGAATAGGGCCTACATGTAAAGGTTCAAATGACTCAATATATAATTCACTGTATATTTTCAACCTAGTTCAGCATTTTTGGTACACCAGCTTAACTTTTGTTACGAAGTTTTGAATCAGTATATTTAAATAAAATATTAAATTTAAAAGCAAGAAGACAAATCCACACCTAATCTCACTGTATCGCATTAATCCTGAGCAATACTCTTTCGCGAAAACAAATTCTGGAGCAATACCACAACTTAAAACGAATTCAAAGGCAAAGTTAAGGTGTCGGATAAAAATGAGGTTGAAGTTTTAAAGTAAAAAAAGATCTAGAATAAATCTATGTGGAAGGGGTTGCCTCTAGACGAACTCTACACACCTTAAAAATATATTGTTTGGGATAAATCCCATTTTAGTTGTCCAACTATTATATCAGTTTGTTTTTGGCATTGCAACCATTAAAAAATTAGAAATCTTCGACTATCATTTATTTTAATACAACGCAGATTTGGCCATCTAGCTACTTTCAAATGTTGTTTTGTAATTTTTAAGATAATAAGAAATATTTTTTTAAAAACATAACCGATTCATTTTGAATTAGTAGAATATAAAACCAGTACCAGAATATTTATTAAAAATATAATGTGTTTATTGGTACTAGACATTGAGTATGGATTATCTTGGTCGGTATATAGTTTTAATAAAACAAAACATGATCATTCAAATAATAATAATAAGTATGACTATGAGCAATAAAATAATAGGAACAACTATAAGTGAGAGCCCAGTAACTTAAAGTATATCACCAATACACACATTATATTTTTAGTAAAGATTGGTATCATACATTTTTTATTTTTAAATGAGTTAGGTATGTTATTTAGAAAATAAATTTGTCGGTGTTTCGAGTTGCTATCAACAAGTAAATTTCTAATATTGCGCGTCTGGCTCAGATGGCGTGCTAAGAGGACACGAGGTTTATACTGGTTTAGGTAGAATGTCCCTATGTCCAAATCGTTGCTGTTGCTCGTGTTACTAGCACTAAAAGTTCGTAGTAGGGGTTACAAACGGTCGAAAGAGGGACATGTTCCAAGTCTCTGGTGGAAGGAACGAATAGGTGCCGAGAGCTCGATCGCTGCTTGGCTGCGTGTTCGGGGTTTGATGGATCGATAGGATTCGGGTCCGATGGTTCGATGCGATGTGTTGCGATCGTTTTTTCGATGCCCCTTGTGGGACGCCCTGGTTTCCCTTTTATAGGCCAAAGGAAAGCACGGGTTACAGTGAAGGAAGAGAAGAGAACGAGAGAAAGAAGACCTTCAGGATCGCCGGATCCTTCTTCTCCTCTATGTAGGTCCCGCCGACCCTGTAAACATCAACAGGGACAGCTTCTCGTTGCGGCCCTATCCGTCACTGGCACCATGTGCAGGCGTTGTCTGTCGATCATGGAGCTCCACTCCTTTCTGGTAGACGTCGTGGTGAACTAACGTGCCCGTCAGTGTTTATATGGGGGTTAGGCAGAACAACACCTGTACGCCCGACGCTGTTCCTGATGTGAACCCCTAGGTATGGCCCGTCGTGAGTCACGGGCTACATTGAGGCATGCAAGTCTCTTCCCTGACGTCAGAGCTTTGACCCAGGCCCATACACTTGGACCTGAAATGGTTGGCGGCGGTATGGGTCTCCGTCGGACGAGACGGAGCCCCCGACCTCGGGGTCAGGCGAGGCGGAGCTCCTCCCCAGAGGCCGGGTGAGTCAGGGTGCAAAACCAAGGCTCGGATGGGGCGGAGCCCAAACCCAAGGGTTGGGCGAGGCGAAGCCAGCCCTTAGAGATCAGGCGAGGTGGAGCCCATGACCTTGGTGTCGAACGAGATAGAGCCCACCCCTAGAAGTCGGGCGAGGCGGAGCCTGCAACCTCGGTGAAGGAAGAGGCGGAGCCAGCCCTTAGGGGTCGGACGAGGATGAGCCCACAACCTCAGTGTCGGGCGAGGTGAAGCCACCCTCAGGGGTCAGGCAAGGCAGAGCCCGTGACCTTGGTGTCAGGCGAGGTGGAGCCCACGGCCTTAATGTCGGGAGAGACGGAGCCCACGACCTCAGTGTTGGGCGAGGCAGAGCCAACCCTCAGGGGTCGGGTGAGGCAGAGCCTGCGACCTCGATGTCAGGCAAGGTAGAGCCAACCCTCAGGGGTCAGACAAGTGAAAGGTCCTAATATAGCTAGAGGGGGGTAAATAGTCTATTTAAAAATCTACAAACCAACTAGAGCAATTTGATTAGTATGATAAATAGCGAAAAGCAAACTTGCTCTAACTCTACAAGGGTTGCAAGCCACCTATCCAACAATTCTAGTTACATGATCACTAGACACACAATTTACTAAGTCACTACTCACTAAGAGCTCTCACAATTGTTACACTAAAGTGCTCCACTAGATGGACTTAAGCTTTAAAGCAAGCTCTTAATTCTAGCTATACTAAAGAGCTTGCTACAACTAGTTTGCAGGAATGTAAATAAGTAAGTAAGGTGATTATACCACCACGTAGAGGAGACAACGAATCACAAGATGAATACTTATTCAATCACCGGGAGAATACCAAAGGGCAAGCGACAACCAATTTTCTCCTGAGGTTCACAAGCTTGCCAACACGCTATGTCCCTAATGTGTCGACCAACACTGACACAAGCCTCATCCATACAATTGGACACCGCAAGAAGACACTGCAAGAACCTACCCACAAGTGAGGTAACTCAATGACACAAGCAATACACTAAGGTTACCTTTCGGTGCTTCACCGAGGAAGACACAAGTCCTCTCACAATCACCAGAGATGGCCACGAATAATCACCAACTCATGCCAATCCTCCTCCACTGCTCCAAGCCATCTAGGTGGTGGCAACCACCAAGAGCAACAAGCGAATCCTGCAGCGAAACATGAACACCAAGTGCCTCTAGATGCAATCACTCAAGCAATGCACTTGGATTATCTCGCAATCTCACAAAGATGATGAATCAATGATGGAGATGAGTGAGAGGGCTTTGGCTAAGCTCACAAGGTTGCTATGTCACTACAAATGGCTAAGAGGGTGAGCTTGAGCCGGCCATGGGGCTAAAATAGAAGCCCCCATGAAATAGAGCCGTTGGATCCTCAGTCTACTGAAAAATGGGGCGATCGGACATGCAGGTCAGATTGACTGGACACAGGACCCCAACGTCCGGTCGTGCAATGCACGCCATGTGGCCCCATCTTCAAATGTTGATCGCCCGATCTCAATGGTCATCAGTGCATTTAAGTTGTGACCAGGACTTGCTGCTTCGAAGTAACCGAACGCAGGACCTCAACGTCTGGTCGTTTCCAGTAAGGTTCCATTCACGACTGGACGTGCCTAGTTGATCATGACCGAACATAGGACCCCAATGTTCGGTCACTTCCAGTAAGGTTCTAGAGGTGAAAATTCGTGACCAGACACATCCGGTGACGCTTGATAGGACTCGTCCATCGTCTAGGCACTCACAGTTTTCTCTGTGCACTACCACGTCAGTGGGACCAGACATAGCTAGCTAGCATCCGGTCGAAGACTGATGCCAGCGTCTTCACTACTTCCACTGACCGGATGCTCCGGTCCAGTTGAGACCAGCGTCCGGTGCACTCTGTGAAACCCTATCTTTTCTGTATAGGGTGTCGGTGGAGCTTCTTACCCAGCGTACGGGCGGACACTCCACCAGTGAAGTTTCTTACCCTTGCTCCTAAGTGTTAAACACAACATGTATCACCTTTGTGCATGTGTGTTAGCATATTTTCACAAACATTTTTAAGGGTGTTAGGACTCCACTAGATCATAAATGCATATGCAATGAGTTAGAGCATCTAGTGGCACTTTGAAAATCGCATTTTGATATGAGTTTCACCCCTCTTAATAGTGTGGCTATCGATCCTAAATGTGATCACACTCACTAAGTGTCTCGATCACTAGAATGAAAAGCTTCTATCAAGTTTCACCTTTGCCTTGAGCTTTTTGTTTTTCTCTCCTTTTTCCAAGTTCAAGCATTTGATCATCACCATGCCATAACCATCATCATGTCATGATCACCATTGCTTCACCACTTGGAGTTGTGCTACCTATCTCATAATCACTTTGATAAACTAGGTTAGCACTTAGGGTTTCATCAATTGACCAAAACCAAACTAGGGCTTTTAGCGAGTCAGAGCCCATAGCCTTGGTGTTGGACGAGATAGAGCCCGCCTCTAGAGGTCGAGCGAGGCAGAGCCCATGGCTTCGGTGAAGGGAGAGGTGGAGCTAGCCCTTAGGGGTCGGACGAGGAGGAGCCCGCAACCTCGGTGTCGAGCGAGGCGGAGCCCGCGACCTTGGTGTCAGGTGAGGCAAAGCCCGTGGCCTTGGTGTCGGGCGAGGCAGAGCCACCCTTAGGGGTCAAACGAGGCAGAGCCCACGGCCTCGATGTCGGGTGAGGCGGAGCCAACCCTCAGGGGTCAGGTGAGGCAGAGCCTATGACCTCGGTGTCGGGTGAGGCAGAGCCAACCCTCAGGGGTCGAACGAGTGAAAGGTCCTAATATAGCTAGAGGGGGGGGGTGAATAACCTATTTAAAAATCTACAAACCAACTAGAGCAATTTGATTAGTATGACAAATAGCGAAAAGCAAACTTGCTCTAGCTCTACAAGGGTTGTAAGCCATCTATCCAACAATTCTAGTTATATGATCACTAGACACATAATTTACTAAGTTACTACTCACTAAGAGCTCTCACAATTGTTACACTAAAATGCTTCACTAGATGGACTTAAGCTATAAAGCAAGCTCTCAATTCTAGCTACACTAAAGAGCTTGCTACAACTAGTTTGTGGGAATGTAAATAAGTAAGGTGATTATACCGCTGCGTAGAGGAGAGAACCAATCACAAGATGAATACTTATTCAATCACTGGGAGAATACCAAAGGGCAAGAGACAACTAATTTTCTCTCGAGGTTCACATACTTGCCAACACGCTATGTCCCCGTTGTGTCAATCAACACTTGGTGGTTCGGCGGTTAAGAGGTGTTGCATGAACCTCGTCCACACAATTGGACACCGCAAGAACCTACCCACAAGTGAGGTAACTCAATGACACAAGCAATCCACTAAGGTTACCTTTCGGTGCTCCACCAAGGAAGGCACAAGTCTCCTCACAATCACCTGGAGATGGCCACTAAATAATCACCAACTCATGCCAATCCTCCTCCGCTGCTCTAAGCCGTCTAGGTGGTGGCAACCACCAAGAGCAACAAGTGAATCCCGCAGTGAAACACTGAACACCGAGTGCCTCTAGATATAATCACTCAAGCAATGCACTTGGATTCTCTCGCAATCTCACTAAGATGATGAATCAATGATGGAGATGAGTGGGAGGGCTTTGGCTAAGCTCACAAGGTTGCTATGCCACTACAAATGGCCAAGAGGGTGAGCTTGAGCTAGCTATGGGGCTTAAATAGAAGCCCCCATGAAATAGAGCCATTAGGATCCTCAGTCTACTAAAAAATGGGGCGACCGGACGCGTAGGTCAGATTGATCGAACATAGGACCCCAGCGTCCGGTCGCACGATGCATGCCATGTGGCCCTAATCTTCAAATGTTGATCGCCCGATCTCAACTGGTCATCAGTGCATTTAAGTTGTAACCAGACGCACTGCTTCAAAGTAACCAAACAGTAGGACCTCAATGTCTGGTCGTTTCCAGTAAGGTTCCATTCATGATCGGACAGTGTCTGGTTGATCATGACCGGACATAGGACCCCAGCATTCGGTCACTTCTAGTAAGCTTCTAGAGGTGAAAATTTGTGATCAGACGCATTCGGTCACGCCTGATAGGACTCGCCCAGCGTTTGGGCACTCACTGGTTTTCTCTATGCACTGCCATGTTAGTGGGACCGGACGTAGCTAGCCAGCGTCTAGTCATGAAGTGACCTAGCATCTGGTCGAAGATCAACAGCCAGTGTCTTCACTGCTTCCACCTGACTAGACGCTCTGGTCCAGTTGAGACCAGCGTCCGGTGCACTCTGTGAAACTCTGTCTTTTCTATATAGGGTGTCGGTGGAGCTTCTTACCCAGCGTACGGGCAGGACACTCCACCAGTGAAGTTTCTTACCCTTGTTCCTATGTGCTAAACACAATGTGTATCAGCTTTGTGCATGTGTGTTAGCATATTTTCACAAACATTTTTAAGGGTGTTAGCACTCCACTAGATCATAAATGCATATGCAATGAGTTAGAGCATCTAGTGGCACTTTGATAACCACATTTTGATATGAGTTTCACCCCTCTTAATAGTATGGCTATCGATCCTAAATGTGATCACACTCACTAAGTGTCTCGATCATTAGAACAAAAAGCTCCTATCAAGTTTCACCTTAGCCTTTCGCTTTTTGTTTTTCTTTCTCCGTTTTCCAAGTTCAAGCATTTGATCATCACCATGCCATAACCATCATCATGTCATGATCACCATTGCTTCACCACTTGAAGTAGTGCTACCTATCTCATAATCACTTTGATAAACTAGGTTAGCACTTAGGGTTTCATCAATTCACCAAAACCGAACTAGAGCTTTCAGCGAGTCAGAGCCCGCAGCCTTGGTGTTGGACGAGATAGAGCACACCCCCAGAGGTCAGGCGAGGTGGAGCCAGCCCTCAAGGGTCGAACAAGGAGGAGCCTTGCAACCTTGGTGTTAGGCGAGGTGAAGCCACGCTCAGGGGTCGGGCGAGGCAGAGCCCATGACCTTTGTGTCAGGCGAGGCAGAGCCCGTGGCCTCGGTGGCAGGGCGAGGCAGAGCCACCCTCAGGGGTCAGGCGAGGTGGAGTCCACGGCCTTGGTGTTGGGCAAGGCAGAGCCAACCCTCAGGGGTCGGACGAGTGAAAGGTCCTAATATAGCTAGAGGAGGGGGGTGAATAGCCTATTTAAAAATTGACAAACCAACTAGAGCAATTTGATTAGTATGACAAATAGCAAAAAGCAAACTTGCTCTAGCTCTACAAGGGTTGCAAGCCATCTATCCAACAATTCTAGTTACATGATCACTAGACACACAATTTACTAAGTCACTACTCACTAAGAGCTCTCACAATTGTTACACTAAAGTGCTCCACTAGATGGACTTAAGCTATAAAGCAAGCTCTCAATTCTAGCTACACTAAAGAGCTTGCTACAACTAGTTTGAGTGAATATAAATAAGTAAGTAAGGTGATTATATCACCGTGTAGAGGAGAGAACCAATCACAAGATGAATACTTATTCAATCACCGAGAGAATACCAAAGAGCAAGAGACAACCAATTTTCTCCCGACGTTCACATGCTTGCCAACACGCTATGTCCCCGATGTGTCGACCAACACTTGGTGGTTCGGCAGCTAAGAGGTGTTGCACGAATCTCATCCACACAATTGGACACCGCAATGAACCTACCCACAAGTGAGGTAACTCAATGACACAAGCAATCCACTAAGGTTACCTTTTGGTGCTCCACCGAGGAAGGCACAAGTCCCCTCACAATCACCAGAGATGACCATGAATAATCACCAACTCGTGCCAATTGTCCTCCGCTGCTCCAAGCCATCTAGGTGGTGGCAACCACCAAGAGCAACAAGAGAATCCCGCAGCGAAACACGAACACCAAGTGCCTCTAGATGCAATCACTCAAGCAATGCACTTGGATTCTCTCGTAATCTCACAAAGATGATGAATCAATGATGGAGATGAGTGGGAGGTCTTTGGCTAAGCTCACAAGGTTGCTATGTCACTGCAAATGGCCAAGAGGGTGAGCTTGAGCCAGCCATGGGGCTTAAAAAAAGCCCCCACGAAATAGAGTCGTTGGATCCTCAGTCTACTGAAAAATGGGGCGACCGAACGCATAGGTCAGATCGATCGGACATAGGACCCTAGCGTCTGGTCGCGTGATGCACACCATGTGTCCCCATCTTCAAATGTTGATCGCTCGATCTCAACAGTCATCAGTGCATTTAAGTTGTGACCGAACGTGCTACTTTGAAGTAACCGAACGCAGGACCTTAATGTCTGATCATTTCTAGTAAGGTTCCTTTCATGATCAGACGCATCTGGTTGATCATGACCGGACATAGGACCCCAGCGTTCGTCCACTTCCAGTAAGCTTCTAGAGGTGAAAATTCATGACCGGACGCATCCGGTCATGCCTGATAGGACTTGCCCTGCGTCTGGGCACTCATGGTTTTCTCTATGCACTGCCATGTCAGCGGGACCAGACATAGCTAGCCAGCATCCAGTCATGAAGTGACCCAGCGTTCAGTCAAAGTCCGACGCCAACGTCTTCACTGCTTTCACTGACCAGACGCTCTGGTCCAGTTGAGACCAACGTCTGGTGCACTCTATGAAACCCTATCTTTTTTGTATAGGGTGCTGGTGGAGCTTCTTACCCAGTGTATAGGTGGACACTCCATCGATGAAGTTTATTACCCTTGCTCCTAAGTGCTAAACACAATGTGTATCACCTTTGTGCATGTGTGTTAGCATATTTTCACAAACAATTTTAAGGGTGTTAGCACTTCCACTAGATCATAAATGCATATGCAATGAGTTAGAGCATCTAGTGGCACTTTGATAACCACATTTTGATATGAGTTTTACCCCTCTTAATAGTATGGCTATCGATCCTAAATATGATCACACTCACTAAGTGTCTCGATCACTAGAACGAAAAGCTCCTATCATGTTTCACCTTTGCCTTGAGCTTTTTGTTTTTCTTTCTCCTTTTTCCAAGTTCAAGCATTTGATCATCACCATGCCATCACCATCATCATGTCATGATCACCATTGCTTTACCACTTGGATTAGTGCTACCTATCTCATAATCACTTTGATAAACTAGGTTAGCACTTAGGGTTTCATCAATTCACCAAAACCAAACTAGAGCTTTCAACGAGTCAGAGCCCATAGCCACGGTGTTGGGTGAGGCGGAGCCAACCCTTAGGGGTCGGGCGAGGTGGAGCCCGTGGCCTCGGTGTTGGGCGAGACGGAGCCAACCCTCAAGGGTTGGGTGAGGTAGAGTTTGCGCACCTAGGGGTCGGTTGGCACTGTAGTCATGCCCTTGACTGCTTGGTTGTATCAATGTTGATGGTTATTGGCTCCTCCTCTTTGGGTACCCTAGTATCGGTCCTCGATAGTAGCCCCCAAGCCTACGGTAGAGTAGAATACTCCTCCAAAGGTTTTTCTAAATGGAAGGACTCTGAAGGCATTGGCCTTCTTTTGTTGCCTATAACGTGACCTGAGGGCGGTGATTCCCTTTCCTTGAGCCCCCTCCATAGCAGGGGCTTGGTCGAGGATCGGTTCATCTTTGTGATTGTCTTCCCTCAAGTGTTTTTTCTGATAAAAATGGAGGGGCCGAGGCATGCCACGATTTGCTTCTAAGGATGAATCATGGCACCAGGTGAGCTGTTAATGGGCTAGTCTAAGTGGGTCCCCCGGCATCCCATTCACAAGGATCTAGCTTGGGTTAGCTTGGCGACTAACCCCTAATTCTTAGTGGTCAATCCATATAGTTCTCGGGTTCGTTCGACTGGTCCTAAGGGCTAAGTACATTTCTTCAAAGAAAAACCATGGATCATAACCGACCAAGACTCGATCATGGGCCGGGACACCCACGGTGCTCATGCGCCTAGGTATCGGCCGCTAGCAGGGCTCATCCCTTTCCACCTCTCACCCTAAAGGTGCCTGGAGCAGTTGTTGAACTTGTCGATGGGCCGACCCACAAACTCCTGGGCCCTATCGGGCCATAGAGATGCTTTTATATCCATATTCCTCTTACTCGTGACAAGTCGTGGCCTGCCCAAAGAGGCGAAACATCCAGCGAGTTTCTAAGGGAACAAACAGAGATTGCGTGCACACATCTCGTGGCGAGGCATGGTGGTAGATCATGGTAGGCGTGGAGATCTACTTGTGTGGTTGGTTTCCTCGCACCTATCACCCCTATAAAACCAAAGGGTTTGCCCCCAGGGTTCCAAACCTTCCATCCTTGCCTCCACAGCCATGACCACCACCGCCAATCACTTAGCTTTCCTGCCTCCACATCCCCATCACCATCGAGCCCACATCCATCCACCCCACCTCCAATGGATCCGTGGTGTCGCTTTGACATCACCTTCCAGCGCATGGAAGGCCTTGTCCATCATGGACTTCACCACACGTGGACCTCGGCCGAGGAGTGGCTGCTGCCCGGCAAGGAGGATCTACCGCCACTGCCTAATGGCAATGTGGTGTCGTTCGCCCACTTCCATGAGCGTGGGTTCATGACCCCCTGCCCACAAATTTCTTTAGGGGCTGCTGCATTATTACAAGATCAAGCTGCAACATCTCAACCCCAATGGGATCCAGCACATGGCGACGTTTGTCACCTTATGCGAGGGGTTCCTAGGGATAAGCCTCACTTCAATCTGTGGAGGTACTTCTTCGCTATCACCCTCTAGAAGAAGAGGGAGAAGTGTGGTAGGTAGGAGCTGCATATGCCAATGGGATACGCCGGCATCTAGCTCTAGAACAATTGGGTCAGCGAGTACCCACCCATGTAGCTCTCAACATCCAACAAGTGGTGGCACTTTCAGTGGTTCTACCTTAAGAACGACGGCACTGCCCCTCTACCGAAGTTCACCGGGCGCTTGATCGAAGAGGCCCTGGAGTCATGGAGGAAGTGGGGCATCCCAGAGAAGGATAAGAAGAACATCCAAAACCACAACGCCGCCATCCACATCCTCAAGGAGAACATGAAGGGGTCAGTCGTCATCGGGGCCTACCACATAAGGAGGGTGGTGGCGTTGATGATACGTGCGCTCCCACTATACGCGATGTCATTCGAAGCATCATTCAATGGAACGGCACCCGCCGAGGGGGCGCTCCCCAACTCCAAGATCACACAATGCATCAAGGAGGCCATGGAGCTCTTGGGGACGATGCGGGTGCCCCTTCAATTTTGTCTTCCTAGTGCCAGGACATCCTTCGATGTGGTCGGAACTAGGCCACGTCGTCTTTGTAAGTTTCCCCTTCTCCTGCCTTCTCTTCAATTGATTTTCCGACCTCTTGATACTAACTTTGAGAGGGGCAGGACCAGCCGAGGGACCTCATCTTCATGGATCACCCAACGCCGTTGCTAAGGGATTCATCCATGAGGGCAGCGAATCGTGTCGAGGGTGAGTGGCTGAGGAAGGTGAAGGAGAGCAAGAAGAGGAAGAGGTAGCTAAAGCTGTAGGTGTGGGAATGGGGGGAGGACACTGACATCGATGACGGTGATGAAGACAGTGGCTATGATGAGGTAGCTGACGATGTCGAATGGGACATCCTAGAGAACGAGGATGTGCTGACAGATATCAGTTCATTCTTGTAGAAGTTGGGACCCTTCCCGTTCCATGGAGGGGAGGGCTCATTCGAGGAGCCAGTGGAGACAGGGCGTACTGTCGGCCTACCCTAGGAGCCAATAGGGGCGGGTGGCTCTATCACCATGCCTAAGGTGTCAGCGAAGGCAAGTGGCTCCATCATCGTGCCCTAAGATCTAAGGGGAGCGAGCCCCTCTACCTAGGAGTAGGGGCGGGCTTGAAATGGCCTCCCCCTAACAAGGTAGAGCAGAGGTTGAGGGGTTTGGCCCCCAAACGTATCTACTACTCGACGGCACTGAGGTGAGTCTTCAGCTCCTCTGTTTTTCCCTATTTTGGTCAGATTTCATCGTGATGTATGCTTTTCGTCTCTTGCAGCGTCGAGAGGCAGCGTAATACTTTGGCGCTGGCACCAAAGAAAAGCGTCGCCCTTCAAATGAGGTGGCAACCATCGGCTGGCGTTATGCCCATTTTGGGCGGTAGCGGTGCTAGCGTGACTACGTCGCCGGTCGGTCAGGCACCACCCATGGTGGTGCCTATGCCCTCAGTGGGATGGGCGGATGTAAGGGCTCAAGGGACACCTTTAGAGGTCATGGAATAGCCGGCAATGGCGGTGATACCGCTGCCGATTATGGGGCGAAAGGGCTACTGACCACCCTCGCGGCGCTGACCGTGGCAGGCATGACATAGCCGCTGATAGCAGCGATACCACTATCGACGAGAAGGCGGATAGGGCTACCAACCATGCTCACAGCACTGACCATGGTGGGCGCGATGTAGCCGGTCAGGACCCCACCAATGCAGGTGGAGGTGGCAGCGGCTGTGATAGGTGGGTCATAGCTGGGCGCTATCATGGCGTCGCCTGAGGAACCTACGTGACCCACATCATTGGTGGCCTAGGTGACGGTGTCTAGCATGGGCTAGACAGAGGGGGATGTGGCTGAGGGGTCCCTAGAGGTCTTGGTGTTAGGAGAGGAGTCAGCGTTCGTACCATTGACCCCTTCCATCACCGGAGGGAGTGTCCTAGTAGGGACGTCACAGCAAGAAGGGCCAGTGGCGATCAGAGCTGGCAAGGAGCCGTCCCTGGCCCTAACATTAGTGGCCAGTGACTCGCCTACATGGGGCAAGCCCTTGCTTCAGTGGGTGAGTCTAGAGGATCCGACGTTGACTGCTCTTTGCTCTCGTTGACGCCGCAGAGAGCATGGAGCGGGATAGCCTCAACGTGGGATCGCATGTGGCAGAACCACCTAATCTAATGCTTCCCAGGAGTACTTGTCTTCCTTTAGACACTAAGTACTCAAGGGAGGACATCAAATTACGTAGTTCCATCGGGCACACCCCAGGGGAGAACCCAAAAATCCATATTTTTTCATCAGGATCACAAATGAGAGAATAAAGCTTACAACATTGTAGCCATTTCTTACATCACTTTTCATGCAACATTAGAGTATAATATTTATTGTTATAATAGCAAAATGTAATCATGTTATCAGAGTTATGAATAATTTAATTTAACAGCGGAATATAAACATGGGATCAGAGTTACAGCGGAGATAAATATCTATTCCTGACATAATGAAGCATTGATATATAACTATGACAATAGATTATAAAGCTTCCATTTATAAAAACATTTAGTGAGAGTTATAAATAAAGACTATGATCGCAGCGTAAAGAATCCTCTCTGAGCTCACCAGGAGGAATCTACACACAAGAGTCTGCTTTAGCATCCGCCTATCACCTACAATAGGGAGAAATAAAACCCTAAGTACTCAATTGTACTCAGCAAGACTTACCCGATAGAAGGAAAGAAAAAGACTCCAAGGATATGCAAGGCTATCTAGCTTATGGGTTTATTGCATCTACAGGAAGCATTACTATGCGTGCATCCTTATATTCAATTTTATTAGCAGTCAGCATTAGTTCATTAACTAACCCTTCTATGTAAGCACATGTGCTACTTTCAAGCAGGTGGTAAGCAATCAGAATTCTTTTCACCATCTTTCATCTTCTAGTTCTTACTATGTTGCTAGAATGTAGACAAGCTGTACCACATCGCTCGATGATTCGCGAATTAATGTGCCCAGCTGGGTACCCCGAAACACACGCCCCGCTTGTACCCCAGGCACAAGTAGGACCAACCCACTACCCTCCTATCACGGGGTCTAGGTCCTCTTCCAAACTTAGACTTCAAGCCCCCGCCCCTGAGTCTCAGACTCAGCGCGATGCAAGGACCTCCACCCAAAAACCACCCTGAAAGTTGGTCCAGAAAGAGCCAAACCCCATGATAAGAGAGTAACAAGTCTTCCCCGCGCTCATACCCAAGTATGTGTTTGGGATAATAAGTCTGTGACCTATCTAGAACCCAATGCAACGGCTGATCCTTAACCAACATAGATAGGGAAAACGGTGTAACCATGCTATGCCCCGTTGGCCATAGGACACAACCTCTTACACCCACCAATACCCAACCATATCCCTGCCCGGTCTCCATTTATCATTCATATATATATTCCAAGTGATAATAATATAGTAACAACAGTAATATATTTCCTATCTCTCGCGAGAGACAGGCAATCACTCAACTTCTACCGGAGTCATATATATATATATATATATATATATATATATATATATATATATATATATATATATATATATATATATATATATATATATATATATATATATATATATATATGCAAGTGGGTTTCATTCAACTTCTTAAAACTTAATGCACAATTATAATTTAAAGTGCAGAAAAGTTAGAGTTATGCATCGGGGCTTGCCTGGGTAAGATATAACCAAAAGTTAGCATTCTATCTTCGGGACATAATCACCATAGTACCATCTTTTTGGCTACTCCATTTGATATCATCGATCCACCATCGTTCCTATTATGATATGTATTGATGCAAATGCAGAGATGACGCAATCAATCAAAAGGCAACAACAATTCATAAAATATGAGTGCATAAACCAAGCTAACTCCTATGACTAATATATTAGCTAAGTATTGACCTCACAAAACAAGCATCATTTTTATCAACAAGTACTAATTCTTTCCAAATCAAGTCTCTTTTTGATTTATTAATGATTTAATATACTCAAAACTGGGGCACATTAGCTACTCTAGTAAACTAATTATTATTGGGCTACAAAAATTACAGTGAGCAACTAATAATATTAGTAATATACTGTAAAATTTTCAGAGTTAACACTATCACCGATTTATCATGGAAATTCCTACAAGTTCACATTTGAAAAATACTAAACATTTTAAAATAATTAGAGCAACCCTGGAAACATTTTAAAACTAGATGAACCAATTACGCTAATAGATAGATCATGATTTTAGGAGCCTAACAAAATTAGTTTGGTATTTCTATGATTTTTCTACATTTTATTATCAATTTCCAAGCATTCAGCCGCTTACTGAAATTAACAAGACACCAAAAAAAGGAAACAGGTTCCTTGGGCCCGAAGCGGCCTATATCGGCATGATCCAGCAGGCAAAGCAGCCCAGGCTGGGGTGGGGCACCCGCGCGGGTGCGAGTGGCCCAGGCGAGGCAGCGATAGGCTGGCCCATCACGCGGGTGTGAGCGGCCTAGGGGCAGTGGCGACAGGCCGGCCCAACGCGCCAGCGGCGGCGGTAGGCGGACCACAGCCTAGCGCGAGCAGGCCGGCCCATGTGCTATCAAAAATACCATGGAACAATATCTATTCACCTACTAAACTTGCACTTCAAATTTTATTTAAGTACTAATTACAAGTTATATTTTATTTATTTTTTATAAAAAAATTGTTTTTCATGCTTAATCAAATAAACAAGCCATTCGCTATTTAATTGCTATCAGGCATTTAAGCATTTTCTTCATACTTTTCCAAAATAAGCCCTAAACAACTTTTGTCCACAAGATTATTTAAAAGTTGTTAAGCATCGAGACAAGTTGACTAGCGACACTTATTTGTTAGTTTTATTCACAAAAGAAAGTCACACAAGATTCGTTTATAATTCCATGTGTGCTTTAAACTTTTAAACCCAAAAACTTGTTTTGCTAATTACACTTAGGCATTAACCTAGGGGCTAAGCAAGCTCATAATACCAGAGGTGTTACAACCAACCCCCCTAAAAAGAATCTCATCTCGAGATTCGAAGCAAGAATCAGAAAAGGGGAAACGCGATTACATTTCGTAGATCAGAGATTACACGACTTCGAATACTAAACCACATGGGGATTTAGGGATACATGGTTAAGAGCAACCTAATACAACCGAGGCTTAATCCAGAAAGCAAGATAGATGAGGGCAATGGAGAAACAATAAGATAATGATTATCGAAAACATGGCGTATGACCAATGGATCTAGAAATAGGAGACTGAGAAATCAAACATCGTGAATGCTAAGACCAAACTAACCAAAGGGAACTTGAACTTCTTCGACGAAATTAGATCCTTCTTCTTCTCATATTACACCCTCACCTCTGACTGACGAACCTAGTTCCACAATGTCAACTGGATCTCATAGCTCTACTTTGGATTCGAGGGGGATGAGGATGAAGAAGAAGAGCAAGGACTAAAGGCGTCTTATAGTGGTGAACGGAGGTGGGGCGCAACACACCAGAAGTGAAGACAACATGAATGGGATACATAGACAAGTCATGTTGTGGGGATAAACATGGCCATGGTGCGCTTCCTACTCGAGCGGTAGAGAGGATAAGGAGAGGAAAGGAGAGGGTTAGCTCGACAAGGCAGGTGTACGGCCAGTCGTGTCCCCAAAAGAAGAAAGAAGGGAGGGGAAAGGGGGGGGTCTGGTACGGGGACGAAGGCGTTGGGGTTGAGAGCTGACCAGATGTCGGGGAAAAGAGGAACACATAGTGCATGAAGACGGCGAGTGCGGCACGATGCCGTGGCCACACGAAAATGGGATGCTAATGGACCCGACACAAATGATGTCCGCAGGGCACATAGCGAAATAACCCAGCACGCGTAGCATGGTTGAAAGTGCATCTAGCCCTTTAGTGGGTTTTAGATATTGAATGACAACGTGATTAAAGGTCTAACCCATTTGCTAAGTGTAGACAGGTAATAGGTTATCTCACTGGTACTCAATGAAAGCAAAAATGATATGTTGTTGTATAATCAATCTAGTTCAAGCACAAGACAACAGTGTAAATGGAATTCATACAAAGGCTCATTTATTGTGGAATTTCCATGTACTATGTGAAAGCAAGCTTGGTAGAAATTAGTTGATGAGACATGAGGGATTGCATATTGTTAGTGTTTCGTACAAGCACCGGCAAGTAAATTTATAGTAATGCGTGTTAGGCTCAGATGGTGTGCTAAAGGACACAAGATTTATACTAGTTCGGGCTGAAAGTCCCTACGTCCAGTTTGTTGGTGCTCGTGTTATTAGCACCATGAACGGTTTGTAGTAAGGGGTACAAACGATCGAGAGAGGGACTGGTCCCAAGTCTCTGGTGGAAGGGTTGAAGGGAGGTCAAGAGGTTTGAAACAACTTGATTGTGTGTATCTATGTGTCGTATTGTTTGGTCTCAAGAGTCCGTCCCTCTAATGGAGGAAGCGCATCCCCTTTTAGAGAGAAAGGGGGTGGCTTTTACAAGGGCGAGGGTTTAGGATGTATACGCTACTTAGTCTTGTGGCTCACGTCTACCTGGCTTCGTTCTTCATTTTTATGAGTACGAAGGAAGATAAGCGCCTACAATACTGTTGATGTCTCTGTAGAATGTCAGGTTGATTATAGAATGCTGCCCTGCGCAGGGTGTGGGCTGTAGTACAGTGGTTTTGACTTATTGGCCTCTCCCAGCCTTGCTCCGCACGCCTTCTGGTTCCTGTGAGTCTTCGTCGGAGGGATGAGGGGTTGGGGTCCGGAGCAACGATGTGGTCAAGGCCTTCTGACTTGGTAGACCTAAGGGGTCGGGAAGCGGGTGTCGCTCCCTCAGGTCCATAGCATGGTGACGGAATGTCCGTCGTGCATGGAGATATTAAGTCCTTTTCTAGAGCATAGCGATTGTCATATATATTTGTCAGGTTCTGTGTCCTAGGGCTGAAGGCGGCGCCTATAACTCTACAGGGCGAGGAGCATGCACCTGTACAACCTTTCGAGCTCTGTGGCGCCCAGAATGGTCTAATGCACCTGTCCTATCATCCCTTGGCAGTACTTTCCTGCCAGGGCACAGGGTATGGTCCTTGGAGCCATGGTTGACCCAAACATCTTGTCTTGCCCTGTACTTATCATCTTGAGGGAATGGAGAGAAGTTGTCAGGTAAGATGAATCCAATCTTTGGATATGTAGCAGGGTGAGACTCATTCCTTGCTGTCGGGCGAAATGGAGACCAATTCCTATCTCTCGGGCGAGACCGACCTCGCCCCTCCAGGGTCGGGCGAGGTGGATTCTATCCCTCAGCCCTCGGGCAAGACCGAGCCCGCCCTAAAGGCATCGAGCAAGATGGAGTTTATCCCTCAGCCCTCGGGCGAGACCGAGCCTGTCCCAAAGGCGTCGGGCGAGACAAAGATTAATCCTGAGCCCTCGAGCGAGGTAGAGTTATCCCACAAAGGCATCAGGCGAGGCGAAAACCGAACTCCTGTCACTCGAATAAGGGATGAAACGGCGCCCTTATGCATCCAGAAGTTTTTCATGTTCGATGGTTATTGGTTCCACCTTCTAGGGTACCCCGGTATTAGGTCCCCGATAGTAGCCCCCAAGCCTCTAGGTGATTTGAGTAGAACCACCTAGAGGGTGTTTTTTTGACTTCGTCGAAGTTACTTTGCCACAGGGTGCGCTGCGAGCGCACCCGATGGGTGTAGCCCCTGAGCCCCCGGGTGATTCGAGTAGAGTCGCCCAGGGGGTTGCATTGGTCCCTTCATGGATAAGGCTGAGGGACTTAGTTTTTTGTCAACTGGATGTTTTTCCGAGTGGGTCGTGGCATCCCGTTCGCTGGGAACTGATTCAGGGCTGACCTAACTGGTGCTTCTGCCCTTGATTTTGAATCGTTCGCAGATCCTTCCTTAGTTGGGCCAGCCGCCGAGCTTCTAGGCCCTAGGCAGGGCCAAAGAGAAAAGAAAAGGCCTTCGTGGCTTGTGTTTCCCAGGTGGGTAGAGAATCCAGATTCGCCTGGGGAAGGCAAACCGTCCGTCGAGATTTTTTGGGGTGAGAGGATAGGGACTGTGGGCACGTGTCCCGCGACATGATGTGGTGGCACGCATGGTAGGCCTAGAGATCGAGGTGGACGGTTGCCCTTCTCGCATCCGTCGCCCCCTATAAAACCATAGGGTTTCGCCCCTAAGGTTTCGTATTTCGCTCCCCTGCCTTTGCATTCTGAAACATCCATCGCCAATCAGTCCCAGCCTCCTGCGCCCGCATCGCCACCGTCGACCAGCTTGCGTTCGTGTTGCAGCCACCGTTAAGCTCGCGTCTGCCCTCCTCCCCTATTACTTTAATGGAGTTGTGGGGTAGATCTAGCATCACCTCCTGGCGTCTGGAGGGCCTCAGCCCGCCGTGGCCTTCTCCGCCCACTGTCCGCCGTCTAGGAGTGGCTGCTACCTGGCGATGAGGGTGAGCCGGTGCTGCCTAAAGGGTATGTCATCTCTTTTGCCATCTTCCATGAGCGGGGATTTGGGGGTACCCACGCATAGATTCCTTCGGGGGCTGCTGGATTACTATGAGGTAGAGCTGCAGCATCTAACTCCCAATGGGATTCAACACATGGCAGCGTTTGTTGCCCTGTGTGAGGGTTTCCTGGGGATCGATCCCCATTTTGATCTGTGGCGGTATTTCTTTAACATTAGTTTGTCAAAGAGGAAGATTGGGGGGAAAGATGTGAACGCGCCGATGGGATGTGCCAGCATTCATCTGCGCCATACCCGGTTGAGGAGTTACCCATACATGCGTCTGGCGACATCCAACAAGGGATGGCACTTGCAGTGGTTTTATGTTAGGGATGATGTGAGTGCCACCCTATTGAAGTACACTGGACGTCTTATTGTGGATGTTCTAGAGTCGAGGGGCTGGGGCGTCTAGTCCAAAGACAAGAAACACATCTCCGACCTTCTTTCCGCCCTCCAAGCCCTGAAGGATCGGGGTGTAAAGGGGACGGAGATTATCGGCGCCTACCTTACGAGGAGGGTGGCGCCACTGATGGCGCATGTGCTTCCCCTGCATCGGATGATGCCCAAGATATCGTTCGAGGGGACGGTGCTCGTTGACGAGGCTGCTCCCTTTCTCGGAAGTGGCGCAGCACATTAAGGAGGTGATGGAGCCGACGAAGGATTTTATAGGTAGGGTCCTCGACATTGTGTATCGGTGCCCGGACAGCCCCCAATGCGGCCGGAGCCTAGATTCTTTGAATTCGTAAGCCCTCTTTTCCCATGCTCTTTTATTTTTCCTAGATCTCCATTTTTTAACACTTGCTTTGTGACGTTGGGACCAGCCGAGGTGGCTGGTCTTCAAGGACAGTCCGGTTCCACTGCCGAAGGACAAGGTCGTGGCGGCGGCGAATCGACTTGCGGTCGAGTGGGCCAAGAAAGCAAGGGAGGAGATGAAGAAGGCGAAACGACTGAAGCAGGAGGCACGGGATCGGGGAGAGGACGTGAGTAGTGAGGACGACGACGATGACGATGATGATGACGACGACGACGAGGTAGCCGTCGGCATGGATTGGGCATTGGGGCGTCCATCCATGCAGGGGCCCTTCCCTTTCCACGCGGAGGGAAGTGAATCGATGAGGTCGGTGGAGGCCGGCGAGTCTGCCGCTTCGCACGGCGTGCCGGCTGAGGACCGGTGGATGGGGGAGGGTGGGCTTGTTGCTGCCAACCCCGAGGCGATGATGGAGGGGAGCAGCTCTAGTGCTGCGCCCGACGAGACAATGGAGGGGGGCGGCTTCGGTGCCGTGCCTGATGAGACGAATGGAGGGGAGTGGCTCCGGTGCTGCGCCCCGTGAGACGATGGAGGGGGGTAGCTCCAGTGCTGCGCCCAACGAGACGATGGAGGGGAGCGGCTCCGGTGCCGCGCCCGACGAGATGAACCCCCCTGCCCTAGAGTAGGGGGCAGGCTCGAAACAGTCCCGCCCAGATGAGTCGGGGCAGGGATCTAAGGATCCATCCCCAAAATGCTTCCGCCAGCCGAGGACGTCAACGTAAGTTGCTGATTCCCCTGTTTTCATCCTTTTTCCATTTCTATTTTGACTTAATGGTTATTACCTTTGTGCAGGTTCTTGCGGACGGGTCACCCCCTAGGGCTAGTGCCCAAGAAGAGTCTCGCCATTCAAGCAGGGACAGACGGCGTCGCCTAGAGTCACCCCCATTTCGGGCAGGAGTGGTGCTGACGTCGGGGCCACGTTGGCCGACCTAACGGTGCCCGTGGTGGCTCCCACGCCCACAGAGGTTACTGAGCGAGCGGCCTCCTCCATGGCAGACATGGAACAACTGGCCGAAGGCCGCATACCGCCGGTGGAGGTGGTCGTGACCACGCCAAGCCAAGATCGGCCAGGCACGGTCGTGGTGGCGCCTGAGGGCGTAGTGCAATCCGCGCCACCAGGGGCCTAGGTGGATCCGCCCGTGGCGCTCAAAGCGGCCCAAATGGAGGAGGGTCCAGCCAGAGGGTCCTTGAGTGCAGCGGTGGTGCCGCACAGGGTCAGGAGGGAGCCGTCCCCAGTCCCTTTGTTGGGAGAAAGCCACTCCCTGCGCTGGGGGGAGCCGCCTGCTCTAGTGGATGGCCGCTCAAGACCCGACGTCGGCTCTTTTCTCGCTCGATGATCATTCTGAGAGCATGGAGCGGGAGGGTCTTGACATCGGGATCTTGACCATGCTGAACACCCTAGACTAGGCCAGAGGAGCCCTCCATGAGATCGTTATCCCTACTACTCAGGTATTTTCTGGGCTTTCTTCTTTCTTTCGCATGTTTTTGTGTTTTCGCATTTCTGATACCAGTCTTCTTCCTCTTAGGTTCTTGTTGCTTGTAGCCAGGAATAAATCCCAATTCCTCCACTGAACAGAAGGTGGAGTGGGATCGCCTCTCCTGAGGAGGCCCAGCTGTGAGTAGACATGGCCGCCCAGCTTGCTACCACCCAGGAGCAGGAGGCCTAGGCGCGTCAGGATGCAGAGGAGGCCCACAGGATGTTCAAGGATCTGTCGGCGAGGTCTAAGCTGGATGGGGAGGAGATTGCTAGGCTCCAAAAAGAGCGAGATGAGCTGCTGCAGAGGAATGCCACGGCCAATGAGAAGGCCGGCAAAGTCCTAAAGGAGCTAGAGATGGAGCGGGACCTCCAGCGGAAGGCCAAGAGTAGGGCCATGGCCCTCCAGTAGAAGGTGGACAAGGACGTCGAGGTGGTCTGCTCTCTTCGGGCAGAGCTCGGTGACGCGGTGAACCGAAGGTTTAGCGCTGAAAATGTCTCCGTCAAGCTAGAAAAAGAGGCTGCCTATGCACGAAGGGCCCTTTAGGTTGAGAGCGATGAGCATGATCTTCTGCAAGCTACGGTCAGGGTGGTCCTTAATGCCTTGAATGTGACAGAGCCGGTGGAGACCAGCTCGCTCGCAACTCGTGTCGCAGGTATCACG
Organism: Miscanthus floridulus; assembly: GCF_019320115.1. Classification (NCBI taxonomy): domain Eukaryota; kingdom Viridiplantae; phylum Streptophyta; class Magnoliopsida; order Poales; family Poaceae; genus Miscanthus; species Miscanthus floridulus. The sequence continues at coordinate 11,836,195 of NC_089584.1, read as the reverse complement.
GCTCGGGTGGGCCAGCTTGAGGAGAGTGCCTTCCACGTCAGGATTACCTAGGCCTTCACTGTCGCCCATGCTCATTACGAGAAGGAAATCAACCTAAAGGTGATGAGCAAAGGCTTCCCGTCCACCTACGAGGATGAAGAGCTAGAGGAAATGGAGGAGATGGTTGCTCCCCTTACGAAAAACCTGGCAGACAATCTAAAAGAGATGGTTCTCCCTCCGAGAGAGTAATTAGTCGAATAATTTTGAGAACAACTTATATGTAATATGTGGACAAGTGTTGGTATTTTTTGAGTCTGGATGCGGTTTCGTGATTTTGCATCGCAATTTCGTTTTGTTTGATTTTTTACGATCTTACCAATCTGTTCCCCTGAATTATGCCGCTGGTCATGATGCGAGGAGATTGTTTTGAAAGAAAGAAAGGAGGTAGCCGTACCTTAACCAGCCCATGAGTAAGGTCCGACCCCCTGCATTTGCTGGGGTCGGGGGTTACTGGAGATCAGAACTATGGTTTTGGTGACAGGGTCGACGAAGTCCATGAATGACATCGCAATATTCCCCGCCCTGTCTTCCAACAGAAATCCCCAACTGGGGATTCTATGGGCTCGGAAAGGTGGGGCCTTCGAACCTGTGTCCCTGTATTGATTGGCTCGAGCCCCCGAGCCTTGTTAGGGTCTGATAGGGGTCAGCTATTATTTGCGTGTTACCCCATCCTTGGTTTTTGTAATCGGAGGGGCTAAGTGAACAACACTTGCCTCGATGGCTCGAGTATCGCGCTCAACGAGCTCACTAACAGGTACGTTCATGTGGAATCTGGGTCCATCATTTGCTGATGGGGTCAGTAGAGCCCTCTGGTGGCACTCCACAACTTCTTAACCCGCCTCCCGGCAGATGCCTGAGCCGTTTGATAGGCTCCGGTGGCCTGATGGTCCTCTCCTCGATGGAGATTCTGTGGGTTTGGCTCAGGGGTTAGAATCGAATGAGAAAAGATCAAGACATCCCTGTCCGCTTTTGAGCGGGGTCGGATAGGGCCGCTGGGGCTTGTCTTGGTTATCTCTCCCTAGGCTCGGTTTGGCATGAGGCGGCCTCGAGCCCTTCGTGGGCCAACCTTCAAACCTCGGCCTGTGGTCGCCTATATCGAATGAGGCGACGGCCATTTCATGATGCGACACAAAGCGTTGGGATGTTTTGCCTATGTATAATATAATTGAAATAAAGGCAGGGTCGGTAACGTTACCTTGGCGGTATGGGTGACGAAAGGCTCCTACCAAATGTGTCCATGCGGGGTTCAGACCCTGATGTTTGCGATGAGGTTGGAGTAACCTGCATAAGAATCGCTATTCTTTGTTTTTCGTATCTTGGTGGCGGTCCTGAGCCATTTAATTAGCTTGGGCAACCTGACAGCTTCTCCTTTGGGGGAGATTCTATAGGCAGACCCCTCCGAACCCTTCCTGAGAAGGCAGTCGTCGAAGCTGGAGACGCGAGGGGTGTTGAGCATAATTTTTCTGGTGAACAGAAACACTGTAGCTACCGAGGCGTAGGGTCTGCTAGTTCGTCCAGTTTTACTCAAAGTTCTATGCCTGTGTTTCGCATCCTTAGTTTCAAGCGTATGGAGGGGGTCAGGTGAGGAGGATGTCTAGATTGGTAGACATCCTCGGTAGCCCCCGAGTGATGTTCGTGTTCCCGCTTTTTGACGGGGTCGGAAGCTCGAGAATGAATTTTAACGCATAAAGTAAGAAAGCGGAGATGCTTATCTTTCTTTGGACGTTTGTTCGTCGTGTCTTCTGGGCCGAACGGCTGGCCTAGGAGATCCGAAAGGTCCTATCATCGGATCATCCGTGGTCCTGCATGGGGAGGTGAAGGGTTGTCTGCCTATGTGGGTGCCTTAATTGCCATGTCCGGAGTGGGTCAGTGGCGGGCCATACCTAGGTAGTGCTTAGTTTGACCAAAGAGGGATGCCTCGTCGACCGGGGTGCATCTCGTCAATTCCGGCGTGTCCCCTCAGATATCAATCAGCATTGATTCCGTATTTAAAGAGGGGAAGGGAGTGGGTTTTTCATCCAACCTTTCGCCTTTCCTTAGCTACAAGCGCCTCCTCTTTAAATAGGGAGGGGGAGAGGAGTTCTCATCCCACCTCCTCTTCTGCCTCTGAGCCGCTATCTCTCCTTCTTCTTCCTTTCCACCGAATGCGTCCGTGCATCACGGCAGTTCCTGAGTGAGAAAGAGTAATGCCAGAGAGAGAGAGAGAGAACTCACAAATTTGCTCATGAGTCTGGTGCATGATGTCGAGCTGGAGGTTATCCAATGTAGATGAGATGGTGCGTGCTGCCCTTGCTGAGGAGTCGCTGCTGCCAAAGGAGAAGAGGCGCCGGTGGGCGTCGTATGTCATCGACTGCGCCGTCGTCCGCTGTGCTCCTCCTTTGGCGGGAGGCATTTCCTACCCATACGCCGTTGTCAGGGTTATGGCTGGGGATGATGGCATAGTCCCTAGATGCCCTAGCGGTGGCGTCGCTGTCAAGGTTGCGGCTGACGACGATGGCGTAGTCCCCGAACGCTCCGGCAGAGGCATCGTTGTCGGGGTTGCGGCTGACGACGATGGCGTAGTCCTCGGACGCTCCAGCGGAGGCATTGCTGTCGGGGTTGCGGCTGATGATGATGGCGTAGTCCCCAGATGCTCTGGCAGAGGCGTCGTAGATGGTGGCGCCTTCGAGGATCCTGTGAAGCGGCGGGATATCAGGATGTCACCGATGGAGAGCGTGGCACGGTGACCGCAGTAGACGAGCTGGCCCGTGTACATGCCCCGGGCATCGCCGATGGAGAGCGTGGCACGGCGACCACAGTAGACAAGCTGGCCCGTGTACATGCCCCGGGCGTCGCCGATGGAGAGCATGGCGCAGCGATCGCAGTAGACGAGCTGGCCCATGTACATGCCTCGGGCGTCGCCGATGGAGAGCGTGGCATGGCGACCGTAGTAGTACTTGTAGAAGAGCTAAGCAGAGACTGTAATGAAATACCTTTGTGGGGAAGCCCCCGAGTAAATAGACCTCTGAATTTATAAGTATATTGTTCCTTTTTGTAATGAAATCGCTTTATAAGTGACGAATTTATGCAAAAAATGAACAAAATTACATCCTTTGCTTATGGCAAGCAATTTTTTATCTTTCTCCTTTCTATAGGAATGATTTTAGTGCTTTTCGACCCTTCTCATGGTCTAAGTCATAAGAAGCTAGGAACGTGGGTGAACTAATTCTAATTGAACTGGTGAGCAAAGAGGTTGCAGCCGCTGGGGCAGTGGGTGTCTCGCAGTCCTACCAGTTGTATTCAGAATTGGTTCCCAAAATCTTAGCCCTTGGGACTCGTTTATGAGGCGAATGGAAAACTTAGAGAATGTTTGTAAATATAACACAGGAGGTTTTTTGCAAGCGTAATACTTGTATTACATATGTCATATGTTACGATCACATGCTAGCCCCTGAGTGAGGTCTGACCCCTCAGCGATTTGCAGGGGTCAGGAAGTCACTAAGGATCAGGGTTTTGTTATGACAAAATCTGATAAGGAAGAAGTGTAAGCTTATTTTAAGGATAGAAACGACGTAGCTGCTCGATGTTCCAGGCGTTGGTGAAGACATCATCGTTGATGGTTTTCAACTGGTAGGTGCCTAGGCGAAGTACTTCCGCGATGACGTAGGGCCCTTCCTAGGGCGGGGAGAGTTTGTGGCGGTCCTTGTTGCTCTACACAAGATGGAGGACGAGGTCTCCAACATTGAAGGCTCGACCCCGCACCCATCGGCTGTGGTACCATCGTAGCGCCTGCTGGTACTTAGCTGAACGGAGGAGAGCGATGTTGTGGGCTTCATCTAGCTGGTCCATGGCATCTTGGTGAGATGCTTTAGCCCCCTGTTCGTCGTATGCTTTGATTCTTGGTGCTCCATAGTCGAGGTCCGTTGGGAGAACAGCCTCGGAACCATAGACCATGAAGAAAGGTGTGTAGCCGGTGGCCTAGCTAGGAGTTGTCCTTAGGCTCCAGAGCATGGCCGAGAGCTCAGCTAGCCAGCGTGCGCTGAATTTGTTCAATCGGTTGAAAATTCTGGGTTTGAGGCCTTGAAGAAGCATGCTGTTTGAGCGCTCGACCTGCCCGTTTGTCCGGGGGTGTGCGACGGCTACCCAATCGATCCAGTTGTGTTGTTCATCACAGAATCGAATGAATTTCCTACCAGTGAACTATATGCCATTGTCCATAATGATGGAGTTCGGTACTCCAAAGCGATGGACGATGTCGAGGAAGAATAGCACGGCTTGCTCGGATTTGATCGTGGATATTGGTCGAGCTTCAATCCATTTTGTAAACTTGTCTATGGTGACAAGCAGGTGGGTAAAGCCCCTAGGTGCCTTTTTGAGTGGCCCAACCAGGTCGAGCCCCTAGACCATGAAGGGCCACGTGATGGGGATCATCTGGAGAGTCTAGGCCGGGAGGTGTGTTTGCCGAGCGTAGTACTGGCACCCTTCGTAGGTGCGTACAATTTGCTCGGCATCGGCTACTGCGGTGGACCAGTAGAAACCTTGTCGGAATGCATTCCCAACCAAGGTTCTTGGTGCGGCATGATGACTGCAGACTCCACCGTGGATGTCGCCTAGCAGGAGTTTTCCCTATTCGCTAGGGATATAGAGTTACAAAATTCCGATGTGACTTCGTTTGTAGAGTTCGCCCTCTACAAGAACGAAGGATTTGGTGCATCGTGCGAGCCGTTGGGCTTCCGTCTTGTCTGTCGGTAGTATGTCAGTGGAGGAAGGTAGTCGAGGTAAGGCGTTCTCCTAGTCATCGGGAGGGTCAGAGTCCACTGCTAGGGTCCTCTTCAAGCTCCATGACCTTGGGGTCAGGGAGGAGCAGTTGGAGGATTGGCCCCTAGAATCAGGACTAGATGGGCCATCGTCGACTCGTTTTGACCCCAGCATAGCGCATCGAGGGTTTGTGTTGATCACTGGCAAAGACTGCCAGTTGGGATTGGCTCTTGGCCGGATGCTGCTTTCGCAAGTGTGTCGGCTGCTTCGTTGAGGCAGCCTTGGGATGTGATTGAGTTCGAGGCAGTCGAATTTGTCCTCCAGCCATCAGGACTTCTTGACAGTATGCCTCCATCTTGGCAGTCGTGGTAGCATGACTCTTTCATGACCTAGGTTCACGACCAGCTGAGAGTCACCCCTAACGTCGAGGCATCGGATGCCCAGCTCGATGGCGATTCGTAGGCCGTTGATGAGCGCTTCGTATTCTGCAGTATTGTTTGATGAGGGGAAATGGAGCCGTACCATGTACCTCATGTGGACCTCGAGGGGAGATACAAAGACTAGTCTTGCTCTAGCGCCCTTCTTCATCAGCGATCCATCGAAGTACATTATCCAGTACTCTTGATCGACAGCTGCTGGTGGCATCTGGACCTCGATCCACTCCGCGATGAAGTCAGCTAGTACCTAAGATTTGATTGCTATTCGAGGAGCATAGGAAATGCCCTGATCCATCAGCTCGAGTGCCCACTTTGCGGTTCTTCCCATAGCGTCATGGTTACGAACGACCTCACCGAGGGGGAACGACGTCACTACTGTCATGGGGTGTGACTCAAAGTAGTGGCATAGCTTCCTTTTGGTGATGAGGACGGCGTAGAGGAGTTTCTAGATTTGGGAGTAGCGGGTCTTGGAGTCAGATAACACCTCGCTGATGAAATACACAGGGCGCTGCACCTTGAAGGCATGCCCCTCTTCCTCTCGCTCTACTACTAAAGCGGAGCTAACCACTTGGGTGGTGGCTGATATATAGAGTAGGAGGGATTCTCCATTGCATGGAGGAACTAAGACCAACGATTTAGTTAGAAATCGCTTAACCATGTCAAGCACCTCCTGAGCCTCGACCGTCCACTCGAAGCGGTCAGCTTTCTTTAGGAGTCGATAAAGGGGGAGTCCTCGTTCGCCAAGGCACGAAATGAATCGGCTGAGGGCGGCGAGGCACCCTGTGATCCGCTGAACCCCCTTTATGTTTTGGATCGGGCCCATCCTTGTGATGGCTGATATCTTCTCTGGGTTGGCTTCGATGCCATGCTCGGAGACGATGAAGCCGAGCAGCATGCCTCTCGGAACCCCAAAAACACATTTTTCGGGATTGAGTTTGATGCCGTTTGCCTAGAGTTTCGCAAAGGTTTGCTCAAGGTCAGTGACCAGGTGGTTAGCTCATTTGGTTTTGACTATGATGTCATCGACATAGGCCTCAACAGTTCGCCCGATGAGGTCTCCGAAGCAATTGAGCATACAGTGCTGGTATGTTACCCCAGCATTCTTCAGACCGAATGGCATTGAAACGTAGCAAAACGATCCGAAGGGGGTGATAAAAGATGTCGTGAGCTGGTCGGACTCTTTCATCGTGATTTGATGGTAGCCAGAGTATGCGTCAAGGAAGCAGAGGTTTTCACACCCCGAGGTGGAATCGACTATTTGGTCTATTCGTGGCAAAGGAAATGGATCCTTTGGACATGCTTTGTTGAGGCCAGTATAATCGACAGACATTCTCCATTTCCCGCTCTTTTTTGGACAAGAACAGGATTTGCTAACCATTCTGGGTGGTATACTTCCTTAATGAATCCTGCGGCTAGTAGTTTGGCTATCTCCTCGCCGATGGCCCTGTGTTTCTCCTCATCGAAGCAGTGTAGGCTGTTGTTTCACTGGCTTGGAGCCTAGGAGGATCTAGGAGAGTATGCTCAGGTGACCTCCCTCGGGATGCCTGGCATATCCAAGGGTTTCCACGCAAAGATGTCTTTGTTGGCGCATGGAGGAAGTCGACGAGCGCGCTTTCCTATTCGGAGGAGAGCGCGGTCCTGATACGGACTTTTTTGCCCTCAGGAGCTACTAGGGATCCAAGAGGACCTCCCTGGAGCCTTCTGCCGATTCGAACGACCCAGTTGATTTCTTTGCATCGGGTGCCTCTTCGACGACCTTCTCCCTGAGGGTGGCGAGCTCTTCAGAGGCGATGACTAGCGGATGCGTGTCTGCAGCATTCAACCTCACACTCGTAAGTGCGCTAGGAAGGAGGTGCCGATGGTGATGACCCCGTGGGGGCCTAGAATCTTTAGCTTCAGGTACGTATAATTGGGAATGGCCATGAACTTCGCGTAACATGGTCGCCCCAGGATGGCGTGGAAAGTCCTCTGAGAACCCCACTACATCGAAGGTGAGGGTCTCAGTCCGGTAATTGGACCAATCCCCAAAAGTGATGGGCAGGTCGATCTGCCCTAGTGGTACGGCTTGCCTACCAGGCACGATGCCATGGAAAGGTGCTCAGATGGGACAGAGGTTCGTTCGGTCGATGCCCATCTCGTTGAGCGTTTTGGCATCCATGATGTTGAGGCCACTGCCCCCATCCATCAGTACTTTGGTGAGCCGCTTTGGATCGACGATCGGATCAACGACAAGCGGGTACCTTCCCGGGTGTGGGACAGCATCCGGATGGTCGGTCTGATCAAAGGTTATGGCGGATTCCGACTACCAGAGGAAGGCTGGCGTGGCTGGTCCGACAGTATAGACCTTGCGACACGTGACCTTCTGGCGGCGTCTAGAGTTGTAGGCCATTGATCCTCTGAAGATCATGAGGGCGTCGGTCGGTGTTGGGAAGGCGTCGTCCTTCTCCTCTGCGTCATCTGTGACGGGAACAGGTTCCTTCCCCTGCTCCCCTTTGTTGAGGCCCCCGGCCAAGTATTTGCGCATGAGGCCACAATCCTTGTATAGATGCTTGGCCAGGAAGGCGTGGTTTGGGCATGGCCCCTCGAGCATTTTCTCAAAGTGGTTCGGAGTGCCTTCTGTGGGCTTCCGACCACCTTTGCGGTCGGCAGCGGCCATGAGCGAGTTGTCGTGCCGTTGCTTCTTATTTTTCTTTTTGGCGGGACGGTTGGAGGCACCTTTGCCGGCGTCCTCGTCCCACCTCATCTTTCCATCAGAGCGATCAAAGATAGCTCTGGCCGCCTCCTCTCCAGAGGCATGACTGGTGGCGATGTCCAGGAGTTCCTTAGTAGTTTGCGGGCCCCTACGTCCTAACTTGTGGACCAGAGATTCGCAGGTTGTTCTAGATAGAAAGGCTCCTATCATGTCAGCGTTGGCGATGTTAGGGAGCTCATTGCGCTGTCGAGAGAAGCACTGAATGTACCCGCGAAGGGTTTCATCGGCCTTCTGGCGGCAGTTTTTGAGGTCCCATGGGTTTCCAGGGCATTTGTACATGCCCTGGAAGTTGCCCACGAAGATCTCCATCACATCCACCTAACTCTGAATATCATTGGACGATAGGTGCTCCAGCCATGCTCGCGCCGAGTCGGCCAAGAACAGCAGGAGATTGTGAATAATGAAATTGTCATCACTTGCACCACCGGCCTGACATGCAAGCCAATAGTCTTTGAGCCAAAGCCCGAGATTTATTTCACCAGAATATTTAGGGATGTTGGTAGGCGGTCGATACCTTAGGGGGAATGCAGCGTTGAGGATGTGTCGGCTGAAGGCCTGAGGGCCTGGCAGGCTAGGGCTCGGGCTTCGGTCCTTGTTGATGTCATAGCGTCCGCCACATCAGGGATGATAGCCACGACGTGCTGCTTCTCCATCGTCACCATGGACAGGTCTCGGAGCGTTGATGATGCTGCGTACGTCGCGGCCATGGCCGAGGCGTTGATGTACTGGGACGACAGAGGGCTGCTCGCCTGACTGGCGGTGTTTGGTGAACTGGACACAGTCCTTGGTGGGACGCACTGAGGGCGTGCGCTGGCTGGTGTCGGGTTCAGCGTCAGTCGAGACAACAAACTTTCCTGCCTGTTGCGTCGCTGCACGCTCGAGCAACATGCGAATTTCTCGGCGAGCGCTGGCGATCCTCGGACGTCGCGGCCTTCCGAAAGGCCATGCAGCAAGGCGGTTGCTGCGGCGATGTTCTGGCTAGGCTCGAGCAAAGTGAGGAAGGGCCCCATCGTCGGTGAGGATCCTTTGATGTACGGTGCGGGCCGTGGCCGCGCGCCCCCCCCCCGTCATTGCGGTGTTCAATCTCGCGATTGATGTCTGCGTATTCCCGGACGAGCCCTTGCCCGGCCTCATCGATCTCTTGCTAATGGGCCCTCAGCTGCTCCATCCTTAGGTGAGATGGGGCTGTCATCTCTTCCCCAGATCAGCTGTTGGGGTTGTTTGTAGGGGTGACCTCTTCCCTGGAGGCGCTTTCGACGTGACCTTCGGGGGTCTGCATCATGAAGCATTCCCAGGAAGGGTGGTAGCTCCCCTTACTAGGAATCCAAGCTAGAGAATGATCCTGGCTCCTCGTTGAGGAGCTCGTAGAGGGTCTCTGTATCATGCTCAATTGCCCCCACAAACTCGATGTTCGTGGGTGACTGAACCATATGTAGCGCCCGAAGGCGGCCAGCGGTCGCCGCATCATTGTGGAGACTGAACGGAAACGCCATCGAGATGCTCTGTACAGGACCCTTCCGGACATAGGGTGGTGTTGTGAGAGGCCTCCCTTGGTGTCTGGACTCCTAGGGAGTTGCCCGGCAGGCCCTCAAGCCTAAGACGGCTGAGGTTGATGGAAGGGAGAGATGGGGCAGCTGAGTGAGTCAGCGCCAGCTCTTCTCCTAGTGTGATGATGAAATCTAGGTCGCCCAAACGCAGGTGTGCGCCCGGGGCCTAGGTGATTGCATGGGTGGCCATCTGAGGCTTGATTTGGAATGCGCAAGCTCCCCTACCTGGCGCGCCAACTGTCGGTGTTTCGTACAAGCACCGACAAGTAAATTTATAGTAATGCGCGTTAGGCTCGGATGGTGCGCTAAAGGACACAAGATTTATACTGGTTCGGGCCGAAAGTCCCTATGTCTAGTTTGTTGCTGCTCGTGTTATTAGCACCGTGAACGGTTTGTAGTAAGGGGTACAAATGATCGAGAGAGGGACTGGTCCCAAGTCTCTGATGGAAGGGTTGAAGGGAGGTCAAGAGGTTCGAAACAACTTGACTGTGTGTATCTATGTGTCGTATTGTTCGGTCTCAAGAGTCCAGTCCCTCTAATGGAGGAAGCGCATCCCCTTTTATAGAGGAAGGGGGTGGCTTTTACAAGGGTGAGGGTTTAGGATATATACTGCTACTTAGTCTTGTGGCTCACGTCTACCTGGCTTCGTTCTTCATTTTGATGAGTACGAAGGAAGATAAGCGCCTATAATACTGTTGATGTCTCTGTAGAATGTCAGGTTGATTATAGAATGCTGCCCTGCGTAGGGTGTGGGCTGTAGTACAGTGGTTTTGACTTATTGGCCTCTCCCATCCTTGCTCCGCACACCTTCTAGTTCCTATGAGTCTTCATCGGAGGGACAAGGGGTCAGGAGTCCAGAGCGACGACGTGGTCAAGGCCTTCTGACTTGGTGGACCTGAGGGGTCAGGAAGCGGGTGCCGCTCCCTCGGGTCCATAGCGTGGTGACAGAATGTTCAGTCGTGCGTGGAGATATTAAGTCCTTTTCTGGAGTGTAGCGGTTGTCATATATCTTCGTCGGGTTCTGTGTCCCAGGGCTGAAGGCGGCGCCGACAACTCTATAGGGCGAGGAGCACGCACCTGTACAACTTTTGAGCTCTGCGGCGCCCGGAAGGGTCTAAAGCACCTATCCTGTCATCCCCTGGCAGTACTTTTCCTACCAGGGCGCAGGGTATGGTCCTTGGAGCCATGGTTGACCCAAATGTCTTATCTTGCCCTATACTTATCATCTTGAGGGAATGGAGAGAAGTTGTCAGGTAAGATGAATCCAATCTTTAGATATGTAGCAGGGTGAGACTTGTTCCTTGCCGTTGGGTGAAACGGAGACCAATTCCTATCTCTTGGGCGAGACCGACCTCGCCCCTCTAGGGTTGGGCGAGGTGGATTCTATCCCTCAGCCCTCGAGCAAGACCGAGCCTGCCCTAAAGGCGTCGGGCGAGACAGAGTTTATCCCTCAGCCCTCGGACGAGACCAAGCCTGTCCCAAAGGCATCGAGCGAGACAAAGATTAACCCTGAGCCCTCGGGCGAGGCAAAGTTATCCCACAAAGGCGTCAGGCGAGGTGGAACCGAACTCCTGTCACTCGAACAAGGGATGAAACAGCGCCCTTATGCGTCCAGAAGTTTTTCACGTTCGGCGGTTATTGGTTCCACCTTCTAGGGTACCCCGGTATTGGGTCCCTGACATATATGGAATGGTCTCATATTTAAAGCTTGCTAAATTGAAATAAAAAAGATAACAATACAACTGAATGGATGATTCAACACAAGATGTGACTTGATGGCTTGAGATGGTGAAGATAGCAAGGAAAGGCTTCGAGGTACTAAGCAAGGGTGAAGGGCAAACGATGGCTTGGCGGCTGAAGAACCTAGCTAGGGTGAAGAAGAAAGTACTTGCATTTAGTTAAGGTACTAATCAAGCTATGATGGTCATATTGATGTAGAGGATCAAATCTATATTGGACAAAGTGTTGAAAGTGACTTGATCCATTTGGAGTTATTCATGTTTGATGAATGGAATCAAGTCACGTGCTCAAGATGGCTATGCTCAAGTGTAAAGATCAATATCAACATGTTGGCAACCTTACTTGATGAAGATTGAAAGAGACGACATCAATTCAAAAGAGATCAACTCAAGCGGTATAAATTAGTTTTTCATTTGATCTTGAGTTTAATACGTATGTCGTACTATTAAGAGGGATGGATCAAGTTGATAAATAATCATTCATAAGTGATCATGCCAACCCATGTGAGTTTTAGAGTGTTTGAGAGACAAAAGAGCTAACTTATTTTTTGCTGGTCTGGCACCAGACGTGTCCGGTATATGCCCAACCACGATAAAAATCTTAATGTTCTTGGGTCGATTCATCAGGAGTTTCGACGTAAGTCGGTTGTTCCGGCAATGGTCAGGAGTTTCGACGTCTCACGCTTAAACTGACTTGGAGAGTTCACTATCTTGGTCATACCGGATGTGTCCGATATGGACGGCCAGAGGTCAACGACTAGTTTTCAAATGCCTTGAGGGTCAGGAGTTCTGACGTGAGTTAGGAGTTTCGACGGTCGAGAGTTCTGGCATGCGTTGAGAGTTCGGACACCTCACATACTTTAACTCAGTTTTTGTAGTTTTCAAATGTGCTGAGGGTCAGGAGTTCTAGTATTCATCGGGAGTTTCGACGCCTCACAATGTCACTGTAACTCAATTACCGTTGGTGCAGCGTAAGTCTATCAGACGTGTCCGGTATGGCAACGGCTATAAAACAGCTAGTTTTTCCAAGGGGACTATAAATACCCCCAAGCCTCCACCTTTGGAGGCTGCTGATTCTACTGATTCTCTAGCACATTTTTGAGCTTTGCCAACTCTCCCAAACCCTCTCTTAGTGAGTGATTCATCCAATTGCCAAATTCATTTATGGGTTAAGAGAGAATTTGAAAAAGAGAGCAAGCCACCACTTGAGCACTTGTGTATATTGTCAATCTCATGATTTGCATTTATTACTCTTGGACTCTTCGGTCCTAGACGGTTAGGCATCGTCGAAGAGCACCTGAGAGATTGTGATGTGCCTCGAAAAGTTTGTAATGGTCGATTCCGCCACCTTAGAATCAACTAGTGGAAGGAGGAAAAGGAGTTGGAAAAGACTCTGGCTAGAGTGACCTTCGTGGTACCCTCTAGGGCTAACCTTCGTTGGGTCACCCGTAGCCCCCTCAATGGAGAGTAGGACTCGAACGAGTCTGAACTTCGGTAAAACAAATATTGTGTTTCAATTCGTATTTTATTTGATATTTGTGTTGCTCTAGCTCTTGTGTAGGGTCTCTATGTATATTGTCATCTCTAGTAGGTGCCTGTAGTTTGGTTTGAAGATAGAAATCGAAAGAAGCAAGTTTGGGGCTGCTCTACAGAAATTGTGTATACCGACATGTCCGGTATTTCCTGTCTGTGCTGAATATATTAGTTCTCTGTTCTAACTTTGTGTTGCAGGGTTGTAGATTCTAGATATATTCTTTATACCTTGTATACTCTATGTCTAACTTGTGAGGGGTGGTATTACTCTTAATTTGGAGTTTTTATTTTGGAAACTCCCTTTACTAATAGTTTTCGCATTTAAAGGTGCTAATATTTAGAAACGCCTATTCACCCCCCTCTAGGCAGCATCCAAGGTCCTTTCAACGGTCAAGCTTGACACAAGACTTGGGACATGACGCCTACTCAGGCTTTTACAATCACTCCTGACTACCCACAGCTAACTTTCCTTACTACTCTTCCTTTTCTTTCCCTTCCTTGACCACATCCGTCTTTCATGCATACTAAGACCATGTCATATGTTCTTCCTCCAAAGCCACATCCTCTTGTTTACATTGAGAGAACACTATTTCATCAACCTGTTGTGGATTTCCCATTTGAACACCCAAATATTTTTAAGAAGAATATTTGTAGCAAAAGTGGTATGGCGGTGTAACTTGGTAAAGGTACTTGGTCAACAACCTCGATACCAGCGCGTGCCGAGCAGCGTCACCATGTGGCAGCTGTTCCACAGGGGCCCTCGGTTTTGTTGTGGTACCATAAACTATTAAATAGGAAACTATTACCAATTTACACGCCATGAAGGCGGTGGGATCATAGACCATAAAATCAGAGGAGTATTGCAAGGGAAGATTTAGGCAACAAGGGTTCCTTTTGCAACAAGGGACAAGGAATTCAAATCCAATAACAGATTTGATTTAATGAGATTCAAGTGTTCTACTGGGACATCCACAATTAGTCGATATAGTGTCCTATGTTCTCCAATCACGGCTGGTCTACTAGCATTTGAATGGTAACTTCTCTTGTAACCCACTTAACATCGCCCTTGAAAACTCTAAACATGTCTCATGAAACTTAAGGGTAGATGGACGTAATAAACACAACGAAGTAAACAAAATGCACATTCCAACGGTCTCACACTGGTACAACATATAGACTCTCACTCTCCCATTTTTGATACATCATTCACCTTCCCTATGGTCTGACTACCTCAACACTATAGGTGAAATACAATAGGAAGATTACAATACCGGTGGACAGCGACGAAAGGCACTACTACTATGGTACATCATTCCAAGGCAACTAATCTACTATAGACCACACATCTTCATTCCTAGGCTCGGTGGATTCTTCTACCACCCTGACTATGGATCTTCCTCCTCTCTTAGTAATGGCTGGGTGAGAGGAATCAAGGGATCTACTTCTGACACTTTCGAGGGTGGGGGTGCTGGCGATACTGGAACACCTGTTCTCCTTCTTTCTGGCAGGTGGACAGGGATTCCCTCCACTGATCAAGGGATCCTACCATTCAGCAACCAGTGTCCTCTACTTGGCCCTGGTGACCAGGTAGGCCTCCCCCAACTGATGCGCATGCTAATCTTTAGCCTCCTTCAGGGCTTCTAATATGGCAGCCTCTTGACTCTCCAGTGGCTGTCGCACTAGCATGCGCTTCAGCAAGTTGCACCTAGAGCATCCTAGAGAAGATCTTGGCTTCCTCAGCTCGTCGGAGGCACTTCCTCAGCTTCGAGACTTGTTAGGTCATACTACTCATCTAGAGCAAGCAGGTACATGGTCAAGTACACCATGGTAGGACTATCTTCTTGCGCATCCCACCCTTGCAAAGCCTCCATGCGAGCCCTCCATGCCCGTCGATTCTTTTCCAAGGGTGGAAAGAACCTCATGGGGGTATGAACAATGGGCTATTCATAGATCTAGCAAAGATACCACAAGGCTTTACTGAGCCACAACCTAGTAGGTGTCGAAGCGAAACCCAGTTGTGGTCACATTCTAGGCTTCGGTGATGTTAGAAAACTCTTCACTCTTTCCAATGTTGATGGTAATCTCACACCGCTTAATGCCATGCTTTTCATACTCACGGCCCTCATACTCGGGATGATCTTTGACTCCTGAGTTTTTGCACAGTGGCATGTAGAATTCTAGGGAAAACCCTCAATGTTCAGACAGTAACTACTAACCCAGGCTCCTGCCATTATGGCGGTGGTTGCAAGGAAGGGCTGAGCGGAAAGCTTGCTCAAAAGAAAAACTAGATGAGCTAAGGTGCACCGAGTGGTAGTACCAATGGCTAAGCTAGGCCCTGCTTATAAAGGCAGAGTGGTTAGTGGTCCTGGTGCGGTCCACTAAGGTTTCTGCGTGGATCACTACAAATGAATCGACCAAATTTTTCACGTGTTCAAGGCGAGCAATGTTCGAGGCCACTACTAACTAGTACGACAATAGGGCAAGGGTCCGATAAGAGCACAGAAAAGAGTAGGGGGAAACATGGGTCACGACAGGTGTGAACCATGGTGAACGTAGAGCACGAAGCCACAGTGCAGAAATAACTCCAGAATAGGAACGATTCAGTCGTGCACAATACTGACACGCGTGACACCCACGGATGGCATATCCACAAGCAATATGGGCACTACAATACATAAACAGGATACGCATCAATGCACGTCCTATACGTCCTTCCACTGTTGCCACCATATAGGGCAACTGTTCTCAGATTTTTGGCACATCCTTTCTCTCTCTGTAACTAGTTGATACTATTGACTATGCATCAGGGTCAGTGTACCTAAAGAAAAATTGATTAAGCCTACATAAGTCAGCAGAGTGCCATCTATCCTGGATATATAACTATAGTAATAGGGCTACTTATATAACTTCGCATAAAGACAGTCCTATTCTTTGAAAACAATTTGTTGTCAAATTTTATTTTAGAAAAGGTTTTCGAAGCTTTATTTCCTCATTTATGTTCTGATACCACCTGTGGTAGAACCACCTAATCTAATGCCTTCCAAGAGTACTTATCTTCCTTTAGACACTAAGTACCCAAGGGAGGACACCAAATTACGCAGTTCCATCGGACACACCCCAAGAAAGAACCCAAAAATCCATATTTTTCCATCAGGATCACAAATGAAGAGAATAAAGCTTACAACATTTTAGCCATTTCTTACATCACTTTTCATGCAACATCAGAGTATAATATTTATTGTTATAATAGTAAAATGTAATCATGTTATTAGAGTTATGAATAATTTAATTTAACAGTGGAATATAAACATGGGATCAGAGTTATAGTGGACATAAATATCTATTCCTGACATGATGAAGCATTGATATATAACTATGACAACAGATTATAAAACTTCCATTTATAAAAACATTTAGTGAGAGTAATAAATAAAGACTATGATCGCAGCGTAAAGGAATCCTCTCTGAGCCCACCAGGAGGAATCCACACACAAGAGTCAGCTTTAGCATCCGCCTGTCACCTGTAACAGGAAAAAATAAAACCCTAAGTACTCAATTGTACTCAGCAAGACTTACCCTGATAGGAGGAAAGAAAAGACTCCAACTGATATGCAAGGCTATCTGGCTTGTGGGTTTATTGCATCTGCAGGAAGCATTACTAAGCGTGCGTCCTTATATTTAATTTTATTAGCAGTCAGCATTAGTTCATTAACTAACCCTTCTATATAAGCACATGTGCTACTTTCAAGTAGGTGGTAAGCAATCAGAATCCTTTTTACCATCTTTTATCTTCTAGTTCTTACTACGTTGCTAAACTATAGACAAGTCATACCAGATCGTCTGGCAATTTGCTGAATCAATTGCCTAGCTTGGTACACCAAAATACATGTCCTCGCTTGTACCCCTAGGCACAAGCAGGACCAACCCACTACCCTCCTATCATGGGGTCTAGGTCCCCATCTAAACTTGGACTCTAAGCCCTCGCCCCTGAGTCCCAGACTCAGTGTGGTGTAAGGACCTCCACCCAAAAACCACCCTGAAAGTCAGTCCGAAAAGAACCGAAACCCATGATAAGAGAGTAACAAGTCTTTCCTGCGCCCATACCCAAGTATGTGCTCGGGATAATAAGTCTGTGACCTGCCTAGAACCCAATGCAACGGCTGGTCCATAACTGACACAGATAGGGAAAACTAGTGTAACCTAGGCTATGACCCATTGGCCGTAGGACACAACCTCTTACACCCACCAATACCCAACCATATCCCTACCCGGTCTCCATTTATCATTCATATATATATTCCAAGTGATAATAATATAGTAACAACAGAAATATATTTTCTATCTCTCGTGAGTGACAGGCAATCACTTGACTTCTACCGGAGTCCTATAGCATAGCAATCTACATGATCATGTCATACTAGTAAGACTCATAGGATATATATATATATATATATATATATATATATATATATATATATATATATATATATATATATATATATATATGCAAGTGGATTTCATTCAACTCCTTAAAACTTAATGCATAATTATAATTTAAAGTACATAAAAGTAGGGGTTATGCATCGGGGCTTGCCTGGGTAAGATATAACCAAAAGTTAGCATTCCATCTTTGGGACATAATCACCATAGCATCATCTTTTTGGCTACACCATTTGATACCATCGATCCACCATCGTTCCTATTATGATATGTATTGATGCAAATGCAGAGATGACGCAATCAATCAAAAGGCAACAACAATTCATAAAATACAAGTGCATAAACCAAGCTAACAAGCTAACTCCTATGACTAATATGTTAGCTGAGTATTGACCTCACTAAACAAGCATCATTTTTATCAACAAGTACTAATTCTTACCAAATCAAGTCTCTTTTTGATTTATTAATGATTTAATATATTCAAAACTAGGGCACATTAGCTACTCTAGTAAACAAATTATTATTGGGCTACAAAAATTACGGTGAGCAACTAATAATATTAGTAATTTACTGTAAAATTTTTAGACTCAACACTATCACCAATTTATCACAAAAATTCCTATAAGTTCACATTTTAACAATACTAAACATTTTAAAATAATTAGAGCAACCCTGGAAACATTTTAAAACAAGATGAACCAATTACGCTAATAGATAGATCATGATTTTAGAAGCCTAACAAAATTTGTTTGGCATTTTTGTGATTTTCTACATTTTATTATCAATTTCCATGCATTCAGCGACTTACTGAAAATTAACAAGACACCGAAAAAAAGAAAATAGGTTCCTTCGGCCCAAAGTAGCCCAGATCGGCCTGGTCCAAGTGGGCAAAGTAGCCCAGGCAGGGGCTGGGGTGCGTGCATGGGTGCGAGCGGCCCAGGCATGGTGGCGACAGGCCGGCCCAACGCGACGGGCGCGAGTAGCCAAGGGGCAGCGACGACAGGCCGTTCTAGCACTGCGACGGAGGCAGCAGGCGGACCGTAGCCCATCAGCGAGTAGGTCGGCCCACGCATGGATGAGCATGGCCGAACAAGCCGGCCCACATGGCCAGGGCAAGGCGATGATGGTACATTTGCGAAGAGGCCCCTGAGTTTCCCTAAAATTAACTAAGCCCCTATTTGTAAACCTATGAGTCTAGCGTTTTTACAAAGTGAACATAGTAAAAAGTTCTATTTACATTTGAGTCCCTCTTCTACCTTGAAATAGAGTAGTGCAAGGCAGAGGAACCGGTCGGTGGCTGATTCGGCATGGGGTGGTGTCGACGACGATGGAGGCAGTGCGCAGGGCCAGCGAGGGGCGGCCACGGCGCACCGATGGGTGGTTGCAGCCTCACTGGATGCATCCCAAGGCGATCCAAAGGCTAGCTCAGTGTCTGGTGGCTTGCTAGTGATGTTGTCATGAGGACAACCACGGTCGGCGTTGGCGATGAGGCTCGACACGGGTAGAGCATGTGAGGGGAGGCATCATGGTTGCGCTCGCCGGTGATGATCGCCGAAGTGCATGATGTGTGCTCGGTGGTGGCAGCATCGTGCGCGTCACAGCTTGAAGCGACGGCATTCTCGGGCGACATGCGGGCGAAGGCAATGGTGATGAGATGAAGCATGGTCATGGCGCTGCCGCTGAGACACCATGGTCATGGCGCAGAGCGAGGTCAAAGTTCAAGGTGTTGGCTTGGGGTTGGAGGGGGTCGATGAGGATGGGTCAGTGGCAAGGCATGGACCAGCTCGACATTGTACACCTAGAGCAGGGCGCGTTGGGGTCAGCGGCACGACGTGGATCTCTAGTGATGGGAAGGATGGGCTCACAATGACACGATGGCTCAGGCGATGGTGGACGTGGCCCTAGGCAGGTGCTGCAGGGCAGCAGGCATGGCATGTGCTGACTCACCCGACGCTAGTAGAGGGAGGCGAGATGGGGAGGGAGTGAGGTGACGATGAATGCGTTGTCTGCGCTGGCTGTCTAGCTACCAGAGGCAGAGTGGAGGCCAGCAAGCAAAGGGAAAAGTAAAGGGAGGAAGAAGGTAGTACACGACAGCAATAGCTCGGTAGATGGGATGAACGGCCAAGAGCGAGCGGGGCAAGGTAGTTGAGGTGACCGGCTGAGATCGCTCGCTACAGGCACCGATTCACGAATAGAGCGCCAATGACACGGTTCAATGCGTTCTAGCGAAGTTAGGCAATTTCTACGAGAGTACCGTGACACCCATTTCCACCCGACCTACACCATTCTCAAGTGCTCACCTTGGGACAACCAACAGTACAAAAACACAAATCTCATGTTAAGAAATTTAATCAAAATTTCAATGCCAAAACGGCATCGTTGTTAGGTTTCCAGACTTAAATCGTTTAGTTCTAGAAGCTAAAATTATATTCCACTTTTAATTCTTGAGCTATAAAAAATATCATGGAACAACATCTATTCACCTACTAAACTTGCTCTTCAAATTTTATTTAAGTACTAATTACAAGTTATATTTTATTTTTTTTATAAAAAAATTGTTTTTCATGCTTAATCAAATAAACAAGCCATTCACTATTTAATTGCTATCAGGTATTTTTAAGCACTTTCTTCATACTTTTCTAAAACAAGCCCTAAACAACTTTTGTCCACAAGATTATTTAAAAATTGTTAAGCACCAAGACAAGTTGACTAGCGACACTTATTTGTTAGTTTTATTCATGAAAGCTGAGTCACACAAGATTCGTTTATAATTCCATGTGTGCTTTAAACTTTTAAACCCAAAAACTTGTTTTGCTAATTACTCTTAGGCATTAACCTAGGGGCTAAGCAAGCTCATAACACCAGAGGTGTTACATCGCATCCATGCTCGAAGCCCTGGACCACGCCTGAGGTGCCTTGCGTGACGTTGTCGTTCCCTCTGGCTAGGTCTTTGCTCGACCCTACTTCTCGCCCTTTTCCTTCTATATATTTTTGGTATTCTGACCATCGTCTCCTTTCAGTCTCTTATCACTCATAGCCGGTGGAAGTCTTGATTCCTTTGTGAGTAGAAGGAAACTTGGGATCGCCTCATCGAGAAGGTGCGGCTACATGGGGAGGTGACCGCTTAGCTTGTTGCCGCCCAATAGAGGGTGGCCGAGCTGACTCCCCTCACCGAGGAGGTGGACATTCTTCGATCACGGGTGATCAAGGCCTATCGGCATGTTGACGAGGCCAAGAGGGCGTTCGAGGCCCTATCGGTGAGATTGCTGGAGCGACGATGAGGAGGCTGCCAAGGTCAGGAGAGAGCATGACGAGCTACTCCAGTAGGACACCGAGACCCACTAGTGGATCCTCGACCTTCTAGCCAAGGTTGAGAAGGAAAGGGAGCTAAAGCTGGAGGCCGAGGAGAAGCTCATGACCATAGAGAAGAGGGCAAGCCTGGATGTCGAGATGGTTGCCCGGCTGTGCAAGGAGCAGGATGACCTACTCCAGACAGCGGAGAGGCTCTGCTCGGAGCATGGCGTGGCTCGCAAAAAGTGTGACTAGGCCTTTTGAGTGCATGACCAGGCCCACCTAAGAGCACGATGACACGTAGTAGAAGGTCGGCTCCCTCTAGGCTGAGCTTAGAAACATGATGACCTAGAAGCTAGAGGTCAAGAGTGTTTCCATTGGGCTGGCCATGGACCTCATCAAGGTAAGGAGGAATCTTCAAGCAGAGAGCGATGAGTTTGGTATCCTAAGCATCGCCCTCGGCGTGGTCTGTGATGACCTTGAGGTGGTGTGGTCGGAGGGGACCTAGCTCGCTCACGGCCCTGTGCCATTGAGATCATGGTTCGGGTACGCTAGCTCGAGAGGAATGCCCTTCGCGCCAGGGTAAATCAATCCTTCATGATTGCTCATTCTCATTACTGGGGACAGCATCGATCTAGGAGGCGATGAGCCATGGCTTCTCGCCTGGCTAGGAAGTCCACGAGCTGGATGAGATGGAAGCGGTGGTGGATCCCCTTTCGCAAGACCCAATGGACAGGATCGAAGGCATAGTTCTCCCTCAGAGGGGTTAGTAAGTTCAATAGGTTGATAATTCTTGTAATTAGAGGATAGGTGCCAACCTTTGTGTAACGCATAAACAAACTTGTCATTTTGTTTGAACAAGTTTGTTTTTTTTGTTTTGGTGCATTCTGACCCTTCTATTTGTTAAGACCATATGACTCAAGGTGTAGGAGGGAAACTCTGATCACGCCGGTAAGCAAGAGTGTCGTAGCCGCTAGGGCGTAGGTTTCTCGTAGTCCGACCAACCTTGCTCAGTCATTCATTTTCACAGACCTTGCTAGGTTTTAACATGAGGAAGGGTGTTGGGCACGGTGACTATTTTAGAAAGGGTGTATGTATACCCTTATTAGCCCCCAAGTGAGACTCGACCCCTTGCCATTGCTAGGGTCAGGTGTCACTAAAGATCGAGGAGAGGATAGCGAAACTAGTAGGAGAAAGCGTCTCTTGTTTTCATGCATACCCCCTCCCTAGGATCTAAGCCATTGTTCTATGACCAGTGCATTCGGTCTCCTTGCGAGTCCAACTTTCCTTAAGCCCCCACGCATAGCAGGGGTCCTAGTCAAGGGTCAGCTCATCTTTGTGATCATCGCCCTAGTCCATGGTTTCCAAAACCAGAGGGGTTGAGCTAACAGTCACTTGCCTCGATGGCTCGAGTGACGCACTCGGTGAGCTCGCTATCGGGCATGTTCGAGTGGAATCTGGGTCCATCATTTGTGATGGGGTTGGCATAGCCCTCATATGGCATTCCACTGCTCCTTAACTCACCTCCTGATAGATGCCCGTGTCGCTCTAGAGAGCGACTCAGGTGGCCTGCTGACCTCTCCTTGATGGAGATTCTATGGGCTCAGCTCGAGATTAGGATCAAACGAGAAGGTCAAGATGACCCTATCCGCTTCTAAGCGGGTTGGGCAAAGGCCGCTGGGGCTCATCTGCATTTTTTCCATGGCTCTATTCAATGCAAGGTGGCCTTGGGCCCTTCACAGGGCCATCCTTCAAACCTCAGGTCAGGTGGATTTATAAGTTCGGGTAGGGTGGCTTGAGCCCTTGGGCCCCGTGGGGCTCGATAGGGGTCGGCCAAATTTCATGCATCACCCCGTCCTTGGTTTTCGCAATCAGGAGGGGCTGAGCTAATGAAACTTGCCTCGATGGCTCGAGTAGTTGTGCTCGGTGAGCTTGCTAACGGGCACGTCCGAGTGGAATCTAGGTCCAGTCATTCACTGACGGGGTTGGCATAGCCCTCATATGGTATTCCACTGCTCCTTAACTCGCCTCCCGACAGATGCCCGAGCCATTCGATTGGCTTGGGTGGCCCGCTAGCCTCTCCTCAATGGAGATTCTATGGGCTTGGCTCAAGGTTAGGATCAAACGAGAAAGATTGAGATGTCCCTGTCCGCTTCTGAGCGAGGTCGGGCAAGGGCCGCTAGGGCTCACCTCGGTTTCTCTCCCCTTGACTCTATTTGACAGTGTGGTGGCCTCAAGCCCTTCGTGGGCTGGCCTTCGAACCTCGATCGGTTGCTGCTCATGTCGAATGAGATGACTACCGCTTCATGACGCGACGCAAAGCATTGTGATGCAATAATTGTATATGTAATGCTTGGATGTATGAGATGAATGTATGAATGGATGTATGAATGAATGCATGAGAATGGATGAATGAATGCTCATGTACTGGAAAAGTAAAGTGGGGGTTGGTAAAGTTTCCTCGATGGTTCGAGTAACTGGGTTCGGGGAGCCCTTACCAGATATATCCGTGTGGGGTCTAGGGTCCATCGTTCATGACGAAGTTGGTGTGACCTATATGGGACATCCCGCTGCTCCCTACCCATCTCTTAGCAGTGGTCAGAGTCGTCTGATCGACTTTGGGTGACCTGCTGGCCTCTCCTCAATGGAGATTCCACCGGTGGGTCCCTCCAAATCCTTCTAGGGAAGGCGAAGGCTAAAGCTCGAGGTGCAGGGACAAAAACTCTGATCATGCTAGGTGAGTAGAAACACCGTAGCCGCTGGGGCGTAGGTTTCTAGCGGTCCGACTAGTTTTACTTAGAGTTTGTTTTCGCACACCTTGCCTCTAGGTTTTAGCGTGAGAAAGTAGTTGGGCATCAAGAATGTCTACCGAATAGACACCCTTTCTAGCCCTCGAGCGAGACCTAACCTCTTGCCATTGCTAGGGTCGGGGGCTCGATAGCAAAATTAATGCATGTAAAGTAAGGGTGACCCATCTCTCTGGCAGCGGTCAGACCTATCCGATCGACTTTAGGCAACCTGTCGGCCTCTCCTCGATGGAGATTCCACTGGTGGGTCTCCTCCAAATCCTTCTAGGGAAGGCAGAGACTAAAGCTCAGGGATGCGGGGACAAAAACTCTGATCACACTGGTGAGCAGAAAATGTTGTAGCCACTAGGGTGTAGGTTTTTAGTGGTTCGACCAGTTTTACTCAGAGTTTGTTTACACACACCTTGCTTCTAGTTTTTAATGTGAGAAGGGGTTCGGGCATAAAGAATGTCTAGCAAATAGATACTCTTGTCAGGCCCCGAGCGGGGCCTGACCCCTTGCCGTTGCTGGGTCAGGGGCTCGATAGCGAAATTGATAAGAGAAAACATGCGCAAATTAAGGGCGACTGTGCCAGCATAGGACCTACCTTGACGGCATGAGTGACAAGTTTGAGGAGCTCTTATCGGACATGTTCGAGTGGAGTCTGGATCCGTTGTTCTTGATGGGGTCGGCATAACCCGCGTGGGGCATCCTGTAGCTCCCTACCCGTCTCTTGGCAACAGCCAAGCCATTCGATCGACTTGTGTTACCCTCTAGGATAGGACTTACCTACGGAGATAGGGGATGAGAACATCCCACCTAAAAACTTAGTTAGGCAGATAAGCCAGGCAATGAACTCGTAATAAATGGACAAGCTCTTAGATTTTGTTATGGCCAAACAGTTTTTAGCCCCCCCTTCGTATAAAAAGGTTGGTGCGCTCCAACCCTTTAAACCATGACCGTAAAGCTCGGGGTACGGGTAAACAAATTCTAATCACGCTGGTGAGCAAAGGCATTGTGTTTCTTGCAGTATGACCAGTTTTACTTAGAGTTTGTTTCTGTATCCCTAGCTTCTTGGTCTCAACGAGAGAGGGGGTCGAGCACGGAGAATGTTCGCCAGGTGGATATACTCTTAGATGTGCACCGACCTCTTCGGTAGCTAAGGCCAAAAAGCCTGGGGTGCGGAAAAAACTCTGATCACGCTGGTGAGCAAAGACACCGTAGTCACCGAGGCGTAGGTTTCTCGTAGTCCGACCAATTTTACTCAGCATTTGTTTCTGCAAACCTCGCTTCTGGGTCTTAATGTGAGAGAAGGTCAGGCGTAGAGAATGTCTACTAGATAGGTACACTCTTATTAGCCCCTGAGTGAGGCCCAACCCCCCATCGTTGCTGGGGTCGGGTGTCACTAAAGGCCGGGGAATTTGATAGTGAAATTGATAAGAGAAAGTGTGTATTTATTAAGGGTAAAAGTGACATAGCTGCTCGATGTTCTAGGTATTGACGAAGATCTCACCGTCGATGGTCTTAAGCTTATAGGCGCTTGGCCAAAGCATCTCTACGATGACGTATGGTCCCTCCCATGGCGGAGATAGCTTGTGGCGGTCCTTGTTGCTCTAGATGAGACGACGCACTAGGTCTCTGACATTGAAGGCCCGACCCTACACTCGACGATCATGGTACCAGCGCAACGCTTGCTGGTACTTGGCCAAGTAGAGGAGGGTGACATCACATGCTTCATCTAGCTGGTCTCCTTCATATGCTCCCCCTTGTTGAAGCCCCCAGACAAGAACCACTTTAAGAGGCTGCAATCCTTGTATAGGTGCTCGATGGGGAAAGCATGGTTTGGGCATGGCCCTTCGAGCAGCCTCTCAAAGTGGTTCAAGGTACCCTCGGTAGGCTTTTGGCCTCCCTTACGATCGGTACTAGCCACAAGTGAGCCCTCACGCCGCTGTTTGTTCTTCTTGTTGGGATGGTTGGAGGCACCTTCGCCGATGTCCTCGTCCTGCTTCGCCTTGCCCTTGAGGATGCGTCGGCCAAAGGCCTAAGGTCCTGGTAAGTCGGGGCTTGGGCTTTGGTCCTCGTCGCTGTCGTAGCATCCACCACAACGTGGGTGGTAGCCATAGCTAGCCCCCTCCCTCGTATTACCATAGGTATGCCTACGGGCATTGAGGGTGTCGCGTGTGTTGTGGTAGAGGCCGAGACGCTCATGCACTAGAACCGTGGTGCATGGCCTACCACCTTGTTGCGCCTGGTCGACTGACGCATCCTCGTCAAGTTGTTCTAAGGGCACGTTATGCCTATAGGCGTCGAGGGTGTCGCGCGTGTCATGGTGGGGGCCAAGACGTTCATGCACTGGAACCGCGGTGTGGGGTCGGCACAGGAGCACTGTTGGGCGCTCCAGACGAGGTATTCTGGAGAGAGCGGCTCTCCTCCGGCAAGCTATGTCATGACATTGGTGAACGAAAAGGTCAGGTGGCGTAGGTCCTATCAGGACGGTCAGTCTTAGGAAGGCGCTGAGCTAGCGCTCTAACCTCCCGTAGTCGAAGCTGGGGGACTGGTCGCTCCTGGGGGCGTGGGCCTCTGGTGCGTGCAGCTACAGCTCCTCCAGCACCTCGGTGATCGTGTTGAGGTTGGTGGAGTGAAGAGGTTGGACGGCGGTGGGTGCCCGCACTAGCTCTTCCTCCGTCGTGACGATGAAGTCTAGATCTCCGGGGCGCACGCGCGCGCCCAGGACCCGACCGACGTTGCGACTAGCCATCCGAGGCCTGGTGTGAATGTAGAGATGCACAAAAGGCCCCTACCTGGCCGCCAACTATCGGTGTTTTGAGTTGCCACCAACACGTAAATTTCTAATATTACGTGTCTGGCTCGGATAGTGTGCTAAGAGGACATAAGGTTTATATTGGTTCGGGTAGAATGTCCCTACGTCTAGTTCGTTGCTGTTGCTCGTGTTACTAGCACTAACAGTTCATAGTAGGGGTTACAAGCGGTCGAGAGAGGGACATGTCCCATGTCTCTGGTGGAAGGAACGAATGGGTGCCAAGAGCTCGATCGCTGCTTGGCTACGTGTTTGGGGTTTGATGGATCGATCGAATTCGAGTCCGATGATTCAATGCGATGTGTTGTGATCATTTTTCTGATGCCCTTGTGGGACGCCCTGCTTTTTCTTTTATAGGCAAGGAAAAGTACGGGTTACAGTGGAGGAAGAGAAGAGAACGAGAGGAAGAAGTCCTTCAGGATTGTCGTGTCCTTTTCTCCTCTACGTGGGTCCCACTGACCCTGTAAACGTCAATAGGGATAGCTTCTCGTCGTGGCCCTGTCCGTCATTGGCGCCATGTGCAGGCATTGTCTACCGGTCATGGCACTCCACTCCATCCTGGCAGACGTCATGATGAACTAACGTGCCCATCAGTGTTTATATGGGAGTTAGATGGAACAACATCGGTACGTCTGACGTTGTTCCTAACGTGAACCCCCAAGTATGGCCCGTCATGAGTCGTGGGCTACATCGAGGCGTGACAGTCTCTTTCCTAACGTTAGAGCTTTGACCTAGGCCCATACGCTTGGACCTAGAGTGGTTGGCGGCGGTATGGGTCTCTGTCGCGCGAGATGGAGCCCCTGGCCTCGGGGTCGGGCGAGGTGGAGCTCCTCCCCAGAGGCCGGGCGCAAACCCAAGGCTCGGGCAAGGCGGAGCCCAAACCTAAGGGTTAGGCGAGGCGAAGCCAGCCTTTAGTGGTCGGGCGAGGCGAAGCCCGTGGCCTTGGTGTCGGGTGAGACAGAGCCCGCCCCCGGAGGTCAGGCGAGGCGGAGCCCCACGGCCTCGGTGTCGGACGAGGTGGAGCCAACCCTCAGGAGTCGGACGAGGTGGAGTTTGCGAACCTAGGGGTTGGTTGGAGCTGTAGTCACGCCATTGACTGCTCGGTTGTTTCAATGTTGATGGTTATTTGCTCCTCCTCTTCGGGTACCCTAGTATCGGTCCCCGACAAAATTAGTTTATATTATATTTAAAAAATACAAGACCGCATTTGAAAACCATTAGATGACAAAACTTGTCCAATATTAATAGTTCGGTTATCAAAGATTTCTTACTTTAGAGTTTCGTGATAAAACAAAAACTCAAACAATAGCAGAATGTCAAAAATAGTCTTAAAACCATACTAAGGCCACTAATTGTCCTATTGAATGTCCTTTGACCTTCTCCTCCAAACATTGGCGTACTACCGTGACAGCATAGCTAAATCTGGTTGGACTTGACCTATTGTTTTCTTATATAATTTCAGTCTAGGGGGTTTGGTTTTCTTGCGCTAGCAGTTCTCAAGTGCCATATTTCTACTGCATAGCATCATTATCACTTTTTATGTACTATATATTTTCTATTGCATTACATAAATTAAACACATGTGCGAGCGACCATAGTGCCACCATGTGTCCGTCTAGCTCTTTGGTAGTACTAGGGCAATAAACAAGCTAAGCTTAGTGAACTTGCCACCTCAAGCTCGGGCTCAATAGAAGCTCGATCTTATCGACCTTTCAACGAGGCTCGAGCTCAGCTCCGTCAAAGCTTAACTAGCGCGAGCTCAGCTCCGTCAAAGCTTAACTAGGAGCCTAAGGTTCGTTTTCGGGCGGTTTAGATTCCTTTATTTTTTTGAGGAATTAAAACCTACTTAATGAATTAGGCTATTTGACTTGAAACTTGACATTTCATAACATTTTTAAGCTAATAAATAAGCCTATCTTTAATTTATAGGGTGGGAGATGGAAATAGATTCTATAAATCACTATGCTATTATTCTATTCTCCAACTTATAGCACACTCTTCAACTCACTTTCCTACAATAAAAATACAACATATAAGTATGTCCTTGGTATGCCTAACAATAAATAAACAAATATATTACATATACAACTATATTAACTTAATTAATCTATGTCTAAATTGTAATTATTAGAATGAATTCAATTTAAGAATCCAAACAAACCCTCCGTGTAAAATACTTCACAAGTAAATAAATAATAAAGCAATAAAACAATTCTACAAACTGATTACATAAAGGGCTTGTTCGCTTGAACTACTTTTCAGCCGAGTCAGTCTATTTTAACTTATTCTCCCTCACAGAATACTATTGAATCACCCGAAACCAACCGACTTTAATACCAGCCGAACCATTCTAAAAGCAATACAAATGGAATCTTTTAGATGTATCAGTTACATTAGTCAAATTGTAACATAATAGAAGAGAAATTTTAATGGGATTTAAATGAAATATGACAGATACATGGGATAAGACTATTTGAGCTTGGCTCATTCAGTCTCGAGCTCAGCTTGAAATCAAGCTCAAGTTAAGCTGTTATAAAAAAAAGCCCAAGTTAAGCTCGAATCGAGCTTTCCGCGAGCCGAGTTTGAGTAGCCTATCCAAGTTCGAGCATTTTGTGCAGCCCCAATCCCCCGTAGCTATGTACCGTGTCAATCATTTATAATGGCCTGACAATTTACAAGCCATATATATCTCATCTCGTTAATTTTCATCTACACCGCGAGAGTTGGTAGGGAAGAATAAACTGACCAGTGACCTTCTCATCCTGTTAATTTTCATATACATCACGTGAGTTGGTAGGGACGAATAAACTGACTAGTGACCTTCCTACATATGGAATAAGGGCGGGTTTAAATTCAGGGCGTAAAGTTTTGGGTATTATATTGGATGTCATGTGAGGATGTCGCTTGTGATGTTTGGATACTAATAAAAATTAAATTACAGAATTCGTCGGTAATCCGCGAGACAAATTTATTAAACCTAATTAACCCGTCATTAGCACATGAGTTACTGTAGCACTACATTGTCAAATCATGGACTAATTAGGCTTAAAAGATTCGTCTCGTAAATTAGTCGCAAACTGTGTAATTAGTTATTTTTTTAGTCTATATTTAATACTCCATGCATATGTCAAATATTCGATGGGATAGAAAGTAAACTTTGGAGAAGAAACTAAACAATGCCTAAAACATCATTTTTTTTATAATTACACACACAATTACGCTAGCCAAAGTTCTGCATAGCGTAAATATTTCACACCGCTTAACCGTTTTACGCACACAATCGGCTTGGCAGTTGCAATAATAAGGTCAGTCTCAGCTGAGAGTTTTATTATGCTATTTCCAAGACTGCCGTGTGATATAGAATGAATGAAACTTAGACGAAACACTCACTATCAATATAAAGTTTCATTAACATTTAATTCTGAAACTCATAGAGAGTTGGTAATCATAGTAAGAGAGTTTATTTTTTTCTCTTTATTAAAATATTATCATGTCATTAAAAAATATACGTGTGACGGGCTATTAAATATAGAAGAAAATCTTATGAAACTTGCGTAACAAAGCGGCTGCAAAGACCCTCTCATCCTACACTCCATACTCTCGTACCGACCGACCCCGCGGCGCCAGTGACCCAGGTGTCCTGCCCTCCTCCCACCCAGCCTCCATTCAAATCCCACCATACCGAGGGCAAAAAAAAAAAAAAAAAACAGCAGGCGATGGCGACACCGCGAAACGCAACGCCGCCGCGAATGATTGGGAGTGGGATGGATCGCGTGAGCGGCGCGTACGGGGGGAGTGTACGCGACGTGGTGCGATGCGGGAGCCGGGAGGTAGATGATGACAAGCGGAAGCGGGCCGCGACAAGATCCACGATCCTAGAAGGCGCCGGTACATGATCGCCCCCCCTTTCCCTGCCTGGATTTTTGTTCGCTTCGCATCCCCGCCCGCGCCTTGTCTCTACCTGCTTGGATCTCGCCAGATTCCTGCCCCAATCATATGGCGGGTTCGCGCCCCCACCCTAGGGCGGCTGTATCTTCTTCCTTCCTGACTGTTGCTGCGCCCTGCAGCGGCGCGAGGTGCAGCCGCCGAGATAAAGGGGAGTGGGGTTACCGATTTCTGCAAAAGTTAGGGCCAATTTTGCGCCGAACTGAGCTGATTGTGCCCCGGTCGAAGGATGCACTGTAGTGTAGGATCTACGGGCATGATGCCTTCGGCCTTTTGCGAAGGCAGCCATTGCTGTTCCACCAACGTACATTGCTTACTTAGTTCCGAATTCTGATCTCGCGGAAAAACCGAATGCGACTTAATCGTGGCGTTTGTGGCCATACATTTCATTTGATTTTGCCGTGCAGCTGCTTGTAGTATTACTATTAGATTTTGGGAGTAGTAAATGACAATGTAGTAATAAGTTATTCTTAAAAGGGTATGGTAACATTAGTCATTAATTCATTTCCGAAACTCTCTGATCACTACATTGCCTCCAGTGATTTGTTCAGCATTGCATAATCTCCTTCTGGTTTGTATTGGACATACTGATACAATAATTACTAGCTTGCAAGTATTCAGTCCCCGGTACCCAAGTGCTGCCTTTATCTGCAAAACTACAGGCTCCTAACTGTAAGCAAACACATGTGCACTGACAAAAGGAGATAGAATCACAGTAGTGTGCTATGTTGCTAGGAGATAGAATCAGGTGAGAAGTGGGGATTGAAAAAATTAAAATGTTTTATGGGATGAGAAGGGGGAAATGATGACAGGACTGCATCCTTCTTATCAGAAGATAAGCATGGGACTGGAGAGGCAGAAGTGAAAGACTGATATGCCTGAAGATTAAACTGCACTCAAATAACCTGTACATGAACTGATGACTTCTCTCTGTTACCAGTTAAATGCCTTTGTCTAATTCTGGTACTAGTATTCGTGTAGACTCTACATACCTTGTCCATGTGAAGTCGATAACTCAAGAGATAATTCCAGATCAAATAGCCTAGTAGTAAAAGATTTCACTGTTAAGTACACTTATCTGTCTTCATGGAAATTGAATATGCTAATTTTACTACATTCTAAACTTAGACCACATGAATAATGAATACATTGACAGTATTTGAGAAATACCAACTTTCCATGCATTGAGCAGCTGGCTACTAAAAAAAAAAAACTCAGATTACTGTATTACTGGACTGCATTCAATCACACTTTTGCTTTTTTATGTGGCCAGGATAGCAGCTTCTTGACTCAGCTCAAGTTGATCCTTCAGCTGCAGAGGGCAAATCAATTAGTTTCTATGACGAAGTGACTTTTACAGTGAAATACTGAGATAGGGCTGTTTAAAATAGGGTATCGGCTATCCTGCAGCCAGAGCTATAACCCCTTAAATCACAACTGCGTTGGGAATTTGGGATAAAGCGGATGTAAGCAGGGATGAAAGCAGAGCAGTCAACTCAGGTTCAGATCCAGTAAACATGCTCATTACTGAATTTGAATACCAAAAAATGCTGGGCTAGCATGGGCCTGAAGTATGTTCTGCCATCAGCTATGCTTACAGTGATAATATGGTCCTCACTCCCCATACCATGCAGGGTTGTTGTGCAATAGGCATTCATTGACAGCTTTGTGTTTAGCTGTTCTTATGGAATTGCAGTAACTTACCAATTATTTGCCTTAGGCAAGCAGTGGCATATTGATGAGTTGGTGTCAGGCTTCAGATAGATAGATATATCTGCTTCATTTACCTTCTGCATACTCGTATATGATATATCTGGACTGTTCTTGCTCTTAAACGGCTTCTTTGTTCCATTAGCCTATCCATGCCAGACTACAGGAAGTACAGTTCATGTTATAAGTTCAAGGTGATAATGCCTTTGTGCTGGTGGAACCTGGCACAATAAGGAGGATTGGAGAAATGACCAGTGCAGTAACTAAGTTGGCCACATTTCTATTGGCCTAAAGTCCCAGACTACCAGCCCACTGTTCCCTGTTACACATGTGGTATTGCACTTTTAGAAGAGAGGAGCAGAATAATGTGAACTACATGTGATGGCTTGGATTTTTGGATGAAATGTCATGATCAAGGTCCCTGCTCTTGCACCTGACGCAACAGGTATGAATCCCATATTCCAATGCCGGTATCTTTCTTTGTGGCCTGTCACAAGTTATACGTTAATTAATTTGGTAATATATAGGTTAGTCAACCTTTTGGTTCTTCAAAAGAATATTTTTGTGATTTCTGATAAACATTGTTTATATTATAAATTATTAGTAAATTTTGTGCGTTTGTCCTTTTCGTGTCATTGACCACATATGCCAAGTTTGAATGCCAGGCAGGATCTATGCTTAAAAGTTAGGGAATAAGCATTAACAAATAAATGCACACATTAGATTGTCATAGTAATCATTATCGCGGTGCTTTGGTGTGAAACCTTCATAGATGAAGTTTTTGAGTTCAATAAAAAAAATTATGATATCACTCTAGTTTGTGTTTAGCTGATGCTTAAGAAAATTTTTGAATCTTTTAGTTTCAGAAAGATAATGTTCAGTCTATTAGATATTTATATTAGTATCTTGAGAAAAATATATGCCAACATTAATTATAATAACACAGTCTGTCGATTATGATCTATAGTATGCTTATGTACATAAATATGACTGGACCATTTGCCCTAAAAAAACACTGGTAGTCACTTATGTTCATTTTAAGGGAACTTCAAAATGAGCCTACAGGATGAGGTGTGATTTAAGTGAGTTTTATGTTCTATTATTTTAAGGGAACTTCAAAATGAGCTTTGTAAAACATGTCTCCCCAGTTTTTTCCAGATCTTGTTCAGTTCCATTGGCTTAGGTGCTAAAGGGTGTTAGCTTGTTCAACTATATTGTAGGTGTGTATTTGCTAAATAGTTCCATATCCACGCCCCCCCCCCCCCCCACCCCCCAAAAAAAAAAAGAAAAAGAAAAGTGGGTGTCTTCATTTGATTTAGCACTAACAGCCTACGGAAATGAAAGATTTGATCTTGTACTTTTTTTTGTTCAAATGAATCGAATTGTCCTCTGGCACATGCTGATTAAAGATAAGCACCTTTTAGCAAATAGCCAAATAGCAAGTAAATAAGAATCCACTGAATTAGCAATAGCATCAATCATGCCTTTATCTCTCTTCCCGTCCTATCCAGTGATCATCGGATTCATTATTCTATTAGCCTAGCTTTTGTTAACTGTGCACTTCTCCTTGAAAATTGTAGGATACTGAAACAAGTTCTTTGGATAATTATTGGGAGTTCTCATGATTAGCACCTTAGTAGCTATTTAAGTGGATACTAACTGTGAACCTGTATTTGCTCATTATCAAATCGTAAAGACTGGTACAAACGCGTGGATAGAACATTACACATTACAATGTGCGAGATATGTAACGCTAGCAGCTATCCATTTACTTTTCTTCAATTCTGGGATATCCAAATATACTGTGTGTTTTATTTGTGTGTTCCTTTATGGCGGGAGACTTTGGAGTCAAAAGGTTTTAGACTCAGTAGAACTAAAACTGAGTATATGAGATGTGACTTCGGCACTACTATTCGGGAGGAGGAAGATGTTAGTTTGGAAGGTCAAGTAGTGCCTAGGAAGGATACCTTTCGATATTTAGGATCAATGCTACAGAGAGACGGGAATATTGATGAAGATGTTAGCCATATAATCAAAGCAGGATGGATGAAGTGGCGGCAAGCATCTGGTGTCCTATGTAACAAAAGGGTACCACAGAAGCTAAAAGGCAAGTTTTATAGGACGGCGATTAGACCTGCTATGTTGTATGGTGCAGAATGTTGGCCTACCAAAAGACGACATGTTCAACAGATAAGTGTCGCGGAAATGCGTATGTTGCGTTGGATTTGCGGTCATACAAGAAGGGATCGAGTTCGGAACGATGATATACGTGATAGATTAGGGGTAGCACCAATTGAAGAGAAGCTTGTCCAACACCGGTTGAGATGGTTTGAACATGTCCAACGGAGACCTCCAGAGGCACCGGTGCGTAGTGGAATACTAGGCCAGGATAGTAACGTAAAGAGAGGCAGAGGAAAGACCGAAGTTGACTTGGGTAGAGGCAATAAAAGAAGACTTGAAAGGATAGGAGTGCTTGGAAGACAGCTATTCACGTGCCTGAACCTTGATTGCTTCTGCTGGGTTTCAACTCTAGCCTACCCCAACTTGTTTGGGACTTAAAGGCTTTGTTGTTGTTGTTGTTGTTGTTCCTTTCCAGATTGGACCACGTTGTTGGGTCAAGCCCCACTAGAAGTTATGGTAATGAAAAACTTGTACCGATCTTGCTTTGCTCCCTGCACTGTGCATGTCAGTGGATGCAGCTAACTTGATAGCAAAAGCATTTAATTCATTTATCAATTAACATAAAGGTAGAGAAGCAACTGACTTGCTTTGAGGGCAATAAAAGCTGAAAGGACTCCAATCATCACGAAGCAGCTTAGCGCGCTGCTGCTGTCTACTACTCCCCCAACATATTAGCATAATTCAAGGATGCCAAGGGCTACAAGAATTTGGTATGAACTTACTTTGCCAACTTAATCAAATTAGACAGAAAACAAAAGTGCTACTTGATGAAGAATTAGAGTAGCACAATTGTCAAGGATCGTAGGGAATGTACTGGGGGCCTGTAATGGTAGTATAACTATGTAGAGTTGGGGTCTTTGAGGGTAAGTCTATGAGCTGGATCCACAGGGGTGTGCATTCCAACTCCAAGCATGCTCTGCTCATCATATTTTTAGAGTTGGGAGAAGGTTTGGTTGTCGTGTCCCTGTGATTTGTTTTCTGTGGCGGTATCGGAATTGAGGGGTAGCTTGGGGGCTGTTTGTCTTTGTTAAAATACGCCGTTCCACACCCCGATCACAGCTGTGCAGACGATGGTCGGACGGCTGTCGGAGGTACAGTTTGTTAACAGACGGGAAGCTTTCTGGAGGATCTGCTGTGCCATGTGACGGTAGACCCTCTGGATCCTGTCATTTGATCTGTGCCGGAAGGTACGGTTGAAGGGAACTTTTATATGTATTCTCTGTCACTTGTTCACTGCTTTCTTCAATATCAGGTCTGTTTGGTGGTAGAACCGTTTCTGCAATACGCAATGGTGGGCCAGCTTGTGCTCTGTTATGTTTCCATTCCGGGCCTCAATTTGATTCGAACCTTTGTGGCTCATTGGTTATTGTTTGCTGTGGCCTTTAGTTTTCTATTTTTGTGTCAATCTGTTTCACCAGGATAGCTACACCCTGTAGGTGCTTCAGAGAAATGACTAAAAAACATAACTTACCTTTGCAACTAGCTGACAAGATATTTCTCTGATGTCTTCTCAAATCTCATAAAGAATCGAGCGTGATGTGGCATTTGTTAACAACAGTTGTATTTGCTTTTGAAAAAAAAAAGATAAACAGGCAAGCTTAGTTTAAGAACAACATGGAAACAAAACTAATGCCATTTTTAGTATTACCCTTGTTATATTACCATTTTGAGAGTTTAGCTTGAATGTTTTGGCCTTTTTGCTGTGATGCTGGGTCTTCCTGTATCACTTAATCAGTGAATTAACGTGCATATTTGATACATTTTATCTCATATTATTTTTAGTAATATTACTAATTACACAAGTACATAACGGTCTTTATAGTAGATGAGTGGCTGCACTGGATGGATTAACAAGCAAGTGACCCTCCATGATTGTACGACAATGTACTGTGTCCATTTGTTTTTCAGTTGGCCTGACTTAAAAAGGTAACAAGGTGCCATTTTAGTACTAGTAGCCCCTTTTTGTAATGACAGTTTTGCTTCACCACTTGTTCTGTATGAGTACACTTCGGCCATATTTGGTTTCTATAGGCGCTCCTGAAATTCCTGTCATATCGAATGTTTAGACACATGCATGGAGTATTAAATATAGACTAATTATGAAACTAATTACACAACTTGCGACTAATTTGCGAGACAAATCTTTTAAGCCTAATTAGTACATGATTTGACAACGTGGTGCTACAGTAACCATGTGCTAATGACAGATTAATTAGGCTTAAAAAATCGTCTCGCAAATTAGCCTCCATCTATGTAATTGGTTTTGTAATTAATCTATATTTAATGCTCTTTATTAGTATCTAAACATTCGATGTGATATGAATTTTAGGAGCGACTAAAGAACCAAACACCCCCTTCATAGCCTTCTTTGTCCAACTTTTAGTTTATTTAATATAGTGGTAGTACACATGCATGTATTCTGATAACTTATTATTTTGTATAGTAATGTAAAAATGCCAGTATAGAAGTGCCATCTGTTTTCATCACATGGAGTGTGCTTTGATTCAGCTAGTTTGCATTAGCTGGCGGTTTCAGTACTATAATATATGCAACTGTTGAAGGGTTGAGTTATTCAAGTTTTATGATACTGTGATCTCTTTTTGCAGTATAAATAATGTGGCATGAAGACTGAATATCTTTATTGATTGGTGTGAGAAAAGAAGGTTCCTAGAGATTCACATAGTTGACTAGCAGATGAGAGGTGGAGATTATTGGTGAGATGTACAAGCAGCTGTGGGTTGCCCCTAGGAGGGGAACCGGATTGCACAAATCAACAAACAACAGGTACTACAGTAGAGAAAGGACAAGAGACGATTCCCTTGTATTAAGAGATCAACTTGTCCCGTTCCCCTTACTTTCCCTCTCTTTGCTGCTCGCAATATCCATTTTTAAATTCATATCATCCTGCAACATGCATCCATCCATCCTAACGTCCTAAGCCAGTGTTCTTATCATTTGCTACTGCAAAGTGCTTCTCTTTGCATGCTTCAATCACATGAATGATGAGCCCGAAAAAGAAAGTAAGCCCCTGTTACGATCATTGCATTCAGAAATCTAATGCAGCACACTAGTGTATACTTTTGCAGCATGTCATGAATATGTATCATATAGTAGGATCATTCAGAAATGTCAATGCGGTCCCATGCAGTCAGATGTTTCTACACCATGCTGTGCAACGGTCCTAACCCTCCTAGTTCGGCTAAAACATACACTCTTCCTGAAAACTCGTCCATAAGTTGCTTAATTGTTTATAATTCACGCCTTTTTATGCTGCCATCGTGATGGTAAAGGTGTTTCTAGGCCCTCTGATTTTGATAACAAAGCATGCTTCGCATGTGGCTAGGGGGTAATGGAGGACACTATGCTCTCGGTTCTGTGGTATACAATAGTTAGCCCTGACCCTATTCATGAAAACAATCAAGAGGGTTTAACCCACTGCATGTTTATTCTAATCGCAAAGGTAATTATGCAGCGTGTTGGGGTCACATGCTCTTTAGCATGCCAATTGCCTCATTTCTTTATGGCGCGTTGCTAGAATAGGAAGAAAAATGTCATCTCACTAGCATGGAGGAGGGCAAGGAAGAATGCCCTCTGGCACATGCCTTCCGTTATGGGGACCAGAAACACATGGGAGCTACAAATCTAGAACTTCCCTTCGAGAGGAACAAGGGTGTGGACCCCTTCGGAGATCTCTAAGATGAGAGCTTTCTTGCCCATAACACTACCACTCGCCTCCCCTGGCCCAAATTCCGAATTAAATGACATTATTTAATAGGTATAGAACATCAAAGCGACAGTTCAAAGTAACAACAGGTTAACTTTCAGTTGTGTTTTCCGGTCTGGTGGCTGCCCCTATTTACCGGTCAGTGATACTGTAGTAACTACTCTAAATCGTTACAATTCCGAATTCTGACAGTATGTTTCACCGTCTCATGTTTCAGTATTTCTGCAGGGAAAAAGGTGGGTAGAAATGAAGCGACAGCACTAAAGGAGTTTGGCAATATCTTGTGGGTAAGGATGCGCAACGCAATTAGGTGTTGGATGTTGTGCAGCCATGAGTTTTCCGCTTGCACAATTGAACCCGGCCTTGGGAGTAAGAGAAAGGCATTTGATGGACGCAGCTCCCTCAGGTGGGAAGAAGAGCCAGCGCTCCACCTGGCCAGTGCAGTGGCTGGCTGCTGTATGCTCTGTCAATGCCTTCGCCTTTTTTCACGAAAGAGGTAAAAAGGAGCTCTGCACTTGAAACTTTGATGCTGGCAACTATACCTATACGTATCGGCATCATGCTACCACTTGCCTGTGAAACCTGTGACGCAGGAACAGTCCATTGGGGTAGAGTATATGTAATCGTGCTGTGCAAATGCACACTGACACCCCGCCGAATAATGATTGGAGTAGTAGGCATATGGTAGGTGCTTTAGGTCTTCATTACCTCTGGACGGCGGCTTTCTTGTGCTATGAGAGTACTAGATGGTTTCCGCAGCCTGTGCCCGTGATTCTTTGAAGTTTTAACACAAGCAGCAGCACGTGTCCAACAAACCACTGCGAGCGATATCAGTCTACTGAGCAGCATCAGTCTTGGTTATATATCTAAATTGTGGAGGTCCAAGACATTCTGCTGGCAAGGCAAGACAAGGGTGGCTGTATGGAAACCTGCAGTTGTTTAATCCCGTTAGAACCGGTAAGCAGGTGAGTAATAGAGCCGAGTTCTTGTGTTGCATGAAACGAATCTGAGCTGTACTTGGCATGAAGCATGATCCAGATCCAAAACTAAAATTGTATCATTTTTTGCAGATCCCAAGAGCAGCGCGCCTGCCTGTCGCAAGTAGTACTGCTCCCCCACAACCAGTGGAGTGGTAGGAGGTGTTTGGTTGTTCCTTTTAAATTTTAATCGATGTTCTATTGGATGTTTGAATACATGCATGGAGTATTAAATATAGACTAATTATGAAACTAATTATATAGTTTGCGACATGAATCCTTTGAGCCTAAGTAGTCCATGATTCGATAATGTTTTGCTACAGTAAATATGTGTTGATGATGGATTAATTAGGTTTAAAAAATTCGTCTTGTGGAGTACTAACGGATTATGTAATTTGTTTTTTTATTAGTATCTAAACACCTCATACAACATTTTCTTGATATATCTTCTAAATTTTAATAGCCGGATCCAAACATTCTCTGGTCAGGCCAATCCAATCCAGCAGCGTGGGCAATCCCACCCCATTTCCATTTTCACGCTCCCGATGCATGCAATGCGGTGTGGCAGCGATGCCGGCCAGCGCAGTCTGACAGGGGAGAGGAGATGAACAGTTGCAGAAGGGCCGAGCCCCCCCCCCGCGGTCCGATGCTGCAGCACTTATGAGGAGGAGGCGAGCTTCATCGGCCGCTACAGTCTGGTCGGCCCGCGGCCGGTGACAGCTTGGCCGGCGGGGCACCGTGCCGTAGTACGTTGGCTTGGGCACAAACACATTTGATGCCCTCGCAGGCAGAGAGGTGGCAATGAATTGAAGCTGCTGCTGATGGGGTGGTGGCGCTGCTGGCAGATTAGAACAGACCCTGATGTTTTCCTACGCCGTCCGTCGCTGTGGTCAGCATCAGCCTGGTTATCTATCCGCTGGTCAGGGTGGGCGTTTGGTTCTGTCGGTTATTGATGAAATTCAGTTTTTATAAAATGGGAACTGATCGATTCCAAAAAAAATTTAGGAACCGAGTATTTCGGTTCTCGATTATTTCGGTTCGGTTCGGTTCGGTTCTAACTGAATTAACCGAATTTTTTCAGAAGACCTCAAGACAATAATAAATATACTTGTTCTAAGGTAAATTTATGCAACACTATATTCATTTTTAATAATAATAATATATAAGAAAACAATAGCAACATAGTAACACAAATATATAGCAGTTCAAATATAAAACACTACACATAAACCAAACATAATCCTACAAAATGCAAGTAAGTGAACTATAATTCATGTAATTCGGTTCTTTCGGTTAATTCGGTTAACCGAGAATAGGAACCGAATTTTCTTCGGTTATTTCGGTTCCTCAATATCAGGAACCGAATTTTTCGGTTCCAGTTCTTTCGGTTTCGGTTTTGGTTCCGATTCTTTCGGTTTCGGTTCT
Organism: Miscanthus floridulus; assembly: GCF_019320115.1. NCBI lineage: Eukaryota > Viridiplantae > Streptophyta > Magnoliopsida > Poales > Poaceae > Miscanthus > Miscanthus floridulus. The sequence goes on along the minus strand of NC_089584.1, from coordinate 11,796,114 downwards.
TTCGGTTCGGTTTTTGTTCTCGGTTAACTATGTGTTTAATTGGGGAGGTGAAAATTTTTGGGTGTCACATCGAATGTGTCGGAAGAATGTCGGGAGGGGTTTTTAGATACTAATAAAAAAACAAATTACAGAACCCATCAGGAAACTGCGAGACGAATCTAATGATACTAATTAATCGGCCATTAGCACATGTGGGTTACTGTAGCACTTAAGGCTTTTCATGGACTAATTAGGCTTAAAAGATTCGTCTCGTGATTTTGTCGAGAACTGTGCAATTAGTTTTTTTTTCGTTTACATTTAGTACTCCTTACATATATTCAAACATACTTTTTTATCGTAGAAGAAAAAAAAAATTGGAAACTAAACCCGCCCTAAATTTGCCCAGCGCTATCCGCTGGCTCCACTTTCTTGGCTGCCGCGTTTACTCCCCCGCCGTCTGTCTGGCACACCGTCTGTTCCCTCTGCAACGCCTTCTTAAATGGCCAGCACCCAGCAGGGCACCCATCTCTTCCTTTAATGGCTTCTGGTCTGCATCGCAACTCGCAAGAGGACCACAGAGGAGGAGGGAGACAGGCGAGAGAACAATGACATGGAAGTAAGGGCGTGTTTAGCTCGGGAAATGAAAATCTTTGATGTCACATTGGATATTTTAGAGATGTCGGAAGGAGTTTTCGGATATTAATAAAAAAATTAATTACATAGCTCGTCTGAAAACTGCGGGACGAATTTATTAAGCCTAATTAATCCATCATTAGCGTATGTTAGTTACTGTAGCACTTATGGCTAATCATGGACTAATTAGTCTTAAAATATTCGTCTTGCGATTTCCAACTAAACTGTGCAATTAGTTTTTTTCATCTATATTTAATACTCTATGTATGTGCCGCAAAATTTGATGTGATAGTTTAAGGTGAAAATTTTTGGAACTAAACCAGGCCTAAACGGACGCACTGTGGTGCCACGATCCTAACATCATGCATGCATCTCCCATACGCCTGCATTCCCCTTTTCTGGCGCGCTCTTTTCCCTGTTCACCTTTTCCTCACATCACCCTGTTCGTTTGTTGGTTTCAGCCAGGCTTATTCAACCAGCCAACAATGTTTTTCTCTCATAAAAAACCAGCACCAGCCAGCTCAAACTAGCACCAGCACCAACACCAACCAGCGAACACGCTCATGTATCATCATAAATCAAAGAACAAACACATGTGTACAATTTGCAATCCTTCATACACCAACTACACCCGGCAAAACCTCATCCAAGATGGAAGGAAGGAAATCATCAACCCAAAAGACTGAAAAATTGGGAGGCACTGGACAAGCCTTCTACTCTGCTCTACTAATCTAAGCTGCAGCTGGCATCTTCAGCATCCAGCAGGATATATTTGTTAGTACTTAGTACGGTACGGTGGTGCTTCTTCTAGTCACTTGTCCCTGGTGGACTGGTGGTAGTGGTAACTTTACTCCTATGGTCTCTGCTCTTGAGGGCAGGCAAAGCAGCACATCCTGAGCCTGCGGAGGGCCTTATTGGTCATTATGCCAGGCGCAATTGACACTGACAAGGTTAGTATAAACTCCATCCTCTCCTCACATATCCCGATTGTCGTGATCGGACGGCTCAGATGTCCGCGGCCGGAAGATCACGGGCGCCCCGTGTTGCGGGTGGAGGAGCATCAATACCGTCGGCGCATGGAGGTAGCTGGGCGACAGCCGGAAGTCGAACCGCTGGAGGAGGATGGCCACCGTGAGCTTGGACTCCAGGAGCGCTAGGTTCTGGCCAATGCACATCCGCGCGCCCAGCCCGAACGGGATGAACGCCGTGGGGTGCGTGGCGGCCTGCGCCACGCCCTTGGCGAACCGCGCCGGGTTGAACTGCGTGGCGTCCGGCCCCCACAGCCGCGCGTGGTGGTGCACGGCCATGATCGGGACCAGCAGCTCCGTGTCGCGTGGGATCAGGCATCCGCCGAGCTCCACGTCGGTCTTGGCTCGGCGCACCGTCGCCACCGCCGGCGGGTACAGCCGCAGCGTCTCGTTCAGGATCATCCCGAGCTGCCAGTGGAACCAGCAGCATGCGTCAGCTCATCCGGCCGTTGTTAGTCTGGGGAAGTGGTGGTTCGAGGATTGTGTCAGGGAGGGGACAGGAGCTTACTGTCTTGAGCTTGGCGAGCTGCTCGCGGGAGGGGATGTCATGCGCCCCGCAGACTTGGAGTACCTCCTGCCGGGCGAGCTCCTGCCACTCGGGGTGCATGGCGAGCAAGACCGTGGTCCATGTCAGGAGGTTCGATGTGGTCTGCTTGCCGGCGAAGAAGAACGTCTTGCACTCCTCCACTATGTCGTTCACGGTGATGGGGCTCACCTTGCCGTCGTTGCTGCTCGCGTTGATCATGAGGCCCAGGAGGTCCTTGGCACAGCCGCTGAGCTTCTCGTCGTCCGCAGCTTCCTGACGCCGGCCAATGAGCGTCACCAGGTTCTTTCTGATCTCCTTGTCCAGCTTCCACGAGCTCGTGTTCTTCTTGGTCGGCAGGAACCTGTAGACATATATAAACGCATCAAACCATGTCATGTCATTCCTCTTCCTGATTAATTATAGCGCAAAAGACTCAATTATGACGTCACACTGCTTGATTGATTGATTATATTATTACCTGTATCCAGGGATGAAGACCTTGCGAAATGCCTCGGAGGCGAAGGCCATGAGCTGGGTCTGGAGCTTGAAGACGGCCTTGCCGTCCTCGTAGCTCCGGCCGAACGCCGTGCGGGTGATGGCATCCTCCGTCACCACCTGGAACCACTCGGACACGTCGATCTCGACCTCGCCGGACGCCGCTGCGGCCATGTCGTGCCACTTGTCCACCATGTCGACAACCGTCTTCCCGATGAACGGCAGCAGCAGCTACATTGCGTACGGTACGTCCCAGCCAGCGTGTCATCACCACAATTCCGCGCGACAAGAAGAACAAAGACTCTTGCATCGCAGTAGTGAAAGGCTGACTGACCTTGAGGTTCTCCATGTGGAACGCCGGCGTGAGCACCTTGCGGCGGTGCGCCCACTTGTCGCCGCGCAGGCTGACGAGCCCCTCGCCCTCGAGCTGGCGCACCATCGGGTGCGACTCGTAGCGGTCGAAGTGGTCGGCGCGGGACAGGAAGATCTCCCGGATGAGGTCGGGGTCGGCGACGGCGAGCCTCGGCGTCGGGCCGAACCATATCAGGAACGTGGAACCTGGAGCAAGAGGCAAAAGCAAAGCAGGCACGGGGCGTGAGCGTGACAAGCCGACGAGGCAGCCAATGATTGGGGCAGGGCAGGGAGGCCCCCACATCGGCCCCGTTCTCGTGACTTTAAACCCGACTTTTTCATTTCTTTTTTTTTTATTCGGAACAGAGTTTTTCTCTCTCAGATTCATCCAAATTTCTCTAAAATTCCACCAAACGAACGGCCCATCAGCAGCATCCCGCCAGCTGCCAAGGGGGCAGGGACAGGACACGGCAGGGCGAGGCGCCGGAGCAGGTACGTTACGATACCCCCTATGCTGTGCTGTGCCGCGCCCGCCGCATTACACTGTACACGCGCACTGCCGCGTTACCACTGTAGCTAGCCAGCACCCAGCAGGCAGGCACTAGGCAGGGATCACACAAGACGACACGAGGAGAAGGGTGGCCGCAGCGGGAGCGGCGTGGCGTGGCGTGGCGACGGTTGGGCCAGGGACAAGTCGCGGCGGGTGCGCCCGGAGGCGGCGGGCGCAGGCTAAGCTGGAGTTGAATGCGACGGTGACGGGGCGGGCAATGCGGTGGTGGCGGGCGAGGCGGGGCGGGGCGCAGAATGGGAGACGTGTAGGCTCATGTCCAGGGCCGCGGGGGCGGGGCGGCAAGTAGGAAATAGACCCTGGCCACCTAACCGGGCTGCAGCCGGGGGACAGCGAAAACGAGAGACAACTACGGCAAACCGCTCCGACAGACCCAGGAGGCTCGCCTCGACATGCCACTAAATGCATGTCACCCAAAGGCGGTAGCAAGCAACATCCTGGGAACCAGACACATGGCGCAACCGCAACTTGATGGATGCCCATGTTGGTCTCTGGTCTCTGGTCTCTGGTCTCAGGCTTGCTTTGCTCATGTTGATTGACTGGCTCCCCTCTTGCCGATTGCGCTCGGTCTATTCCGTACCACCACCGTAACCAAACAGAGGACAGAGGAGGGAGTAGAAGGCGAGAGACAGGAGAAACAGAACAGAGCCTGGAGAAACTCTGCCTGGTGTGGAGAGAGAGGGGAAAGGAAGGGAGGAGCAGGAAGGAATGGACTCGTTGGTCGGGTAAGCACGAACAGAAACACTGGACTGGGGCACTTGGCTGGGCTTGGCGATGAGACAGACAAGAGCATGAGCATGTGCATGTGCATGTGCATAGAGGCGTTGGCGTACCGTAGATTTTCTTCCAGTGGTGGTAGAAGGCGAGGACGCGCGGGAGGACGTTGTGGGAGCGGTAGGGGCGCGGCATTGGCTTGGCGGAGGCGGCCACCATGAGCGCCACCATCTCGCGGACGCAGCCGACGAAGAAGCGGTAGCGGGGGCCCCTGATCCCCTGCTGCGCGAAGTGCCGCTCCACCCGCCGCGGCCGCCACCACAGCACCTCCATCAGCTTCACCACCACGTATGCCACCGCGGCCGCCGCCACCAGCGCCGTCCACCCCCACCCCATGCGTCCGGTCCGTCCTCCGAGCAGGAAGCACATAGAGAGAAAGAGGTGCGCGTCTGTTGTGCTCGGCCTCAGCGAAGCCAAAAGAGCCAGGAGCCCCAGAGCAGGAGCGCGCGTGAGGTGGCAAGGGGAGAGCCAGGTGAGGGGAGACGTGGTGAGGAGAGGAAGCGAGTCTGGTGGATTTATATAGGAGGCGGGCCGCGGGGCGGACTCGTTGGCCACCGGACGCGGACGGACCAGCGCAGCTCGCAGCAGCAGTGGTGGTGGTGTGTGTCATGTGTAGGATTAGTTAGCTCTAGTGTGACAGGATTTGGTTAAGCGGAGGGCAGGGGCAGCATGGTAAATGACACGGCAGGAGCAGGAAGGGGAGCGCGGCGCGGGCGACGGCGAGGGATGCGCGGAGCGAGGCGCTGCTGCAGTGCCGGCGCCGCTGGGGCCGCCGTCGCGGGGATTAATGGAGGGGTCAACCCGAATTGGCAACTTTGTTTTCTTTTGTTCTGGGCCCTCTGGCTGGCGACTCCTCCGCCTCTCTTCCTTGCTCTGCGCTGCGGGCCTCGCAGCACCCTGTAACTGTAACCCTCTGCTCTAGGCCGCCGCCAGTAGTCCAGTCCAGTCATCTTGCCTCACGTCCAGTCTAGGCCCTCTGGTTCGCGCAGCACAGATCTCTGAAGTCTGGACTCTCTGGTATGCTGGGCTGCTGGCAGTATCGTGCAGTCAGTGTATGTATGCATCATCTACTGGTACTCAGCCCTGTTGGTTTGGCTGTGGCTTTTGTTGTAAATATGAACCATTCTTCTTTCCTTTGACAGTTGCTTGCTTTGTGTGTGTCAGCCGATGCAGGCCATGCAGATGCAGGAGTAGAGATAGAGTAACGGTGAGTGTGACCCTTTTTTACAGCGGCTTTTGTTTGGCTGGGTGTGCTTTGTTGCGGCGTGTTCGACTGGACTAAAAAAAAATACTTTTCATGCTTGTGTGTGTTTACTGTTTATGTTAGTTTTTTTTTAGAGAAAATTACCGTTTCAGCTGAAAAAAAAAACCGATCAGCCAGCCGAACATCTTGTTGGTTGACAAGATTGATGAGAGATCTCTTGCTGCTTTCACTTTCACCATGGGGGTTCTTCTGTTTTTCGGGGATGGAGGAGGAGGAAAAGGTGGTGGTACTAGCTGCGTGGCATGTGGGGCCTCCGATCCCGGCTGCTTGCAGAAGAGACAAGGCCGCCTAAAATCTTTGCTTTTGGTGTAGTAGGATCATTTGATTTCAGCAGGGGCGGGGCGGAGGGAGAGGAAAGGTGATTGATTGCAGGGGAATTGGAGCTACGCCTATGCATGCTGCAGCCTTCAGCAAAGAAACGTCAGGCGTGTAGCCTCATTTGATACGTGGTGTAGGAGTACTGCTGTGCTAACATGCATTCTTTTTTCCCTATCCATCGTCTAGGAGCATGCATCTCGCTCTAGCGAGGTTCATATGGCCGAGCTGAAGATAAGCACATCGTCAGTTGGTGATGAAACCTAAGCAGCGGCGGATCCAGGAAATATTTCAAGGAGGCTGAACAACACTGTTGTTCGATCTTAAGTCTCAATCTCCCACACTATAAAACTTTGCCTAAAAATTCATAGGTGCTCCACAGGAGTTCCACTGCTCCGGCATAGGTAGGGGGGCTCGAGCCCCTCCCCCCGCCCCACCGTTGGATCCGCCCCTGAACCTAAGGGTCAGTCAGGTTCATGCATGAACCCTTGCTACCGCAACGAACTCCACTTGTGCATTTCCTCTTTTGCTTTCCTGTGGACTGTTTCAACTTGGAACAGACTCCGTTTCCGAGCCAGTCTTGGCTCTTGCCCAATGGAGTGGAGAGTGGACGACTCTTGCAATGTGTTCTGGTTAGGTTTTGTTTGTTACACATTATTAAGCCCCCGGAATTGGAGGAGGCCTTATCTTCTAGTGCCTTTCTTTTCTTTTCTTTTTTGTTAAAGTGACGTTCGCTACATTGAATGTACGCATGTCATGTTCTGTTGTAACGTGCCAACAGAAAAGTGTTTCGGTTTTTCTCTCCTTCCCTTCCAAACATATACTCCATCCAGAAAGAAAAAAGGAAATCATAGACAATATATACTCCTACTCCGCTTCTTTATATGCATGGAAGTAAGGTGCAAAAGCGGGGAGCTGAGCTAGCAGAAACCATGTACAGTACATACTCCGTTTGTTTATGGAAGTCCAGTGCGAAAACGGGGAGCTGAGCTTCGTCTTGTTGCTTGGAACTACGCCATGAAGCAGTTCCCGAAGTCTCACTTGATCTGCATGCACACAAGTTAGCGCGTGTTTAGTTGGCTGAATTTTGGAATTTGGGCTACTGTAGCACTTTCGTTTTTATTTGATAATTAGTGTTCAATCATGGACTAATTAGGCTAAAAATGTTCGTCTCGCAATTTCCAACCAAACTGTGCAATTAGTTTTTTTTCGTCTACATTTAATGCTCCATGCACGAAGATTCAATGTGATAGATACTATAGCACTCTTTGGAAAAAGATTTGGAACTAAACAAGGGCTTAGGACCACTGCAACCTTTTACCACTCCAGATACTATGAGACATGGATGTGAGTGCGACCCATGCCAAAGTTGACTTACATCGTCCATGCATGGCACCAAGCATGGAGCAAAGCTGCTGCAGGGTGCTGGAGAGATCTGAGACCAGCTGCCTGCCTCGCAACATTTTCGTGCCCCTGGTGATGGTTCCATATTCTGTCCAAGTGTGAAGTGTGAAGTGTCCACTGATGACTTCTTCCTCCCCAGGTGAAGAACAGTGTCCATCCGATGACTGAAGCCCGAAGGGACATTGCAGCTGGGAAAGAGTGTACCGGTCGGCGGACCACCAGGCACCAGTGTGCCACAACATGTACATGTTGGCTAGAGCGGTAGAGCCTCCAACCCTAAGCTAGCAAGCTAGCGGAGGGTGGTGCATGCTAGCTAGCTTTGCACCAGCGACATGACGTGGCACAACATGCAAGGCACGCACAGCACAACTGGCAGGCGGGCATCGTCCAATTTTTTATAATTTAGCTCTTTTTTAACAAAATTTATGTTTGCCCCCTAGAGACATAAATTCATCTTTGAACCCTTAGGGTCAGTGCCAGGACTCATAGCGTTGAGGTAACATGTCTCGACGTCACAGATTTTGGCTCCGAGATACCTGACCGTGCACAGCAGGGCATCCTAGGTGGCGTTGATGTGGCCAGAACCTCGGCGCCAGAATACATGGCGTTGAGCTCGGCGCCACAGATCTTGGCGTCGACCTCGGAGCCATGTATTCTGGCGCCGACCATATATTCTAAACCCACGGCCAAGTTTCCCTTGCCGAGGCTGCTCTCATTTCTTCTTCCTCCCTCTCGGTTTCTTCCTCCCCCTAACTTGTCCAATCTTTTGAATCGACGAATTTGACCTTGGATACTTGGATTTGATCCATACACCTTTGCGAGCAAGGTATCCTCTCTCCCCTTATTATTTTTACGCATTGATTTGGTATATATTACGTCTATTTTGCAACCCTAGATACGTTATTACCTAATGTTTGAAGTGATTTTTTTTATTTTTTGTATTATGTAACGGTAGGATGCCAAGGCATGGTAAAGCTAGTAAGCCAAGGTAATCTCTTATCATCGTGTTATATTATGTTTTCATTTATGTGCAACAAATAGAAAAATCCTAGGTTTATGGTTTAATGTTCATTGCTTTCGGTTCTTAGAACAAATTTGGTTCAATTGTAGTTATGGCCGGATGACCGGAAATGCCTTCGACCCGTTGTCTTTGCCTAGTGGTGTTCCAGTGCCCATGTTCTTTTGCGACGATCCTTGCAAGGTAGCCAAGTCCGATGAAGAGGACATGTATAGGTAGAGGTATTGGATGTGTGCCAATTTTACGTTTGAGCCTACACTTCGTCAGCGCCGCATTAACAAGATGGTAAGGAATTAATGTTGTTTAATATTTATTTTATGTCAAATGAAGTCTTGCATGATTTATTTGTTTTGTAACAATTGCATTTGGTGCAGACCCCTCCACCGCTGTGTGATTTTGAGCAGTGGATCGACACTGAGATCAAGTCGGAAGACAAGGAGTGGATGCAGAACTGTTACCGTGGAAGGCAGAGGACAAGGAGATGATAGAGAAGAGACGCAGAGAGGAGGCTCTAGAAAAGGAGCACAAGGAAGAGGAGGAAAGGAGGTGTGTTGCTTCGTACAGTAAGGAGAGGGAGAGGAAGCTTGAGCGCGCGCTCCAAACGAAGGCAGCGATGGAGGAGAATCCTAATGTCCAGAGGAAGGGAAAGTGACCTCATTGCACTCAGTAGTCTTCATGACTTGCTAGTTGTATGGTTTATTTATGAACAATGTTGTCTAATCTTGGACTTTGCATTGTGTTGTCATGTAATGCACTTTAAGTATGGACGTACCTAAGGCATGTTCTGCGTTATTTAGTTTGTCGTCGTGTACTTCAAATGTTGTTATGTTGATTAATGTGCTCTATTATTGAACCTTTCATAGTGTTGTTGGTTTTATTATTTGTTGTCATAATATTGAGTTTAATATTGCATAGGTAGTGAAACGAGCTCACATAGTGCAAATAAAACGTAACGTAGTGGATTACCTAATTCAACACACACCACATGAAATGACATATGATGACATGTACCAAACTAGGGTACAGAGGTCCTAGACTAAACCTAACATGCCTTAGGTAATTGAAGCAAACAACAAGCACATGAAATGCATGTAAGAACATGTGCCAAACAAGGGTACATAGTTCCTTCAACTAACCCTAACATGTCTTAGGTGATTAAACAAAAAAAAACAAACACATGCATGTGGTTCGTTAAAAGGATTGGTTTGTCCTAGTAGTATGGCCACATAGCAAATTGTGTTGCGCCATCTCCACAGTATCCTCCCATTGTTGGTTGTGGTGGCGGTAGGGGTGGCAGCGGAGGACCCTTGTTCCTGTTATTAGGGAAGGTGCAATATGGATCACTGCAGAGTGCCTCCTATGAACTAGCACCATTGTTGTTGTCGTCATGTTCGTCATCTTTGAAACCGTTGCTAACTTTCCTTTCTAGATCGAAGATACGGTCCTACAGGTAGTAGATATACTCCGCATACGGATAAATAGGTCGAGGATCGACCCACCTAGTGAACCCACAGTTTTCTTTGGCCAAAGAAGACTGCAATAAGTATGTCATGTAAGTTGTATAGAAGAGAAACATATTGAAGAAACAAATAGTAATATCAATTACCCATGCTCGCGGGTATTTGAAGAAACGACGACCTCCATCTATTCCTTTGGTGAACATCTGCACTAGGTAGTCCTCACCAAGCATGTATTTTGGCCACTCTTCTTTCCGTTCATCGTATCCTCTCAGTGGTACCTCTTTGGTGAAATCACTTTTACTCTCAATTGGGAACCTCTCATAAAGGGCTTCCTCAAAGAAATCGGGACCAAGAGAACCCTCCCACACAATGGTAGTTCCCTTTCCCTTTTCTCTTCCTCTGGATGACCCTCCAGACATTGGTACTGCAACAAAATAAAATATTGAGGAGTGCTCTTCTTCCTTGTTGTGTGTGTGAATGAGTGGAAGTGAGGGGTTATTTATAGGTTGAGAGAAGGAATGGAGGCCTCTCAATGTGCCATGTCAGCAATCTGTGTGCCTCTTCACCTCAGTCCTTGGATCAAACAGTCATAAGATGGATGGTGGAGATGGAGTGGAGTTATGCTTCCTTGCATGCCTTCCTATCTTGAGCAAACCATAATTCCTCTGTACAATTCTTCTAGAATACACATGACATGGACGTCGGAGAGACGGTAAGAAGCACCTGGTCAAGGTTGGGCCCAAGGCTAGCCTGTATGGGGGCAGGTGGCCCTAGGAGTCGGTCGACCCCTAGAGACACCATCCTATAGGTGTACTATGTAAGTGAAGTGATAAATCACTACTGTTATCGTACTCCTCATCCTTGTAACTGAAAAATATATTTTCATTGTCTAAAAAGCCTAGATTCGTTCGTTGTTACTGAAAAGCCAAGATGCTATAGGTGTACTATGTAAGTGAAGTGATAAATCGTTGCTGTCATCGCACTCCTCGTCTTTGTAACTGAAAAGTCTATTTTCATTGTCTATACACGTTCTAATGAATTTACATTTAATCTGTGTATTATATTTGTGCCTTTTTAGCAGTATAGTATAATTAATCCTCTCAGCATGCGAGCAACCTCCTCGAATAGAGGAAAGTTGTCCTTCATACCATCCTTTCGAAGTAAATTCTCGGCAAGGTGTCAAGTGCACAATGGTGGTGCAAAGGTGCACCTCTAGAATCTACTCCTGTACGGCACTGAGTATGCCCTGGTGTCTATCAGATATGACACCTACCTCCCTATGATGGATAATGACATGGATCCTAACAAGCTACAAGAACCATCCTCAACTATCTTTGTTCTCCCTCTCCACCAAAGTGAAAGCCAAAGGAACCAATACGTTGTCTATGTCACACGAAATGGCTACCAAAAGTGTGTCCATGTACTTTCCAAGTAGAAAAGTACCATCAATGGATAATACTAGACGACAGTGCCTGAAGGCCTCGACGCACTCGAGAAAGGACCAGAATGCACGAAAGAATATCTGTCTCCCGTCCTTCCATTCATTTGGCTTTAGGATATACGCATAATGCATGCCTGGATTTGCTGCTTTTCATTGCATTGAACATTATAGGCAACTGCTCATACCCTTGCTCCCAGTCCCCATATATCATCTTCTAGGCCCATTGCTTTGCCCTCCATACTTTACCATACTTTATGTCATACTTAAATATCTCTTTAGTCATCTCCATAATTGTCCTAGCCTTTAAGTTAGGCTGACCCTTCAAAGTTGTGTATAACTTTCTGGCAATGAGGGTAGAGATCAACTATCTATGCTTCTGTTTTAGATCTGTCTGGGCACAAGTGTGTGGACCTACAATTTTGGTGATCTTGAATTTTCCTGTGGCCTTCTATTTGCGAGCATAGACCCTCCAATTGCAATTTGCCATCTCGCACACCATCGTGTAACGGCGCTCCACATAGGAGTGCCTCACCTTGAATGGTCTCTTACGTCTCACAGAATATTCTTGTAGCCACCTTCTTAAGGTGGGCAAGTCCTTGAAGACCATGCCCTTCTGAATTTCCACGCTGTCATTGGCCTCAGGAGCCTCTAGCATCGAAATGTCAATGGGGAATTCCCTGTCGGGGGTTACTGCCCCATCCCCGTCCCCATGAAGGCTCACGGGGAGCACTTTTTCTCCATCCCTGTCCCCGCTTGGGGATTTAATCCCCAAGGGGATCCCCATCCCTGCATCAAGCCATCAACTGCACATAGAAAAGACCTAGTGGTTCAATGCACATGTGTTGAGTACTCAATGCACATGGTAGTTCAATACACCAACTTTGTATAATATTTACTCATATATTACATGCCACATCATCCAGGTCAAGTGAAAAATAGCTATAAAGGTGAAATGAAAAAATCAAACTTGTATTCTACTCATGGCTCTATGGTGCAACCGAACCCTAGGTGGAGCTGCCATGTTGTTAGAAAGAGCACTGTTCGGTTTGATGAGGCTTGAATGTTTGCTGGTTGATGTGGAGTCTGGAGACTGCTCCTTGTTCGACAACTGCTCCATCTCACCATTAACCTGCCTGGCCTTCACAACAGCTAAGGTAGCACTGATTGCCTCCCCCTCTGTTGCTGATGCTTCAACCAAGTAATCCACGCCTTTGCTTAATCTCCTATGAAGGATTCTAAACTCATCAGAATGAAATAGCTATTGCAAAAATATTATTAACTTGCTCATAGAACAGCACAGGAATACATTCATAAAAAGTAATACATGTACCTCTGTCCTTGTAGTACAGCATTCTTAGGACTGATATCAGTATACATGTCTCCATTTACAAGAGGTGCAACTAGAGTCCCAAGAACTACAGCCCCATTAGGACCTGATTCTGTAGCTGTTTGTCTTGTTCGTTCATCATTGTACACATACTTGCTTAGCTTCTAAAGCTTGCATTTACTCACGTCAATTTGTAAACATGAAAAAGGCATACAGCGTACCTTTAGTGGAACTTCAGGTACTTCCCTCAGGTGGTTTCCCTTGTCACCATCATTTGCCAATATCATCTCAACTGCTTCTGAATCCCTTGTCACCACAGCAGTCACCATCTGCACCACCAATTGCTCAATCACGGTCACTATAGTGAAAATAGAAGAATCAATTTAGTAGCAGCAATCTGTCTAAGGGGCAATTAAGAACTTGGTGCTTCGGCAATACAACAATGCATCACCAACTAGGAATCCAGCATTACAACACAAAATGACAAGTTCATCACCAACTGGCTGCACAACAGCACAAAAGTAGCACTATAAGTTTACAAGTTCATGGGCTCATCACAAAGAGGCATTACAACACAAAATGAAAAGTTCATAACAATCTTGGAAGCAAACACTAAGGAGTGATACCACAGCCCAGCAGCAGCCAACTGACCCAACTCTTGTCTTCAAAGTTCAAACAAGTGCCAGTCCCTATATCCAACAACCAGCAAAATAAATACAATTAGTCAAGTATGAGTCAACAAAGAGACTAAAGTATTTATCAATTTTAGTTTTACACTTTACCTCAATCCCATCTTGGATCTCTTGAAGACAACTCCAAAAGCTAGCAGTTTCTACATTATCTTCACCTACAGAAAAGCATTAGAAGAATTAATTTAGAACCATGACACTTGTAGAATGTATGGAGTATACCACAAATGGGACAGCACAAGCACCTTGGTATTTGTTTCGCAGCCAATTCTATGAACACATTAAAGCCTCCAGGATATCTGAATTAAGCCTACTGCGGTGCTCACTAAAAACACGTCCACTAGTGCTAAATGCAGATTCAGATGCAACTGTACTAACTGGGATGGCAAATATATCTCATGCTACCTTCCTCAGTATGGGATAACGTGTCCCAGCTACCTTCCACCAATCAAGAATCTTAAAGTTTTCTGTCTCAATTGGAACCAACTCATCTTCTAAGTACCTTTCTTGCTCTGATTTGAATCTAAATGTTGTTGGCCTTCTACTAGCAACACGTGCACTGATTATAGACAATACACCCAAACTGGAAAGTGGAGGAGCTAAGGATTCTATATTATCTTCATCCTCTTCCACTTCATACTCCTTCATCAAATCATACAGACAACTTCTAATCTTAGTAACTCTCTATGTACACTCTTCATGTGAGTGACCAGTGAGGGTTTCAATGAACCCAAGGAGGAAGTCGGTCTTAAACTGGGGATCTAAAATGGTGGCCAATCCCATTGGTCCTTGAATCTCCTTCCAATACTTATTAAACTTCTCATTCATTTCAAATGACATTTTCTCTATAATGGGATTGCCACAAAAACTCCATTTTCTGATTTTCTCTTTAGCCTCATAGATTTTAAGAAGATGAATATTAGCTGTCACATAATTTATCCTAGAAAATACTATTGTAATATCATTAAACAACTTGAGTCTACCAACTACCTCTCTACAAAAATCACATTCTTCCTCACTAGGTGCACAATCATACAACTTGTCAACAATTGATGCATGACTAAAAACAGCTTTGTAAGGCATTGCAATGCTAAGCATCTTGAAGGTAGAGTTCCACCTAGTCTTGCAATCAAGGCCTAACTTGTGTTCCAATTTTACTTTGACATATTTAGCAATTTCTTCAAATTTCTCTATTCTTTTAGGTGTGGCTGTCCAATAGGCAACACTCTCATGAATTTTTGCAATTGAATCCTTTATCACCTATAAACCATCCCTCACAATCAAGTTTAGAATATGGGTAGCACAACGCATATGCAACAGTTTTCTATCCAACATTAGCTTTGATTTGCCTATCTTCTTGACAAGTTCAGGGACTACCTTATCATTAGTGCTACAGTTATCAAGAGTCAAAGTTGAGATCTTTTCATCTAAGTTCCACTCCACTAATGCTTCATAGAGCACTTCACTGATAACTTCAGCTGTGTGTGGAGCTAGGACATAGATAAACCTAGAAATACACGACAACAACAATATTTTATCAAGGCAATAAACTAAATATGATGGCAACAAGAAATAAAATCAATTTTTGATGAAATACCTCATGATAATGTCTCTAAGTGCCCATGAATCATCAATGAAATGAGCTGTAATAGCCATGTACCCTCTTCTTTGGTTATCCGAGGTCCACAAGTCAGTAGTAATAGCGACTCTTGACTTAGTTCTAGCCATGTAGGATAGTGCCTTTTTCTTTTCTTCCACATATGTATTCATAATATCCTTCCTAAAAATTACAGCAAGAAAAGATAAAAAATTTAGAATAAAACTTTAGTGCAAACACACACAACAATGATAGCTAGGTAGTGCCAAATATTACCTAATAGTGTTTCTAGTCATCATCTTGAATAATGGTTGTAGTGCACTCATAAACCTTCGAAAGCCAGCATGGTCAACAATACATAAAGGATACTCATGCAGCACAATCATGGCAGCAAGCTCCTTCCTAGCAACTTCTGGATCAAATGTGTAATTCTCCACTGATATTTTCCCTCCTTCTTTGGAACCAAACCTCAAGGCTGATTGTTCAAGTGTCTTCTGCTGACCCTTCAGCTTGATCTTTTTAAGTGTGCAGATTTTCAAATGATCATGTAGATGCCTTGTGCCATTTGTGCTTTTCCCTCCAAGCTGCTTGTGGCAATGAAGGCATTGAGCCTTCATAGTACCACAGACTTTGACCTTCTTGAAATCATTCCAAACAACAGAAGTCAGCTTTCTCTTAGTGCCAAAGTTCATGTCTTCGGGCTCATCGTCTTCAATTTGTATCGGCTCAGAATCATTAACAGATTCAGTTTGTGGTGGAAGTGATTGTGAATCTTGTTGGCTGCTACTCCCGCTGCCTTGAGTTGCGTTCATAGTGAATCTGACAATTAACAAATAAATATGAATGAAATCTGCGACTATATATGAAATATGCAAACATAAATAAAATGCACCAAAACATGCTGCAATAATCTTAACCTCAAAGCATAGAATATAAATATGAACATTGTAGCATACTATGTGAATCGTTACACACACATACATTCAATAATAATCTGAAGTTTTAACTAAATGATTCAGAACCATGGATTTTAGTTGCATTCATTCATAAATCATAACCATGGAATATAGTTTACACATGCAAAAATATTAATATAAACAAGCTAAAAAGAGTAGAAGGTTAGCGAGATTAAAACCGACCCCATAGATTTTAGTAGCCGGTGGCCACTGTCGATTGATGCTTCTGGAGTGGTTGGAGCAGGAGCTCCTTCAATTGCAAGATGGCTTGTCATCTTGGCCGTGGACTTTTTCATTTGAGGCTCTGGAGGTCGTCCCTTTGCAGTTGCAGAAGCGACAATGGCTGCAGCAGGCGCCAACACGGTGGATCTAGTAGCCGACATAGCATTTGGTGGCCGATCCAAATCCATGGCGTCCCTTCGCGAGGACCGCTAGACATGGGTTAGTGAGTGAACGAGAACAACGCAGGCACACAGCCATAGCCCATACCCTGCCCTTGCCCGATAGGCAAAATCTCGAGGGAGGACTAAGACACGCTTGTGCAAAGTGCAGGAGTGGAGGCTACATGGACATGGAGTCTTAGTTTCTCACCTTACTTCATCACCATTCGAGCTTGGAGATGGGGAGGGTGAAGCCATGGTGCCCGGTAGTGAAGGATGTGTGGATGCGTCTCCCGTGATGCTCTGCAGGCGGCACGGCCCTGGTGGTGTGGATCCGATGGTGAGCTCCTTCGGTGACTACAAGTGGTCGGTGGAGTGGAGTGGAGTGGCTGCTGGAGGTGGACTGGTGGAGTGGCCGCGGTGACAGTGCCGGGTCTGCGAGACTACGAGTCACGATAGGGAATTAGGGATTAGGGAGCGGCAGGAGGCAGCGGCGGCTGGGGGGACAGGGGGACGGGATTAGGAACCTAGGAAAGAATAGAAATGATAAGGTTAGGGTTACAATTGCCTTATATACGTACACAGGAATTGGGCCTTCTTAGATGGGCCTTAAACAATTCGGGTCCCCACGGGGAACGGGGACAGGGGCATGTATACCATGCCCGCCCCCATGATACCCTATGGGGATGATTTTTCCCCATTTAATTCCCCATGGGAAAAAGATTTGTACCATCCCCGTCCCCCGAATGGGTGAATTCCCCATGGGGAATCGAGGAATGGGGCCCCATTGACATCTTTACTCTAGCAGCTCATCATCTCTTCCTTCTCCATAAAAATATTAAGAATGACTAAGGTCGCTAAATTCATGAACTAGTGGATCATGATTAGGACACAAGCGTCTGATGAGCATCATTTCTTGTTCGCTCAAAGCTACAACTGGGCGGTCATCATCAGAATCAATGGCCCTTGCTGTGCCATAAGGATCCTCATCATCCACAATATCAACATCTACACTGTTAGAGGCCATAAACCCTGGGTCCATGTTGGTTGATGGAGGAAAAGGAGCACAACCATCGTTATCAGGATTGTCTCCTGCATTTAAAGCACAAATATGGATAACACTGAGATAAAGGAATGGAATGAACAAAGAATAAGGAAAGCCAAAGTGTTACTAAATCACTTACTAGGATGATTCTGGGTCAAAGGAATCTCCTGAGGGGCACCAACAACATCATCAGTCCCACATTTCGCACGGACACCAGGACATACACCAACCTCATTCGAGGTGGATTGAGCATTGGGCACCATAACCACATCTTCCACATCCACCTCATGGTTGGGTAACAGAGGCTCAGAGGGTGCCGGATTCTCTGGTGCTGGCGACAACCCATGAGGGGGTGAATGAACATTAGGGGGTGAATACACATGAGGGGTGGGATCATTAGACAACTTCCGCACAACCAAATCCAAACACTGAAACTCATTCTTCATGACAATTTTGACATATTTGTCCCATTGAGCCTCTGATGCAATTGGGACCAACCGCCTTAAAATTGTCCCTGACCTGCCATGGTGAAGTACCCCCTCAACTAAGATGGCATCTTCATTTAAATTGCATTTAAGCTCATCACGAGCCCTACCAAACAACTCAGAAAACAATGGCCGATCATCGAATATCACTATCACCCTTTGCATTCCAACAAAACTGATATTCCTAAACTCATCTTCCTCCACACTTCCTCCATGATACAGGGTGACTACGTTGTCCATCTAGTTGGTATGCACAACACCAAAGTTATTACGGGTTTAACTAATATGGGTATAACTAAATTACATACATATAAAAGTTTCCGACTCTCTACCTAAATAAATAAGTATCTAATCTAAACCACCTATCTATCTAACTACATCTACTACAAGTACTACCTATATAACTAAATTATCTAACTATCTAACTATCTATCTAAATTAGCTAAAAAAATATCTACCTAAATTAGCGAACTAAATTACATCACTAAATCACTAAATAACTAAAAAAGCTTTATCAAACTACAAAACTATATAAAATAAATAACTACATTATCTAAACTAACTCAATTAAAAAAACTAAAGAAAAAAATACCTGAGAGCCGAGGGAGCTGGTGGCGTCACTGGGAGCTGAGAGGGAGCCGGTGGGGGCCGGTGGGGGGTTGCGCGGGGGCGCCACCAGACTCAGCTGCCGCCGGCCCGTCGGCCGACGGGGACGTCGGGGAGAAGCAGGGGCCGCCCCTCGCCGCCGGTGCGCGCGAAGGAAGCTCTTGGGCGACGAGTGCGGCGAGGGAGTGGATGGGGGAGCGAGGGAGGCGACCGACGCGCGGGGGACAGCGGGCGGTGGCCTGCTGCGGTGGAGCAGGCGGCAGCCGACGGCGGAGGCGCAGGCAACGGCGGGGCTGGCTGGCGGCGGCGGTGAGAGGGAGAGACAGAGCGCACCCGAGAGAGAGAGAGAGAGAGCTGTGGCCACACGCGGTTGATCCATGCTCGGCGGCAGAATACGTGGCTCCGAGGTTGGCGCGAAGATCTGTGGTGCCGAGCTCGACGCCATGTATTCTGGCGCCGAGGTTCTGGCCACGTCAACGCCACCTAGGATGCCCTGCTGTGCATGGCCAGGCACCTCGGAGCTAAGATCTGTGGAGTCGAGATGTGTTATCTCGGTGTCATGAGTCCTGACGCCGACCCACAGGGTTCAAAGATGAGTTTACGTCTTCTAGGGAGCCAAACGTAATTTTTCTTTAAAAAATGGCTAAATTGTAAAAAAAATTGGGCGGGCGTCGCAATCACGCGCTGGCTGTACACCACCACTGGAGCGTCAGGACGTACACGGGTCATGGTCATGGAACGGATCGGTCGGAGCCCGGCCTCCCCAGTACTGCTCACCTGGCGTGTTTGCTGCTCGCCTGCTTGGGCCATTTCTGTTTACCTGCCACAGTTGGGGCGGCACATTTAGCCGAATCGTTAAATCGTACACTACGTGTGTTGTGTATAGGCATGCATCATGCATGGGTGTATCTGAATCTACGACATGAATAATGCATCACCATGCCACCATCCATCGCTGCTCCTGCTCAAAAGGTTTTGTGTGTGTACCATAGTATTGCTAGTTAGGTACAGTAGAGTAGTATTATGTGAGGCACTGAGCCCAGTAGGTGATGGAGCTTATCTTTTTATGCACCAGCGTTCCGTTCGTTTAGCTGATATTCCATGACTAAAAGTACTATTGACTAATTTAGTATGAGAAAAAATATTATCCGTTGACTAAGAAATACGGCTTATAAGGTGGACCGGTCGGTAGCTACCACTCCTACTGCGTAGATGATCTGAATGAACAAGATCCATGGTTGATGGATCGGGTCACTGTTGCAGCATGAAACGCTGTGCCGGCCGGTGAGGAAAGTGGCAAAGTTTCCTTCTGGGTGCTGTGTGCGTTATCGGTGTGAGTGTGAGGAGCTAATGAGTGAGCTTAGGCCACTGCTTCCATGCTGTTGCTGCGTGTGGCTATATGGCCCTTGCTGTGCTGGGTTGATCTGATGAGCTAGCTAGGCTAGTAGTAGCTAGGCAGAGGCAGCTAGCTGGGGGCCGGGCCGGCCGGGAGGAAAGGACTTGACGTGCAATTTGGGGGAGCAGGTCTAGGTCAGGTCCAGGTTTACAATGCCTGTCCGAGCTTAGTTTACCTGACGCTTCCGATCAGCTACTGCAGCCAGATTGGGTAAATAGAACGTGACAGCATGCATGCAGCCAGCTGAGCTGCAGGCCCGCGCGAACATCTACACTGCTGCGGTGACGTCGTGCGCATATTTTCTACGAGTCTAGTTAAACTGATGACACGAAAACAAAAAAAAACGATAGTTATATATGGAGCTGTGCATGATCGAACTTGTTTGTTGGCGCATGCATGAGCGCGTGAAAAACGATCGAACGGGGGCTCGATAGATCACAGTTGGTGACACGTTGGAATGGGCAGGCCGGGGATGAAGACACCTTCAACTATATGTCTATTTTTATGGATCAGCTCAGCTTTGATCCGTCAGGCTCACGTCCTGTCAGTACCCCGCCGGCCGGCCCGCGCGCGGAAATCATTTGATTCCCGTCGCTTTTCTTGCTGAATGATAACCAAAGTGTCAGGTGGTGAATCAACATGGGGCGTGATTGGTTGCTTCGGGATAGGGTATCCGGGTTGGAGGACGGTGCAGGGTGAAATCATTTATCTAGGTGTGTTTGGTTGCAATTTTGGGATTGATACCGGATGACAGTCAGTTTGTTTGGTTGCCAGCTTACACCAATTTAAGGAATGAGCTGGTACTGCTAGTTGTGTTTGGTTTGGCGCATTGCACAAGGTGTGAGCACCCATGTATCACTTTGGTGAGGTTACCACCATTTTTATCAGAACAAGCATGGGAACACAAACATTGCATCAGATCAATTTGTATCGTCATCAACTATAACCTTGAAGCATAAGAGATATTACAAAATAATCCGACAGCAATGGTAAGAGGCAGTGGTTAACATATTGGCCTCAGATAACAGTTCTTCATCGGTTGACCTTGAGCTTGGAGCATAAGAAACACAGAAGGCAACACACAGCAATGGTAACAAACAAACATGAAAACCAAATAGAATAAGACCAGAGTTCCAGTGCCTCACAATCTCAAGGTCATCAGGTATTTGTAATCCAGTACACATGGCGGTTTAGTTATCATCATAGGCAAATCATGAACAACAAAAGTCACAGTTCCTCACAAGGTAT
Source organism: Miscanthus floridulus (assembly GCF_019320115.1). Classification (NCBI taxonomy): domain Eukaryota; kingdom Viridiplantae; phylum Streptophyta; class Magnoliopsida; order Poales; family Poaceae; genus Miscanthus; species Miscanthus floridulus. The sequence goes on along the minus strand of NC_089584.1, from coordinate 11,775,129 downwards.
TTTAGGGCTTGTTGCCTGAAGCACTGCAAGGAGGCATTTTATGACATACACCCCAGGCTCCTTTCTCCGATAGACAACATACCAAGCCATGGCATTTTGAGCATCATAGATAGTTGTAGCAACAAGCAAGAACGAACCACAAGATTACCAGCAACAGAAAACACTGCACCACAGCCACAACAAATAACATCGGTTTGTTGCTGAGCACCTTTGGTGGAGGATTGACAAAAACTTTATCATCTTCAAAACCCATGAACTTTAAGTATGATGCTTCTGCCTTTTCTTTGTTAGGGAAGCTCTTTTAGCTGTTGTTTTTAAAACCAGTTACCTGGGCATTGCATCTAGCCCAGGTTGAATATACCCCAGGTACTCTTCCACGGTACACAACATACCAAGCCATTTGTCCCTTAAAAAACACATAAAAGCAAGTATAAGATGTTGACAAAATGAAGGGTAGTTCAATCGATTTGCCTTAGATTTAATTGCCTTTTCATTTGACCTTGAACTTGGAGCTTAAAAAACATAGACAACAGCAAACCTCAAACAGATTGTTGAAAACCAAGATCATGATAGGAATGAAACCATGAGAGGCATCCAGCCCAGCCATCAGATCATCAGAATTGTCTAGCTGTTGCTTGGGCATGGATGTCTCACATGGTTTGATTACAGCCATGAGAAGCACAAGCAGAAGATAGAAGAAACAATGCTCCAGTACCTCACAAGTCCAAGGTCAACAATGTGCATAATCCATTACTCAGACTGGCACTGTTATCTTCATAGGCAAGAAAATGATCTCACAATTGTATCAGCCTCAGTCAAAAACTGTAATCATCCCAGGTGGCAAATAAGAACATAAATTGTTAAGGCAAGTTCATGACTCCCATGGAACAGTGGGACACGTCCATCCCAGCCATCCGGTAGGCATGCCAACAACAGTTGCTTAGGAATAGATGTATCCCACGGTTTGATGAAAGACATGAGAAAACACAAGCAGACAATAAAGCAACAACAGAAATAATACCGACAACCACCTTAGATTGCTATAGTTTGCATCATCGGCCAAATAGGAACTCCTACAAGAACAATAACAACATCTGAAATGTATTAGGTGAACTGACAATCAAATGTATTTTAGGGCTCAGATCAACTAAGTGACAATCCATCATCCTTTGTTAATGTCTACACCACACAAATCAACAAAGCCTCACATCCATCACCATGGCTCCTATGCTATTCCAGACTAGGTGCAACCTTGGTTAGGCGACAAATAGTTCTTTGTAGCATCAGTTGAGGTAAGTGCTACACATCAAAATACTTCCTACAACATAAGACAGTTAACATGGCTATATGCAAAAGTAGAGAGGCCAGCTAGTATGCATCTAAGCAAAGTAGGTTGTGCTCAGGTAGGTCCTAAGCCATAGGATCCTATGAGCCTCTATCATATGAACAAAGCAAAGTCCCTCAGCCTCATTCTTCAGCAGGTAAACCAGAGCAAACATGAGTTCCTCCTATGAGTACCCAGGGCAGTCCATAACACAGCCATAAAGATCCTGATGCACCTCATTGTGTTATGGAGTCTTGAGGGCATCTCCTACAGACTCCACAGCCTTGATCATTCCATTCATGAGGTCTATTTCCTCTGAGGCAAGGTTCCTTCTCTTGCCACCCCTCTCCTCCTGGCCCTTGGCATTAGAACCCTTAGAGCCTTCCATACCAGAAGGAGTTCCCTTTCTAGACTCAGCCTCTATGCCACCTAAGTCAGTGTTGTCCTCAACGGTATCAATATCACCTTGGCCAATGTCGGTTGGAGTACCCAGAGGCTCATTTGAGCCCATTGCATACCTACCTGTTGCCTGGTTACCACCAAAGATGGCCTCCATCTGAACATAGTTCTCTATTGGTGTGTTCAAGAACTTAGCATCAGCAGGATGGTCCTAGTTAGTGAAACAGATGTAACTTTAGACATAAGGGAGCAAAACAAAAGAGAAGGGATAGCTGAGGTGTTATTCAAATAGTTTCTAACCTTGGTGTGGCCTAGCAGGTGTTTATCATCAAGTACTATCATATGGTGGTCCTCATCCCATAGAGCACCACTCAAATCCTTGAGCCTAACAACCTTAACCCACCTTTACCTCCACTTTCTCAGGTGATTGTAAATCTGCTGGGTGGTCACATTGACCCCAGCAAACTCAGAGACCATGAGTGCAACCTACCTAACATGTACCTCCTTGAACCCTTTCTCAGTTTTGACCCCCTGCCCCACCAAATCATGGAACCTCTTAAGCATGAACCTAGACTAGACAGGACTCCAGTGCATAGGGCCATTGGGCTGAGGGGTTGCTTGGTTGCCATCATCAGCAGCAACTACCCCACCCTGTTCCACCACATTGTCCTCACCACCAATGTTAACAACCTGGTCAAACACATTGTCCATTTCCTATCCACAACCAGTACGTAAGGAAAACAAATTACATGGTATGAAATACAAGTTGAACTGATCAAATAGGCAGAAAAGGAATAGGTACTACATCATTGCAAAGTGCCATAGGTCTCAGTAAAAATACAAGTTTCTCCAATGCTACTAAATAGTACACACACCATGCCACTACACCCTAGAATTCTCCCTGTTTTATCACATTTGTGCAGCCCATGTCTCCCTCTGTTGTGCCCAGGTACCATTGTCAGGGACATGATCTAGTTGTGAGGCATTATCATTGATGTTAGGTGTCCATGTGGATTTAGTAGGCACATGCTCGTCCTGCCCATGCCTGAGGATCCAATTGTGAAGAATACAACAGGCTAGAACAAGCTTAACTTGGGTCTTGTATGGGTGGAAAGGTTTGTTGTCCAATATCCTGAATCTATTCTTTAGAGCCCCAAAAGCCCTCTCAACTGTTACTCTAAGAGACGAATGCCTTAGATTAAAAAGCTCTCTTTGATTTTGAGGTCGGTTTGAACCAAACTCTCTCAAATGGTACCTTGTGGCACAAAATGGTGGCAAGAAACCAGGCCTCACTACATAACCAACATCGACAAGATAGAATTTGCCTAAAAATTAGCAGATAGGAACATGTTTTAGTAGTTTCATTTAGGATTAAGCAAAGTGTCAAAGTTTTTTTTGGTTTGGATGATACCTGGTGGCACTCTAAGGCCATCATCTCTTTCAAGAGCATCAGACAAGATAAGAGCATCATGTGTAGATCCCTCCCAACCAGCAAGCACATAGGTGAATCTAAGGTCAAAGTCCACGGCTGCCAACACATTTTGTGTGATGGTGTGCTTCCTGCCTCTAAAGGCAGCTTGCATCTTCACAGGCACTCTAGCTAATACATGAGTACCATCAATTGCTCCTATGCAGTCCTAATTGAAAAAACATAAGTGCAAGTGAACATTGACACTAAACTGATAATGCATGAGACCTATGTATGACAAGTTATGGATACCAACCTTGAAATAGGGGTACCATCTTCTGCTCCCAAGGATCCTAGGATGGACATTGGTAGCAGGAGGGACAATCAATTCATTCCTCAGCTCTTCTACCGCATATAACACCTTCTGAAAGAACCTACTAATTGTCTCTGCGGACCTCCTAAAGGTAAGGTCAACCACCCTAAACCTCTCATTGTGACCAACAACATGCAAGAACATGGCTACTTGTTCTTCAACAGATGCATGTATGCTGTCAGTGATAAGCTCTCTACTACGAAAAATGTCACAAAGTTGGAAAAAAGGGGCCCTCCTCATTCTAAGAAGGTTGACACAGTGCACATCATCAGATTCATAGATGTATCTAAGGTTGTTCATCCTCTGTATGTCCCTCTCGGCCAAGGGACCATAGGTGACTGAGCGCGAATCTTCAACTCTCCTCCTAAACCACATGAAAAACCAAGCCGCCACTGCAACAACCACAACAGCGACAGCCCTTTGCCTAGCTTCAAATGCCATGTCTACCACAACAGGATGGAGGGCAACATTAGAAAGCGAGCATGCAACATGGGCATGTACTGCTTAGCAAGCAAAAAATCAGACAAAATGAACAATGAAAGACGCGGCTGCCACACCTTAGGGTGCTCCTCCAGCATATACTGTTAACCAATCAACATCATTGACCTCTAGGCACTTTGCTCAGTGTGTACAATAAAATAGGCATCAATATATACAAGATCTACACAAAACATGAGGTATATACCAAAAACGAAGCATCATGTACAGATCTGAGCTAGGAATAGGTAAATCAGGTATAGCATCGTACAGATCTGAGGATGTCAAACCAAGAACCCTGATTTCTTGTCATTTCAAGCAAAATCCACCAACAAATCAACAAAAAACGACAGTGAAGAAGAGGAGGGAAAGAGCGCAGGTGGCATAGATACCGTCCAAGCGCCGGAGGACCGAGAGAAATCCGCCGACGAGGGTCGCCTCGATAGGGCTACTGAGGTCGAGGGGGAGCAAGACGGGAGTTCGCACTGGAGCAATGGCAGAAGGAGAGGTGAAGAGTGAGGGTGGTAACCCTAGCCGAGACCCCCCGCGCGCTTTATGGCCCGGACGGCCTCATCTCCCGCGCTCGGCGCGAAGGTTCCCGCCAAGCACCGAGTGAGCCTGCACCGAGAGGGAAGTGGGGATCGAGAAGACGACGGCGTTCGGGATGGAGGAGCGAATCTGCACGGGAGGAAGCAGGGGAAACATGCGAGTAGGGCAACCAAACACAGCCGAATGCACCAAAGGATGCGGGATGGGCCAAATGACGGCCCGGTTCGGGCAACCAATCACGCCCATCATATCTCCACGCGCCCCGTGCCGCGTGCTACACAGGTTGGGACACGCGAGAGACTTAGTTCAGAGTCGTCACGGTTTCAGTTCATTTGAACATCTCTACGTCCATGCATCCAACCATCAATGAAGTAAGTGAGCGATCGAAATGCATCATGAGTCGAATTAAACTCTCCCCTTGGTCGATTATCTGAATTCTCCAACTTTTCAACTTTGAATTAACCACTTGAAAGTTAAAAATGATCATTTTAAGAGTTTATTGAACCAAACAAAAACACAAAACGTTTAGATGCCCATGTGCATTCGACTCTAAATAAATGGATTCTAGGTCAGACCTAAAGACCTAGAAAAGGACAAATGCTTTGTATCCACATCGAAACAGAACAGTGTGGTCGACCTTAGGAATAATAAGGCTACGTTTGGTACAACTCCTTGAATCGCTCCTGGAGTAGATTAAGCGCTTTACCAACCAAATGCACCGTGCAGAAATAGGTCCATGCTCGGAGCTTTGCGATTCACGCTGACTGGAGCAGTAGGGAGAGGGAGTTGAAAAAAATAGCTTCTTGGCTTCGCCCTCCATACTTACATGCAGCCACAGGTCCTAAAATACCCCTTTGTGTGCATGGGCAGGCAGCGGCCCGCGACCGCCTATGTGTATGGCTGGACGGCGTTGGTCGGAGCAAGGCACGATGCCGAGGCAAGGCGCGGGTAGGCAATCACGACATGGTGGGAGGGACGGGTGAGAGATCGAGAGGTGACGTTGGTGAGGCCGTCATGAGAGAGATGGGAAAAGGGACAAACAGATCAATGGGGCGAGAAAAAAGAAAGTGCTAAAGGAGAATAATAGGTAAAGGAAGAAAAAAGGAAAAAGAAAGGGAAATTGGTATGAGAACATTTCATGCATTATCGAGAGTGTTACTAAAATCATGTGCCTCTCTTTCATTCCCACATTCTGTAAAAGAAATTAGGCGGCAATTAATAATAATAATTGTCGACTGAACGAAGTGGAAGCAAGCAAGAAGAATCAACATTAGCCGAAACAAACAATGTGTGTGATAGAGAAGGCAAGTGCGTGGCCGCTGTCGAGATGAACATCTTGACGGTGCAGCACACACGCACACTGCAGAGAAAAAGAAGCTCCAAATGCAAGCTGGAAAGCAAGAAGCTTCTCACAGCGTCTGATCGACGGATGGTATGGGACAGGCCCCGGATTGGACGGCTCACACACACACACACATATATATATATATATATATATATATATATATATATATATATATATATATATATATATATATATATATATATATATATATATATATATATATATATATATATATATATATTATACATATGCGCATGGGATTATTTACACGTCTGTCCATGCATATATATCGATCAGCTGGGACCTACTGGCGACATGATCCTGTTCGGACCCATGCAGGTAGATCACTGTGCTGTGGTTTTGGCCCGTTGCGCAAGCAAGCACTGACGACCGATCGAGAAAATAACGGGGCGTCGGGTCCTGCCGGCCGGATGCATGCGATGCTCCAGGCGGCGTCCACACCACACACAAACGCATGAATCAGTGCGTTGTGTTCGTTGCATCTATACCTAATCGAATTAAGCAGCGTGTCGACAGCAACTGATCATCAATCGATCCGTCACTGATTGCACTGCCAGTGCCAGATGCCCCGTTTAATTTGTGCCTAATCACTAATTATGGTGCCGATCGAGAGATAATGCATGCATACAACCCGTCTAGCTAGTATAGTAGCCTGCTGTCCGCTAGCTAGCTTTGGCTGCCTTGCGGGCGGTTGCAGACTTGCAGTGCAGGCCATGGCGCCATACATAACACTCGGCAAACGACACTGTACGTACACAGTGCTAGCAAAGGTTTCTTTGTCGAGTGTTTTTTGTCGTGCATTTGTCGAGTGCTAAAATCGACACTCGGCAAAAACAAAAATAAAAAAATATAAAAAAGGCGCCCACCCCGCACGTGGCTCGCCGCCGCCGCCGCCGCCACCACCACCACGCCCGCCACCACCACGTCCACCCTCTCCCACCGGTTCCGGCCTCCGACCACCGGGATCCGGCCTCCGGCGCGCGCGCGAGAGAGAGAGAGAGAGCTGCACCGCCCGCCGAAGAGAGCCACACTGCCCGGCGAAGAGAGAAGTGAGGGAGAGAAGAGTTGCAGGGCTCTCGCCATCGCGAGAAGAGAGAGACGCACGAGTGACGGCGCTGGGAGGGAGGGTGGAGAGGGAGAGGGAGGGGAGGGGGCGGCGGTGGGAGAGGGAGGGAGGGGAGGGGGCGGCGCCGGGAGAGCGAGGGGAGGGGGCGGTGGCGCCGGGAGAGGGAGGGGGCGACGGCTGGGAGCTTTTATAATGTGCCGAGTTTGCCGAGTGTCGGATCGAGGACACTCGACAAAGATAGCTTTGCCGAGTGTCAGATCACGGCACTCGGCAAAATGAAGTTCTTTGCCGAGTGCCATAGATTTACACTCGGCAAAATGAAGTTCTTTGCCGAGTGTTTACCTTTGCTGAGTGTTTTTCTCTCTCTTTCGCCGAATGCGGAACTTTGTTGAGTATTTATGCGCTCGACAAATAGTTTACCGAGTGTCTGATAGAATACACTCCACAAAGAATTTAACACTCGGCGAACCTACAATTTCCGGTAGTGCGTGGCCACGGGATCGTCAGCGTGCCTTCTTTGTTTCTTTCTTTTCCGTCACGTGTCTCTTCTCTTCTTCTTTTTCTGCATGTGTGCTCAACTCATCTCGTCTTTCTCTAGATTTTGAGTAGACTTTGCTGTAGATTCGCTGGCAAGACACTTTTGTTTGGACGCGCAAGTGCAGGCTAGCTATATACTCCCCGGATATCTATGGTAACGCTGGATTACAAATATACAATGCTAACTCCCTCCGTTCCAAATCATACCATTTCAACTTTCTTAAAGAGTCAAAGCCTTTCAAATTTGGCTAAAATTATAGAAAAAATATAAAGATTTATGACATCAAACAAGTATATTATGAAAATAGAATTAATGAAGAATCTAATGATACTTATTTGGTATCATAAATGCTATTATTTTATTATGTAATTTGGTCAAACTTGAGATGATTTGACTCTTCAAAAAAGTTAGAATGACTTATAATTTGAAATAGAGGGAGTACCAAATATTCCTATGGTTTTGGACCTAGTTTCCAATCAAAAAACTAGATGGGCACTTGATTTTTTTCTTTCTTTGTTTAGTATAAATTGTGGCAAAACTCTTACCTCCTCTCTAAAAAAACTACCAAATATTCCTGTACACTACGTCAGATTTGTACATCACTGCTGGCCTCATCACTGCCGGATTTGTGAGAACCGATAGTGATGTACCTTCACTGCTGGTTATGAGCTTGAAAATGAAAAAATGATTGGGACTGGGCTAAAACCGGTAGTGAAGGACAACATCACCGCCGGTTTGTGGCTTGAACCGACAGTGTTTTGGCGGCCACTCATTACTGCTGGTTTAAACCAAGAGCCGACAGTGATTGGGCTCTATCACTGTCGGTTTTAGCCAAGAACCGACGGTGATAAGCCTACAACACAAAAAGGCTGCAGCCATCCTCTCCTTCCTCCTCTCTTCCATCCCGAGAACAGAGGCGCGCGTTTAGGCCCTTCCCTCCATTGTTGTGGCTGCTCTTCACCATGAAGCTAGTGCTTGGATTATGAAGAATGGTTTGATCTTTTTGCTTTAAGATTAGTAACAAACATTCACTCCTTTGATTTTGTTGCTTAATTAGCTTCGTTTTGATGGCTACATTGCTTGATTCTCAATCTAGTTCTTTCTCCATTCTAGAGAGCACTTTTTCAATTGGACATTTGTGCGAGGCTTAAATTGTGGTGAATCCATCATCCAAATAATTGGTGTCTATGAACACATTTAAATTCCTAGCTAATTATTCCATGGTGGTCAAGATCATCATTGTTAGTATGTGATGCTATAATTAGTTCTTAGAAGTAGAGTAGAATATATGTTCTTCATTATTGTGCAATAATTGTTTTTACTACGATTTTTAATTTACAGGGCCGGGGCTACCAATTTCAATTTTTCAATAATTAGTGTACAATAATATTTTCCAAAAATGGTACTTTCGAGCTACAATTGTTGTTCATGAAGCTCGATTTCTTATTAATTCTTTGTAATTACTGTCTCAATATTTTTTTGTGCAGAGATGGATCGAGAGTGGATGCATCTGTCCTGAATGGACAAGTGGTACATGCATAGCGTCAGCCAGTTTATCACCGATACCAAAGCCCATGCTGAGAATGGGAACCATGTCTTCTGTCCATGCAAAGATTGCAATAATCAAAGGAACTTTCATCAAATTGAGTCTATACGACCGTACTTGATTACCATAGGGTTATTGCCAAACTATACGATATGGACTATGCACGGTGAGGTTGGTGTGAATGTTCTGCAGAAAAATAATGATGATGTGGACATGCCTAACGTAGCCATCCACGATGCTGATGAGGAACCCAGTGTCAATACGGAACCTATGGCCACAGTTAATAATGTGTTTAGGAACACGCTGGCTGACGACACCGAGGATAATGATGGCATTTCTTAGCTGCTACGTAATGTAGAAACCAGATGTCTTTGTGAAAGACAGCTGAGAAAGTTAGAGAAAATAAGACAAGATGGCAAAACACCATTGTATAGGAATTGTCTAATGAGCAAACTGGAAGCCGACATCATGCTGTTAGAGTTCAAATCAACAAACGGATTGAGAGATAAAGGCTTCGATCAGTTGTTAGGTATAATAAGGAAAATGCTCCTAGAAAAAAATGAGTTGCCAGAAAAGACATACTTGGCCAAGCAAATGATCTACCCCATCGGCCTCGAGGTTGAAAAAAATCCACGCGTGTTCTAATGATTGCATATTGTACCGTAGAGAAAAATACAAAGACTTGGACAAGTGCCCCAAGCGTGAAGCTCCACGGTACAAGGAAGGGCCGTCAGATGAGGGTACCAAGACCAGAGGAGGTCCCGTAAAGGTCGGTTGGTATTTTTCTATAGCTCCCCGGGTGCATAGGCTATTTGCATGTGCAAAGTCAGCCAAGCTGTTACGCTGGCATGGTGAAGAGCGCAAGAAAGATACAATGATGAGGTACCCCGTCGATGGACATGACTGGAGGACTATCAATACTATGTTCTATAAAGACATCGGTGGAGAGGTAAGGCACCTTTGGTTTGCTTTGAGCACAGATGGGATGAATCCTTTCGACCAGGTTAGAAGCAATCATAGTACTTGGCCCGTGACACTCTGTATATACAACCTTCCATCTTGGGTCTGTATGAAGTGGTCGTACATCTAGATGCCATTACTGATCCAAGGGCCAAGACAACCTAGAAATGACATCGATGTGTTTCTGGAACTAGTGATCGATGAACTAGTGGAGATGTTTGAAAAGGGTGTGCTGGATATTTGGGACGAGTACAAAAAGGAACAAGTCACGATCAAGGGAGTACTTATCGCTACAATCACTGACCTGCTAGGTCAAGATTCGTTGTCTGGAGAGAAGACAAAAGGCTATACTGGATGTGTCGAGTGCTTGGACGACACCGATGCGGTAAATCTACCAAATAACTAAAAGATAGTTTATATGGGACACCGTAGGTTCCTACCTAAGGATCACCCTTACCGCAGGAACAGAAAAGATTTCAACGGTACTATTGAGAAACGCTTAGCTCCAAAATATCAAGACGGGCCTGCGATACTTCGAGAACTCAACAAACTGGAGGTTGTCCTTGGGAAGGGGACAATGTAGTAGCAGCGCCTGATGGGAGCGTTTAGAAGAAAAAATCGGTTTTCTGGAAACTACCTTACTGGCCATTTCTGAATGTACGTCACTGTCTTGATCCCATGCACATAACTAAAAATGTGTGCGCTAACACTCTTAACACCTTGATGGACACCGGAGGGACATCGAAGGATTCAATAGCCACACGCCTAGACATGCAACACTTGGGAATCAGGAAGGAGCTACATCCCATGGAGCTAGAGAATAGCCAGTTTGAACTTCCGGTTGCGTCATGGACATTGAAGAAGGAAAAAGCGTGTGCTTATTTCTTTCTTTAATGAACTCAAAGTCCCGACGGGCTACTGTGCGAACCCAAAGAGGCTAGTGAATATAAGAGAACTCAAGTTCAACTATGGCCCTATGAAGGCCCATGATTGTCATGTCATTATGACTCAGCTGCTCCCTGTTGCCCTACATAGTGTCCTCCCCCCAAAGGTCCACGCCCTGATCGTAAAGCTTTGCTCGTTCTTCAACGCGATCTCAAAAAAGGTCATTGATGTGTCCACGCTAGAGCAACTGCAGCAGGACATAGCCGAAACTCTCGTTAGGCTTAAGATGCATTTCCCACTGACTTACTTTGACATCTCATTGCATCTACTCATTCATCTTGTTGACCAAATTAGAGCCCTTGGCCCAATGTACCTGCATCAGATGTTCCCTTTCGAAAGATTGATAAAAGTTTTCAGGAGGTATGTTAGGAATAGATTCAGGATAGAAGGGGGCATGGTTGAAGGATGGTCAATGGAGGAGGCCATTGAGTTCTGCACATATTATCTGAACATCAAAAGGGTCGGAGTTCCAAAATCTCATCATGAGGGAAGACTACGTGGCAAAGGAACGATCAGGGAGAAATCTGTTACAGTAGACGACTCTGTTTCTTTTAGATAGACACAGTTCATTGTTCTCCAGCAAGCCGAGGGTATGATGCCATACATTGACAAGCACAAGCAATCGCTGCAAACTCTGTATCGGAGCAGGTCACAAGCTTAGCTGGATAAAAAACATAAGGAGGAATTTGTCAACTGGTTGCGACGTCGCTTGCTTGGAATAAAGTTGGGTAATCAACTGGATGCCTTAGCTAAGGAACCTTTGAGTACATATCTTAAGTACCAAGGGTATGAGATCAATGGATTCATATTTTACACAAAAAAGCAAGATGTAAAGAGCACATACCAAAATTGTGGTGTTCATTTTGATGCTCACGACGAAAATAACAACATGCAGGCGACATACTATGGTTTCATAGAGGAGATATGGGAGCTAGCCTATGGTCCGTTGAAGGCAGCTCTTTTTCACTGCCAGTGGGTCTGGCTCGAGGAAATCAACACTGACAGCGAAGGGTTCACTACCGTTGATCTCACTAAGACCACATACAGAGATGACCCCTTTGTCCTTGCAAGAGATGTTATTCAAGTCTTCTATGCAAGGGACAACAAGACAAAAGGAAGGCTAAAAGTAGTCTTAGAAGGAAAAAGGAAGATTGTCGGTGTCGATGGAGTGACGGACGAAGAAGATTACATGGGCTATCAGGAAATGCTTTCATTCGGGACAAATGTACCCCTACCTATCCTTCAAGTGGGTGACAAACCTGCTTACGTACGGCTTGATCACAATGAGGCCCTCATTTTTGATGCACCTAAAGATAGTTAGATTATTGTTAACTATGTAATCATTATGTAGACGTTGTATCAGTAATTCGCACTGAATATCTAATTTATATTTTGTGCGCTTCTCTATAATTTAATTATTGACTATGTAATCAAATATTAAGATGATGTTCATAGACACTATTATTTGATAATTATAGACCATTAATTAATTATCATAGAATTAAATAATCAAGACATAAATTTTTGTGTTATTTTAGAATATAAACTGACTGCATTATTTCTATTAATAAATAAATAAAGAAAAGCAAACTAACTAAACTCCCTATCCTAGCTCAGCGGTTAAGGCCATGCACTATGTACTCTGAGACCCGTGCTTGAATCCCAGGCGGGCCAAACTTTTTTGATTTTGCATTTATTATTTAGTAGTGTATTACGACGAGATAAAAGAAAAAGAACAACTAATTCTAACGTAATCCCTATTCTAGTGTAGTGGTTAAGGCTCCAAACTAAGAACCCTGAGACCTGGGTTCGAATTCTAGGCTCAGGAATTTTTTTATAAAAAGGCTACGAGACTGTGATTTTTTATATTTTTTACTAAAAAGGCTACGATGGCGGCAGGGCCCTTCACTGCCGGTTTTGGTTTTAAAACCGGCAGTGATAGCACTACAATGGCAGGCTCCAAACCGATAGTCATTTTTTATATTTTTTTACTAAAAGGCTGCGATGGCGGCAGGGCCCTTCGCTGCCGGTTTTGGTTTTAAAACCGACAGTGATAGGTTCTATCATAGTCGGTTGCTCGAATCAACACAAAAGGCTCCATTCACTATCGATTTTGAAACTAAAACTGACAGTAATGTGTAAATGCTCCTCACATGCCAATAGTGCTCCTACTGACCACAACAGTAGAAAACTGCTCTCACCTACCCCGACAACTTTAGTTTAGAAACAAAATGTACCACGAATGCTAAACCCCTATAAAATGGCCCTCAGCCAAGAGCTAGCCTCTTCATGCATGTTGGTTTTAGCCAGGCCTTATCTGTCATGATACAATGTTTTCCTCTCACAACAAACCATAGATATCGTTATGCGTCGTAGTCCACCAAAATGGTGCACACAAGAGGTACTAGAAGAATGCTACTGAAGATAGAGCAATACCAAAGATTGGAGATGCCACGAGGTTCACAGAGCCATCCGCTATGGTGCACATCTGGAAAAAGGCCATGTACAGACAAGGCGGATTCATCAATGTCACCTTGTCATCTCTAACCGGTATAACTCATAGACCACCTCGGTGCTGCTGTTTGCCCCTAGTTGATGCTAGAAGAATGCTACTGAGGTGGTTACATTATAATGTGTTGATACACATTAATTGTAACATTGACCTGTACACAAATAGGTCTTTATTATCATATATGTAATTTTAGTGTAAGGTCTTTGTTATTGTATATGTAATTTATTTCTAATATTTTTGTTATTTTTATGTATTTCATTACTATCTAAATAAATATATCATTGTTGTTAAAACTTTCCCACTGTACTATCTAAATAAATATATCCTTTACATAAATGCACCTTCACTGTCGGTTCTACTTACAAACCAGCAGTGATATTAACTTTCACTGTCGGTTCTATTTAAAAACCGATAGTGATATTAACTTTTACTGTTGGCTCTACTTAAAAACCGGCAGTGATGTCCATGCCCCCCTATATAAAACAAACTGCTGGCCACATACATCGATCCCACCCACCCACGAACTCTCACTGTCTCATTTCTCACATTTCACTCTCACTTCTCAAGAAATCCACTCTCTCTCTACATGAATTGGTCATGGCTCCTGCATTTTTCAATGGTATTGATATGTTGTCTTCTCCAATATTCTGTCTATATTCATTTGATCTATATTTATATTCATGTTTCTTTGCATTCTATATTTATATATATTCTTATTCCTTGCATTCGATCTATATTTAATTATGTTGCCACATTTTACTTGGAAGAATTTTTTGTGCATATATTTTATGTTCATATTTTTTTGGCATTTTATCGATCAGGTGGTATGAACAACGGACCTCCCCCACCACAAGAACTAGGTTTTTACCTTGGCGATGAGCCATTCGCTCCTAATGTGGCCATTCCACGGTTTCCTGTTTCAACTATTGTATGAAATATTTTCCAACATCTTTTGTTTTTTGATGCTAACAAATAAGTGTAATTAGTTTAATATCATTGTTGCATACATATATGTCGCAGACTATATCCCCAATAGATTGGCTACGAACAACACTTAGATGGTTCTTTATCTCGGACATCGTCGAGAACACGGTATCTAATGCAAGTGGTCGGCTATGAACGTGTGAACTCAGTTTTTCCATCCCTTTGAGGGGTGCAAATCATCGGAACCATATCCACAAGACGGGAAGACAGAGCCCGGATGTGATAAGCGCCCAATTCAGTGCCGTGCGCATCTGTTTAGAGCCACTTCGATATGTTTGCTATGATGTGTCTGATTTCTCGCACTTCAAGGCACTTGCTTTGAATGATGTTGATATCCCCGTCCCGCAAGAAAGCAAATGGTTTGCGAGCTACAACCGTGCGGATGTGGTAAAATGGTCACTTATACTTAAGTCATGGTTATTTGTTCTTTATTATTGTAATAACATTCTCTATTTTTTTTTCTTTTTCTCCGCATGCAGATTGCAGTCTAGGACCTTACCTATGATGCATGTGGCTTGTGGGCCATTCTGGACCAAGCTACGGAACAACTCAGGTATGATTGGGACTTCTGCAATGGTAACCTCGGCCAACTCACTGTAGAAGGACACCAGTACTGCATAAGGATTACTAACAGAGACAGTGGTCATTCAGTATGTTACATCTATGGCCGACCATTCTTTCGGTATTGTGAGGCACGAGAGAGTGCACTCATACGAGCATTAGACTTCATCAATACAAGTGGATATATAATCTGTGACATCAATTATCATATATAGCTACAGAAGCATGTTAGTGTGCGTGGCCTGATCGAACCCGGCAGTGATTCCGATAGTAATTAATGTTTATTAGGTTGTTTTCAAGGTCGTAGTTTAATCAGGTTCTAATTTTAATTTGTACGGCTTTGTGTGTTTAATTATTATCATACATATAATTTATGTAATATTTGTTGGGCAACTAGAAATATACATTCCGGGGTCGTATTCGTCTCAAACTTTTTCTTAGGCTTGGACGTGCAACGTGTGAAGGAAACACCAAGTTTGGGATTTTTTGGAGATAGTTTGCTACTTTCTGAGGTTTAATTGAATTTTCACGCGACGACACCGTTTAATTATAGGTTGAACTGAGCCTACCAACGAAAAGATCTAGAATGGTGCCAAACTTTTACATTGACTCTAATGTGCCCTAGGGATAAGAATTTTATTGAGGTCGATAGAAAAATCTATTGGGTCTAAGATGAAATTCATCCTGTTTTGTCTCATTTGGCACAGAGAAAAATATAATAAATAAAAAATGATAAAAAAATCCTCAGATCCTATGTGGGGTCTTAATTTGGGTGTATATGCTTGCCAAAAAATTTCAAGCCATTTCGACATAGGCGGATATACATGCTTAACAGAGGTACATGCGCCTTTTCATCGAACCATGACTATACACATAAGTTATCAAAGTTTCTGTGGTTCATAAGCATTCAGGTGTCGTATTTGTCTCAAACTTTTTTTAGGCTTGCACGTGTCACGTGTGAAGGAAACACCAAGTTTGGGATTTTCCGAAGATGGCTTGCTACTTTCTGAGGTTTAATTGAATTTCCGTGCGACGATACTGTTTAATTATAGGTTGAACTGAGTCTACCCACGAAAAGACCCGGAATTGTGCCAAACTTTTACACAGGCTCTAATGTGCCCTAGGGATAAGAATTTTATGGAGGTCAATGAAAAAAAAACTATTGGGTCTAAGATGAAATTCACCCTGTTTTGTCTCATTCGACATAGAAAAAAATATAATAAATAAAAAAATGATCAGAAAAACCTCGGATCCTGTGTGGGGTCTTAATTTAGGTGTACATGCTTACCAAAAAATTTCAAGCCATTTTGACATAGACGGAGTATACATGCTTAACAGAGGTACATGTGCCTTTTCATCGAACCATGACTATACACATAGGTTATCAAGGTTTCTATGGTTCATAAGCATTCCGATGTCGTATTTGTCTCAAACTTTTTCTTAGGCTTGCATATGCCATGTGTGAAGGAAACATCAAGTTTGGGTTTTTTTGGAGATGGTTTGCTACTTTTTGAGGTTTAATTAAATTTCTATACGACAACACCGTTTACTTATAGGTTGAACTGAGTCTACCCACGAAAAGATCTGAAATGGTGCCAAACTTTTACACAGGCTCTAATGTTCCCTAGGAATAATAATTTTATGGAGATCGATGAAAAAATCTATTGGGTCCAAGATGAAATTCATCGTGTTTTGTCTCATTCGGCACAGATAAAAATATAATAAATAAAAAATAATCAGAAAACCCTCGGATCCTGTGTGGGGTCTTAATTTGGGTGTACATGCTTGCCAAAAAAATTTAAGCCATTTCAACATAGGCGGAGTATACATGCTGCACAGATGTACATGTGTCTTTTCGTCGAATCATGACTATACACATAGGTTATCAAGGTTTCTGTGGTTCATAGACATTCCGGTGTCGTATTCGTCTCAAATTTTTTTCTTAGACTTGCACGTGCCACGTGTGAAGGAAACATCAAGTTTGGGATTTTCCAGAGATGGTTTGCTACTTTTTTAGGTTTAATTGAATTTTCACGCGACGACACTGTTTAATTATAGGTTGAACTGAGTCTATCCACGAAAAGATTCACAATGGTGCCAAACTCTTACACATGCTCTAATGTGCCCTGGGGATAAGAATTTTGTGGAGGTGAATGACAAAATCTATTGGGTCCAAGATGAAATTCACCCTCTTTTGTCTCATTCGACATAAAGAAAAATATAATAAATAAAAAAATGATCAGAAAAACCTCAGATCCGGTGTTAGGTCTTAATTTGGATGTACAAGCTTGCCAAAAAATTTCTAGGCATTTTGACATAGAAATACATATGCTTCTATTTATTCAGTATATAAAAGGATTTTTTAATATATATAAACATCATTGTTGGTTTCAAAAAACCGACATTGATGAGAGGAAACCGACAGTGATGCTGGTTAGGACTGTCGGTTTATTTTGAAAATCGACAGTGATATATAAAAAATTAAAAATAATTGTGCCAGGCCTCGGGTTTGAGCTCGGGTCTTGGGCTGTAGAGTTCAGAGACTCAACCGCTACGCTAGTATAGGATGTGTGCCAAGGGTTATTTATTTTTTCTTTTTGACCTGTAGACCACTTAATAAATTATAAAATTAAACAAAAAAATTAGGCCCCACAGTGATATTTCTTCATCACTATTGGTTTATACTTACAACCAAAAGTGATGAGTCATTTCTTGAAGTAATTTAATAATTTATAAATTTGAACAAAAAAATTTAGGCCACCTAGGACTCGAACATGGGTTTCAGGGTTAAGTTGAGGGGTCTTAACCGTTGAGCCAGTCAGAGGAGTTCGAAAGAAAATGAAAAGCTATCCTACTTAACACCTAACTGCTGCATTTAAAAAAAACTGCTACACCACATCACTGTCGGTTTGGGGAATGACCCGGTAGTGATGTACCCCTAGCACTGCTGGTTTATAATTAGAACCGACAATGATGAGCTATTTCCCGAAGTAATTTAATAATTTATTAAATTGAACAAAAAAATTTGGGCCGTTGGGTCTTGAACACAGGTCTCGGGGGCTAAGTTGAGGGATCTTAACCGTTGAGCCAGTCAGAGGAGTTCGAAAGAAAATAAAAAGTTATCCTACTTAACACCTAACTGCTATATTTTTAAAAAAAAAACTGTTGCACCACATCACTGCCGGTTTGGGGAATGACCCGACAGTAATGTACCCCCATCACTGTTGGTTTATAATGAGAACCGACAGTGATGAGCTATTTCCCGAAGTAATTAAATAATTTATAAAATTGAACAAAAAATTTTGGTCCGCCTAAGACTGGGACTCAAACATAGGTCTTGGGGGCTAGGTTGAGGGGTCTTAACCGTTGAGCCAGTCGAAGGATTTTGAAAGAAAATAAAAAGTTATCCTACTTAACACCTAACTGCTACACCACATCACTGCCAGTTTGGGGAATGATCCGGCAGTGATGTACCCCCATCACTGTTAGTTTATAATCAGAACCGGCAATGATAAGCTACTCTTATAAAAGAGGCGTGGGTTGAAATTATCCAAATTCATTTCATCCCCACACCAACCCCTCCCCCCGGATCGTCGGAGCACGACCCCGCGTCGGAGCACCGCGCCGTCTGTGCCCCCGTTCCTCGTCCACAACACCGGCCATGCCCCTCCTCCTCCACGCCTGCACTCCTACCGTCAAGGCCTTTAGGAGCGCACAGACAACTGCTTTCCCACCCCCATGGTGAGTGCATGGCTCACTACCCGCTATGTGTCTGATGAACTATCCCACGGTGTTGCTGCTTACTTGAATCAGTAGAGGTGTTGCTGTGAATCAGTAGAGGTGTTGCTGCTTACTTGAATCCAGTAATACTTATTTTGGGGGAACGTTTGTGTAACACATTTTTACCAATTCACTTCTAAGAAGAAAAAAGTTGACTTATGTCTACATTAAGTGACAGTATGCGATTATGTTTCTTGGCTATTCGTGTACTCCTGGTTATGGACAAGGGTTTGCCTACCTATTGTTAGAAATCTAAAGAAGTAAATTTTGAAAGGAGGCTATGTGCTATTTTGTCAACATAACAATTTAGACCTAAATAGGGACGCAAGTGAGGTTATAGTTATTCAAATATGTTTCAATTTATCTAGAGGATTTGTTCATGTTGAACACACATTAAATTATCTCATGCTTGTTGAGGATCTGGTCTAATGGAAGAACCTGTGCTTTAGCAACCAACCTAATGTGAAGTTTGTGAATACTAAGGCAAAATCAATGGTTCTAATTTATAAACAAGGAACAAGAGTAGTGTAGATTTGAATTAAGTGTCACTAGTAGAGATTATTTCCTTATTACTTTGAGGTGCTTTTACTTTAAGATCTAGAACTCCCTTTTTGATGTACGGAAACAATTTTCATATCTAGAACTTCCTTGTACCATTCCCCATATTCACACAGTTACTATTGGATGTGATATGTGCATTGGTTGCTCTATAAAACTGCATCTATTCACCAGTTTATGCTTGGAGCTTTCTATTTTATTTTGATGTTCCTTGTCTTTAATACGTTTCTATTATAGTGGTTTGCAAAGTGAGTATTTTATGTGCATTATGTGATTTAATAAAATAGACTTTGCAGCCCTACAAAATTTTCATTTGAAATGTCAAGGATAAAGAATAGTAAATAGATTTAGTTTGGCCATATAACTTGAATAATAACTCTTGTTCAGTGAGTTACCATTACCACTTACCACATGCCTAATTTACTTAAATGTATAGGCAACCATGGCATGGTATGTAGTGCATGTTGGTCACATGCCTGGGATTTATCAAACCTAGAAAGATTGCTATGCTCAAGTCAATCGCTACCCTAGTAATTTGTACAAAAAGTACAACACAGAAGCTGAAGCTTTAAGGGCCTACTATAGTCATCCGGCCTATCTTGCAAACCATGGGCAATCGGCCTACTATGGTCTAATGAATGCAAACCATGGCCATCCACTGGCACTGGAGATTAAAGAGAAGCCACCCATCGGAGATGTGAAGATTATGAGAATTGCTTCTTGGTCTTTGAAAGATGTCATGCTTTTATTTATGGCTATGGTCATTGCTTTTCTTATTTGGAAGTTGATATAGGCTTAGTTTCGTAGAACAGTAGGTGGACTTTGTTGTATGTAGTCAATCAACCAATGAATTTGTTCTAGGTGAACATATGCTATTATTTGACTTTGTTGTATATGGACTTATTATTAGACTTTGCATTAAACATATTATATATATATGAACATATTATATTAGTAGTTGTCCGTAGCCAAAACTAACCACGATTGTGTCATAGCCATGACTCATCGTCGCCTGTTACCCCATCATCGAAGAACAGATCGACAACAAGAAGCGACTGATATCGCTGGGATGGAAGAGCCACATGATCCGACAAACGGTGATGGTGTCATCAGGACAGTGAGAACGAGCAACCATGGACCTCGTTCGGCCTGCTCGATCTAGGTCAAAATAACCAAGATGGCTAGGTAACTTTGGTATCATGTGACTATGTAGCCACACACACTAATCAATTGAGAGGGTCATAGCTTACTTGGTGTCTCTAGCAGAAGCCTCCACCAGCCGAGGAGCCAGAGGGTTCGAGTAGTAGGAAGGCCAGATCCAAGTGAGGCATGTCAAAGATTCCTGTTAGTAGGAATGCATACTAGCGCATTACTGAGTTCGATGAATTTGGGAATCCACTCTCACCGCCTATAGCTTTGACCAAATACAAGACTATCCTCGGGTTACTTGTTAGGGACTTCATCCCGATTAGGTACATGAAGTGGATTGGTAAAGATGATGACCCGTGGAGGGTTCTCGAAAGTGAGAAGGATTACATATGAGATATCAAGATCCTAGAGTATTTCACTTTACCAACGGAGTATGACAAGGAGTTAGTTAAGAAAAAACAAAAGAAATCTTGGGGACATGCTTCAGGAATTTCAAGGGGACATTGTACAAGAATTTTATCCTCCAAAATAAGGAGCCAGATTTCGATGGTGGACAGTTTAGCAAGTAGAAGGACTTCTGGCAGGATTTCAAGGAATACAGGTTATCCGAGAAGTACTTAGAACTGAGCAGGAAGAATAAGGAGAACTCACAGAAAGCGACGAATCCTCATCATCTTGGCTTTCGTGGCTACGCCCAAAAGATGCCAGAATTTGAAATAGAAGTTGAAAAGATAGATCACCTTGCTGAGAAAGGCGTTCAGGTTGAGACCGCTGATTAAGCGCCAAGATCGATAATATATTGTATGGGGAGGAATGTACGCCATGCAGAGGATGGGAGCTTTAGCTCCACAAATCAACCCATGAGTGAACTCATCTAGAGAATCTCCTAGGCAACTGAGGAGGTGAGGCAAGGGACTCACACTTCTGATAGGGAGAAAGACGTGCTCACCCAAGCACTCGAAACCAAGGAGCACCCTAGTCACACTAGAGGAACCAGTGTTGTTCCTTGGAAACTAGCATTCCTCTAAGAATCTAACACTTACCGGAGCCGCTCGAGGGGTAGAGCGAATCAGGAGGCAGAGTATTTGAGGTGACTAAAAGAGATGAAAGAAAGAATGGACACATGGATTGAGGTGACTGTTGAAGCACGAGTTTAGCAAATTTTGTTGTCCAAGGGGTCAGGAGTACCACAAAACCCTACTCCTACTGCCTTTAGCCCATAATTTAGGGGTCGCAGCAGCTATGGATCGACCTCGCTCGACGAAGAAGATGCGAATATGCCTCATCCGATGGACGGCATCACTGAACCCATCAATGTCAAGTTGTACATCTATCAGGAATGGACAAAGGACAAGGTGGCGCTCGGCCAGGCCTGGCCTACGGGAGATGGGACCATTAATGGGTGCATAATTCCATAGGGGTACGCTTGTGTCACCATTGACAGAACACTTGATAAGAAGTATAACAAGATACACATTGAGTACCCCATAGCGGAAGACAAGCTAAAACTTGGTCATAACAAGGGCTCTCAAGTGGCCTGGCGCAAGTGCTTCATTAGGCTTGACCACTAATTATCCTCTAATGATGAGGACGACTGCGAGTCTTCGCCCACCCATAATGATCACTCACCATCTTCCAACAGAGATAACTCCCCTCCTCATCCCTTGCCATCACCCTCGAGAAGACAGAGGTCTCCTCCTATTCCTCCTCGTCCAACTCCATCTTCATCAGCCCTGAGAAAAGAGAAGACTCCTCCTCCTCCTCCTCCTCCATCTTCATCAGCCTCGGGAAAACAAAATTCTCATCGTCATCCTCCTCCTCCACCACCTCAGCCCAAAACAAGGTCAAATGCATCCTCGCAGTCGTAGAAAAGGTCCTTCGATTCGGTCGCTAATGCTCCCAAAGTGAACCAACAAAAAAGAAAAAGGCTGTTCAGTGGCAACATTACAAACTTGATGGAAGGAAAATTTACAGCACACATCTCGAAGAAAGATTGTATTAGTTTCTTCAATCTCTGTGCCTCAATGCCTCTGTTTTTGTTGAAGTCTGAATTTGAAAGGCAAACACAGAATCAGTACGCTACAACAAGAGCCGATGAAATACACAATGAAGATTTAAGGAAGATACAAAAGTTCATTGAAGACAACCTTGAATTAACCATAGAAGAGGCCGCGAACATCTATTATGATGTACAAGGGACATGAACACCGACAATGAAGTATGAAAGGGGCAATCTTTTGGTTTCTGATCACGAGTATAAAAATTTGACAACATATATGCGCCAGTTGCATGAATATTACATGGCTCAAACAACAGAGATGGAAGACTTTGGTTTTGAGGTTATTATCCGTTCGCCACATGTTTTTATTACCTTGAAAAAGAGAAGTTCGATGTCGAGTGGGAGTGCTTGTTCTAGCTATACTAGAAACGCTCTCTCGATACACAAATGTTGACGCTGTGGACTATGTAAGTACCCTACATGCACGATATTATAATTAACTACTCTCTCGAGACACAAATTATTAACTTTTGAGCACTTCCTATGATTTTATATAGGTGTATAGCAAAATTTTGTATTCTAAAAAGCAAATGGGATAACATAGAATTCTTGGACCCCTTGCGAGTCAATGAGAAGACATGTTTAGGCCTCCATGGATGTGACGTGGAAGACCTAAAATAGAGATTAATTGTTGTTTTCGATGAATTCAAGATGAAGAACAAAACCCACATATTTCTAGCCTACAACTGCGGGTATGTGTTCTCGGCTTTTAATTTTATGCTTCTTTTTTCGTTAAGATTATTCGATAATTAGGATTCTGTGATTGCAGCCACCATTTCGTCTTCATTTGTGTTAATCTTGCCAAAAATCTGATCAAGGTGTGGGACTCAAAGAAAAAATTATTTCATCATCTGGATGCACTGGTGGCAGTGCTGAATTAGTAAGCGAACCTAATAACATATTATTTTCTAATCACACATATCACTTTCTAACGTTTCTCCTTTTAATACTGCTCAGTGTCCGAAGAAGACATATCGGTGGGACGCAGGTCCCATTCAAGGTTGTCGAAATGGATGAGAAGTACCTAAAACAGCCAGCGAAAAACAATGAATGCGGGTTTTATGTAATGTGGGCAATGCTTCGCTACATCGGCGAAAAATCGGAAGAAGCCGATAAGTTGGTGTGTATAATCCCCATTTCATTTATGTCTGTTAATCATTCAATAAAATGATTTACTGAATATCATCTTTTTTGAACGACAGCGCAAGAAATATAACCACGAAAGGCTGTTAGACATGGAGATCGTCGCGCTGCAATCGGAGCTGGCAAAATTCATCTTAGCTGAGGTATTGGAAAAAGATGGAGTATTTTCCATTGTACAATCCGTGAAGTTCAAGGACCAGTATGGCCCAGAGCGGCTCGCCAGATTATTATAAGAATTCTGAGAAGCATTGCACAATCTATGAAGTCCAAGAATAATTTTTTTATTTTGAGGGATTGAGATTTTGATAAGAATATTTGAATTATAACCGTAACATTTGTAATGTTTAATATTCATGGACCTGTCGTCTACGTAGCATATATAAAGCGAAACCTGATTCCACAAAAAATATAAATTAAAATAAATTATAAAACAATAAAATATGAACGTGATATCACTGCCGGTTAGCAGAAAATCGACAGTGTTGTCGTAAACATCACTGCCGGTTAGCAAATAACAGGCAGTGATGGCACTGCCGGCTAGAGCCACAAACCGACAGCGTTGGCTTAGCCATCACTGCCGATTCTTGTCACAAACCGACAGTGATGGTTACGACAACACTACCGGTTTGTTGCTAACCGGCAGTGATGGTTCGAGGTTACACTGCCGGGTGGTCTCATGAACCGGCAGTGTTGGTAGAACTGAATTCTGCCGGGTTGTGTAAAGAACTGGCAGTGAAATTGAAGAACAATACCGGTTTATAGGAACCGACAGTGATATATGACCCACATCACTGCCGATATGGTTGTGCCGGTTCAAAATCCAACAGTGGTGGAGTGTTTTGAACCGGCAGTGAAGTGTTATTGTGTAGTAGTGATACTTCTAACACCCCTCATCCAGTCGTAGTAACATAGTGTGAGAACCTCGCAAGCGGTCAGACTGAAGAAGAGCAGCATAATTAATTGTCGTAATTAGATATGGATGAAAATGGTACGGATATTTATTCGACCGTCCGTTCGACCGAACAAATATGAACACTTATCTGGATAGTTACTCGGATATCCGTAATTTTTTTCGGATACGGATACTAAAACGGATATCTTAGGCGGATATCAAATACGGATGTAATATCATCGATATCCGGCGGATATCGGATAATCCGGTTAAGTATCGGATATATCCGGATATTTAAAAATGGATATTATTCGGATATTATTCAAACGACCTTGGATGGAGAAATGATCAAAATAAAAATTGTAGATCTCAAAAAGTTATGAAATTTTGTTGTTTACAACTTTTTCGTTTGAAATCATTTAGTGCTTCAAAATTTAAACCGTCCAAACTTTCTCAAATGGAAAACTAGTTTATAGGCGTCAAAATTTAAAAATCATAAATTTGAACCATCCAAACTATCTTAAATGGAAAGTTGACCAAAACAACAATTGTAGATCTTGATGAGTTGAACAAACTTGGTATTCAAAACTTTTCAATTTAAAGTCATTTAGAGTTCATAATACTAGAGTCAAAGTGTTATTTTTTCATTTGACCAAATTTGACTTGGTCAAACTTGCTCAAATGAGACACTAAATGACCTCAGATGAAAAAACTCTGAATACCAAGTTTGATCGTCTCAGCAAGATCTACAATTGTTACATAGCTCATTTTCCCATTTGAGAAAGTTTTATCAAACACTAGTCACAAATTCTTGAATCTCATATAGACTTTCTGAAACTATGTCACACACTTGTGAAATTTGAACTATATTTTGTTCAAACTTTCTCAAATGAAAAAATGGCCTATATAAGGATTGTATATCTTGATGATATGAACAAATTTGGTATTCAAAACTTTTCAATTTGAGACAATCTAGGGTTCCGAAAACTAGTTTGTAAACATCAAAATTTAAAAATCACAAATTTGAACCGTCTAAACTATCTCAAATGGAAAGTTGACCAAAACAACAATTGTAGATCTTGATAAGTTGAACAAACTTGGTATTCAAAACTTTTCAATTTGAAGTCATTTAGAGTTCATAATACTAGAGTCAAAGTGTTGTTTTTTCATTTGACCAAATTTGACTTGGTCAAACTTGCTCAAATGAGACACTAAATGACCTCAGATGAAAAAACTCTGAATACCAAGTTTGATCGTCTCAGCAAGATATACAATTGTTACATAGCTCATTTCCCCATTTGAGAAAGTTTTATCAAACACTAGTCATAAATTCTTGAATCTCATATAGACTTTCTGAAACTATGTCACACACTTGTGAAATTTGAACTACATTTTGTTCAAACTTTCTCAAATGAAAAAATAGCCTATATAAGTATTGTAGATCTTGATGAGCTGAACAAACTTGGTATTCAAAACTTTTCAATTTGAGACAATCTAGGGTTCCGAAAACTAGTTTGTAAACGTTGAAATTTAAAAATCACAAATTTGAACCGTCCAAACTATCTCAAATGGAAAGTTGACCAAAATAACAATTGTAGATCTTGATGAGTTGAACAAACTTGGTATTCAAAACTTTTCAATTTGAAGTCATTTAGAGTTCATAATACTAGAGTCAAAGTGTTATTTTTTTATTTGACCAAATTTGACTTGGTCAAACTTGCTCAAATGAGACACTAAATGACCTCAGATGAAAAAACTATGAATACCAAGTTTGATCGTCTCAGCAAGATATACAATTGTTACATAGCTCATTTTCCCATTTGAGAAAGTTTTATCAAACACTAGTCATAAATTCTTGAATCTCATATAGACTTTCTGAAACTATGTCACACACTTGTGAAATTTGAGCTACATTTTGTTCAAACTTTCTCAAATGAAAAAATAGCCTATATAAGGATTGTAGATCTTGATGAGCTGAACAAACTTGGTATTCAAAACTTTTCAATTTGAGACAATCTAGGGTTCCGAAAACTAGTTTGTAAACGTCGAAATTTAAAAATCACAAATTTGAACCGTCCAAACTATCTCAAATGGAAAGTTGACCAAAATAACAATTGTAGATCTTGATGAGTTGAACAAACTTGGTATTCAAAACTTTTCAATTTGAAGTCATTTAGAGTTCATAATACTAGAGTCAAAGTGTTATTTTTTTATTTGACCAAATTTGACTTGGTCAAACTTGCTCAAATGAGACACTAAATGACCTC
Source organism: Miscanthus floridulus (assembly GCF_019320115.1). Lineage (NCBI taxonomy): Eukaryota > Viridiplantae > Streptophyta > Magnoliopsida > Poales > Poaceae > Miscanthus > Miscanthus floridulus. The sequence goes on along the minus strand of NC_089584.1, from coordinate 11,748,273 downwards.
AGATGAAAAAACTATGAATACCAAGTTTGATCGTCTCAGCAAGATATACAATTGTTACATAGCTCATTTTCTCATTTGAGAAAGTTTTATCAAACACTAGTCACAAATTCTTGAATCTCATATAGACTTTTCTGAAACTATGTCACACACTTGTAAAATTTGAACTACATTTTGTTCAAAATTTTTCAAATGAAAAAATAGCCTATATAAGGATTATAGATCTTGATGAGCTGAACAAACTTGGTATTCAAAACTTTTCAATTTGAGACAATCTAGGGTTCCGAAAACTAGTTTGTAAGCATTGAAATTTAAAAATCACAAATTTGAACCGTCCAAACTATCTGAAATGGAAAGTTGACCAAAACAAGAATTGTAAATCTTGATGAGTTGAACAAACTTGGTATTCAAAACGTTTCAATTTGAAGTCATTTAGAGTTTATAATACTAGAGTCAAAGTGTTGTTTTTTCATTTGACCAAATTTGACTTGGTCAAACTTGCTCAAATGAGACACTAAATGACCTCAAATGAAAAAACTCTGAATACCAAGTTTGATCATCTCAGCAAGATCTACAATTGTTACATAGCTCATTTTCCCATTTGAGAAAGTTTTATCAAACACTAGTCACAAATTCTTGAATCTTATACAGACTTTCTAAAACTATGTCACACACTTGTGAAATTTGAACTACATTTTGTTCAAACTTTCTCAAATGAAAAAATGGCCTATATAAGGATTGTAGATCTTGAATCCATGACCATGACTCCATGAGACCCATGAAGCCATGAGCTTGGCTATTTCTACTCATGCCGCGAAGATTGATGCTTGTATGATGTTTGATGTATGATGTATCTGTATCTTTATCTTATTTGTTGCTTTACTCTTTAGTCTTTCGGCTTAATCTAGATGGATTATGGACTCATAGAGTGGTGTAATGGCTCAATATCCGAATAGATATTTGTATCCGACCTTCTCCGAATCCGATTCATACCGTATTCGATACTCATTATTCGTATCCGTAACCGAGTCAATCCGTATTCGTATATGTATCCGAACGCTATCCGTGTCCGAATCCGAATCCGAACAGAAATATGAAAACAAATATAATATGAGTGATATCCGTTCGTATCCGATCCGTTTTCATCCCTATAATTAGATCAGCCGTAGTGAGAAAATAGTAGACCGAGAGATAATTGGATCATAAAAGTAGGGCCTCAACTCAGAGTGGGAGGTGCAAGATAGATGTTTGTGACGGAGCAAGCTAAATGAGTCTAATCAGACAGGCATGACGCGTCAATCCATAAGACCAAGGATATGTTTGGATCTTGTGTAGCTAACAATTAGCTGCTAAAAATTAGTTAAACAATTAATAAGTTAGCTAATATATTGTCTACCGCCAGGCTTACAATCAGATATTAGTTAGCTTCTCCTAGCTAATATAGCTAATAGTTAGCTGGATGATCCAAATAGAGCCTAAGGATCGAATCACAAGAGCAAGAGCAAGCTGAACTATTAATACAACATATACGTCGTTAGTTAGGAAAACATTGCAAATAATGGTTCGGAAGCAATATACTTTAAAGTCTCGTTGGGATACATGTGTATTCACCTCAATTCATATGTATTAGAGTAAAATGAAATAAAATTTAATTTAATTACACTTCAATCTACTTCAACACGTGTAAGTTAGGAAAACATTAGTTTTTTTTAGATTGTTAGGAATTTAGGCATTTTCATTATCAGTTTAATTCAAAAAAATAACATCAGCAGGTTTGTGACGACATATATGTGTATGTGTATATTTTTTATGAATACTACAGCATGCAGAGATGACATACTGGTGAATACAGTAAAAACACAAAGTACAGAAAATCACAGAGATTAGACTGTATCCAGCGGAGGGTCCCATGCCGAGGGCATCGGAGGCTCCATTCGCACTAGTCGACATAGTGCGTTGCTCGAAGTCGCGGACCACAGTCGATGCAGAAAGATGTTCGCAGTGCAGTCTCACGAATGGATCACCAGGAAGAAGACGCCTTGACGTTCTAGAGAGAGGATGGATCCAAGAGCGATCTCCAAGAAGAAGCTGGACGAGCAGTCGCGAATCGCTCCCCAAAAACCTAATCGTCGCTCACCCCGTGCAGGATTCTCAGACGGACGAGGGTCCCAGAGGCACCTGCTCTCCCGCTCCTCCGTGCACGCAAAGGTACGAGACGAGGAAGTCAGAAGGCTGCTGATCTGTGGTTCTCTCGGGAGCGGTTACGGAAGATGGGGTCTGGATTGATGAAAGAAAGGATATATGGCTGCTGACGGGGAAGAGAAGACGAAGGCAGCGGAGAATCCCAGGAGACGGGAAGCGGAAGCGGAAGGGACGGTAACTGACGCAGTCAGTTCGCCTCCACCATCAAGGAGCGAAACTCCCGTGATAATGTGGATTTAAGTGGCAAAAGACTGGCCACGCCCGCTCGCCGCCTGCCTCGGCCCGCGGCCATGGCCCGGACGGCGGCGGCGGCGCGCGCGTGTGGCCAGTCTTTATCCTTTTCTCAGCTTCTCAATTTAGATGAATAATTTCCAACCATATAAGCTGAGTCAGCGTTCAGTCAAAATCTCGTATGGTATTAAACCATGCAACATTTAATGTTACATACCATAGAGTTTTATTTGATTTAATAAATATTATATAGGCCAAGCCCATATTATATCCAACATATTCACCCCAATTCACATGTATTGAAGTAGAATGGAATGAAACTTAGTTTAATTTCACTTTAATCCACTTCAACACGTGTAAATTGGGTGAATACATAAGTTGGACCGCTCCCGTTCCACCAAATCTTCGAACCAGACACACACTTAGTCTCCTATAGGCTTGGATCATAGAGGCTTGGTGAGCGCTGTTCTATGTTTTTGCATAGGAAAATGATAATGGTATGGAAATGCAAATCATACAAGTCCCAATCATTTCGTTCCATGGACTTGTCTGCACGATATACATGATGATGTTGACGCTGTGGACTATGTAAGTACCCTACACGCACGATATTACAATTAACTACTCTCTCGGGACACAAATTGTTAACTTTTGAGCACTTTTCATGATTTTATGTAGGTGTATAGCAAAATTTTGTATTCTAAAAAGCAAATGGGATAACATAGAATTCTTGGACCCCTTGTGAGTCAATGAGAAGACATGTCTAGGCCTCCATGGATGTGACATGGAAGACCTAAAACAGAGATTGATTACTGTTTTCGACGAATTCAAGATGAAGAACAAAACCCACATACTTCTAGCCTACAACTGCGAGTATGTGTTCTCGGCTTTTAATTTTATGCTTCTTTTTTCGTTAAGATTATTCGATAATTAGGATTCTGTGATTGCAGCCACCATTTCGTCTTCATTTGTGTTAATCTTGCTAAAAATCTGATCGAGGTGTGGGACTCGAAGAAAAAATTATTTCATCATCTGGATGCACTGGTGGCAGTGCTGAATTAGTAAGCGATCCTAATAACATATTATTTTCTAATCACATATACCGCTTTCTAACGTTTCCCCTTTTAATGTTGCTCAGTGTCCGAAGAAGACATATCGGTGGGACGCATGTCCCATTCAAGGTTGTCGAAATGGATGGGAAGTACCTAAAACAGCCGGTGGGAAACAATGAATGCGGGTTTTATGTAATGTGGGCAATGCTTCGCTACATCGGCGGGAAATAGGAAGAAGCCGATAAGTTGGTGTGTATAATCCCCATTTCATTTATGCCTGTTAATCATTCAACAAAATATTTTACTGATTCCTCTTTGAATATCATCTTTTTTGAACAACAGCGTAAGAAATATAACCACGAAAGGCTATTAGACATGGAGATTATCGCGCTGCAATCGAAGCCGGCAAAATTTATCTTAGCCGAGGTATTGAAAAAAGCTGGAGTATTTTCCATTGCACAATCCATGAAGTTCAAGGACCAGTATGGCCTAGAGCGGCTAGCCAGATTATTGTAAGAAGTCTGAGAAGCATTACATAATCTATGAAGTCCGAGAATATTTTTTTTATTTTGAGGGATCGAGAGCTTGATAAGAACATTTGAACTATAACCGTAACATTTGTAATGTTTAATATTGATGGACCTGTTGTCTACGTAGCATATATAAAGCGAAATCCGATTCCACGAAAAATATAAATTAAAATAAATTATAAAACAATAAAATACGAACGTGACATCACTGCTGGTTAGCAACAAACGGGCAGTGATGGCACTGCCGGCTGGAGCCACAAACCGACAGCGTTGGCTTAGCCATCACTGTCGATTCTTGTCACAAACCGACAGTGATGGTTACGACAGCACTGCCGGTTTGTTGCTAACCGGCAGTGATGGTTCGAGGTTACACTGCCGGGTGGTCTCATGGACCGGCAGTGTTGGTGAAACTGAATTCTGCCGGGTTGTGTAAAGAACCGACAGTGAAGTTGAAAAGCACTGCCGGTTTGTAGAAATTGACAGTGATAGATGACCCACATCACTGTCGGTATAGTTGTGCCGGTTCAAAATCCGATAGTAGTGGGGTGTTTTGAACTATCAGTGAAGTGCTATTCTGCACTGGCGATACTTCTAACACCCCTCGTCCAGTCGTAGTAACATAGTGTGAGAACCTCGCAAGCGGTCAGACTGAAGAAGAGGTGCATAATTAATTGTCGTAATTAGATCAGCCGTAGCGAGAAAATAGTAGACCGAGAGATAATTGGATCATAAAAGTAGGGCCTCAACTCAGAGTGGGAGGTGCAAGATAGATGTTTGTGACGGAGCAAGCTAAATGAGTCTAATCAGACAGGCATGACGCGTCAATCCATAAGACCAAGGATATGTTTGGATATAGTGTAGCTAACAACTAGCTGCTAAAAATTAGTTAAACAATTAATAAGTCAGCTAATATATTGTCTACCGCCAGGCTTACAATCAGATATTATTTAGCTTCTCCTAGCTAACATAGCTAATAGCTAGCTGGATGATCCAAATAGAGCTTAAGGATCGAATCAATATATATATATATATATATATATATATATATATATATATATATATATATATATATATATATATATATATATATAGAGAGAGAGAGAGAGAGAGAGAGAGAGGGAGATGCTATTCAGTAGCCGGCTATAAAATAAGTTATTCTGTAGCCACCTCCATTTACTATAATTTTATATACTAATTTACCATAATGTCAATACATATTTACGATAGTTGGGTTACTATAACACATGGGGATATTTACCATAACGTTATATTAAACCACTTAGTAAGGAGTTACTATAATCTCGTAAATTAACATAGTAATTATCATAACTCAAAGTGGCTACAGAATAAGTTATTCTGTAGCCAGCTACAGGATAGTAGTTCTATATATATATATATATATATATATATATATATATATATATATATATATATATATATATATATATATATATAATACAACAGTGCGCCGGATGGCTCGCCACGTGTATATATATATATATATATATAATACAACAGTGCGCCGGATGGCTCGCCACGTAGGACCTGCGCGCGATGGGACGTGTGAGGATTCCCTCTCGTCCATACATCCACGGTAGATAGATGCAGATGCAGCACGTGGTGGCAGTGCGTGACGTGCTACGCTCCGGCATCACACAAGCCTTTTCTTTTTGCAGCCGATCGAATTCAACGCTGCGCTTCGGATGCTGCATGCATGTGTATATATCTCTATATATTAAGGCAGCTTGGTTTGGCGAGCAACCAGGACATCCACGTCGCTCCGAAAGCTCCTGGCCGTCCGATCTCCGATCCTGTGGACAAGATTAGTTGGAGCAGCTTTTTCTTGAAGCGGGTTTTCGCGCTTCTCGCTGGCTTCTTCGGCTTCTATACTGCTTCTCCGGCTTTAGTCAGAATCTAGAGAAACAGATATATACTCCACCTTCCGCTTCCGCTTTTTCTTCCACTTCCCGTTCCCGATGGTTCGTTCTCCTTCTTGACCCCGACGCTCTCCCGCACAACAGCGCCTCCGCTGCTCCCGTCGCCGCTGTCCCTTCTTCTCTCCTTCCCCCTCCCTCTCCCTCTTCCTCTCTCCTGGCATCACGGCCTGCCTGCCAGGCCCCGGCGCTGCCTCCTTAGCGCGCGGTGCGCTGCCCGGGCGACGGCGCCACCGATTTGGTGCGCAGCGGCGCGCGTGTGCCCCAGCGGCGGCCGTCTATCGCCACGTCACGGTGCCACCGCCGGTGGCTGCCAGCGTGCCTGCCCCACGGCGCTAGCTGCTCCCGCAGGTACGCGTGACCTCCACGAAACCCTAGATCCCTGTGCTTGACACCCGTCGCTGCGCCACCACCTGCTCCCTCTTCTAGTCTGCACTGGAGTTTGAGGGATTCATTCCGTTCGTAAAAAAACCAGGTGCTTGCCCCTAATCTCCGTCCCCGTATCTCTATAGTCACAACCTTAGATAGACCTTGTTTTTCATACTTGGATTCCCTTCTACTTTAATTCTAGATTCTTGTCCTTACACAAATTGTTTTTTGTGATATATTGCAAAATTACATTTGAAGAAATACGCTAAATGTTCCTTAAAGCCATTCACTGCATGGAATACTCTTTTTCTTTTGCTGCCTGGTATATGAGATTGTCTGAAATTGGAGTCACAATTTTTTTTCACATATTTTATATTTTTAATCTTGTCATCACCGTTCTTCGGTGTAGCAAAGCAAATACTGACAGGCAATACTCAGATCTAGGTTGTGCAAGCCAGCAACAAGGTATATCTGGATCGCTACGTGGGGTCTGTGCAGGCTGAGATGCGGCAGAATGGTGGACGCCTCACGCTGGAGCAGATTCTCAGGTCTGGCATTGCATCTAAACGTTAGTACTTAGCAATATTGAGTAGCTATTCTTTCTGCTTTTGTCGTGCCAATTATCGTTGCAAACATATCACATTGCAACATAGCGCTCACTTTTATTGTGACTCAGTACTCAGTAAGAACTAAGAAGCATGCCTAGCTAGAACCTTCACTAAAGGTGGCAAATTGTGTAGTATGACTGCTTGCTTTGAGAGGTGTGAAGTGATTGCCTTGTTAATAGCGTTATGCGTTTTGATTTTGTTGGTGCTGCTAGCTGTTCTGTTTGCTTATCTTCTATTGTTGTAAGGAAGGTAAGATTGGTCACGATTAATGCTCATCATGTCGCTTGCCATTTCGGCGTAATGCCGCGATATATTTTGTGAATATCATAACTTTGGCTTGCAGTTTGCTCGCTGAGTCAATTACCATCAAGTTATCAAGCTGTGGAGCTTCATTTTTTTTATCTATTATCAGCTCACAGTGTGGCTAACACTATATATATATATGCTGCAATCATTAAAGTTCCTATGACATGCATATGTGTGAGTAAAATTTCTACGAGAATTAATATCACTGTAGGAAATTTATGAAGTGTTGTGGTTTTCCCAGCAATATTAGGCACTGGCACATTTTACATTTCTCTGCAAGACCCATGTTGTCTTTAGAATGTAGGTATCTCCTTTTCTACTTTGCCGGCGCGCGCGATGGCGCGCCTGATGAACTAGTTATATACTATGCCGGAATGCCCGCCGGGGCTCACACGCGTACTCCGTACAATGTAGAGACCGATCCAGAAAGAAGATGCGAGGGTTTGGAACCGTGCAAATGATGATGAAGCGAATGCATGGTACGTCGGGGCACATGCCGCATGCATGTAACAAATTTAATTAATGAATAAATAAAATAATATATACGGCTGTACAGTCGTATGCACATGAGATTATTTACACGTCTGTCCATGCATATATATCGATCAGCTGGGACCTACTGGCGACATGATCCTGTTCGGACCCATGCAGGTAGATCACTGTGCTGTGGTTTTGGCCCGTTGCGCAAGCAAGCACTGACGACCGATCGAGACATAACGGGGCGTCGGGTCCTGCCGGCCGGATGCATGCGATGCTCCAGGCGGCGTCCACACCACACACAAACGCATGGATCAGTGTGTTGTGTTCGTTGCATCTATACCTAATCGAATTAAGCAGGGTGTCGACAGCAACTGATCATCAATCGATCCGTCACTGATTGCACTGCCAGTGCCAGATGCCCCGTTTAATTTGTGCCTAATCACTAATTATGGTGCCGATCGAGAGATAATGCATGCATGCAACCCGTCTAGCTAGTAGCCTGCTGTCCGCTAGCTAGCTTTGGCTGCCTTGCGGGCGGTTGCAGACTTGCAGTGCAGGCCATGGCGCCATGCATCCCGTTCCCGTGTCCCGTTCTCTGTACCTGCCACTGCATGCCAGCGCCGCTCGTTGTTGCCAAAGCGAGCTAGCTAGCACACCAATAATGCATGCATGCATGCAGCGGGGGATCCAGGAAATATTTTAGGGGGACTGAACGACACTGCTGCTCGATCTTAAGTCTCAGCCCCCCTACATTATAGAACTTTGCCTAAAAATTCATAGAGGCTCTACAGTAATTTGCACTGATTCGGTTTGGGTAGGGGGGGCTTGAGCCCCCCCGCCCCACTGCTGGATCCGCCCCTGCATGCATGCATGTATGGCCTCTTTGGCAGGGCTTCGGGCGGCTCTAGCTCTGGCCTGTCGGCCGCCCAGGGCCGACACCCGATTACTGTTCACCGAAGCTGTTTTTCTCTCCCCTTCTTTCCTATCTCACTGACACAACTGGAGCCGGAGAAACTCGTTTTTCTGGCTTCACGACTCCGGCTCCAGCAGACATCTGTCGGCCGCTGGGTGCCGACACCCTGCTACAGTGCAGAGCCGGAGCCCGGCCAAACGGGGCCTAGACCAATCCATGCATCGATCCATACCATCCATCGAGGCATCGAGCAGCGTCGTCCCATCAGCATCGTCAGGCGGCCGGCCGGCCATGCATCCAGAAACAAATAGAGAGATGGATTGATGCGTGGATGGATATGGTCCATCCATTGGGCCGGCTTATCTAGTCAGCCTTTAATTTCCTTCCCTTAATCTCGTGTCCTAATGCAACCAAGACATGCAGGGCCTGCCTTGTGTGCCTCCGTCCTCTGGCCCTACATACGATCATCCTCAGGTAGTCAGGTCTTGCGCATGCACACGACAAACCTGATGGCCTCACCTGGCGACCCGTCGTTCATATGTTTAAAAATAATATGATCAGGTTTGTCGTTTTTGTTTCGAGAGGCCGGACAAGCTTTGTTTGTCGTCTTCTACGATCGTCGCTGCATTCCATATATCTGTCTTAAGTTTTATATATAGATAAACATATTGATAGTAATTTCTAACAAATAATGGGAATGCAGTGCTACCCATTTTTCCTCGGTAGTCATGTTAGAAGAAAAAAAAAAAAACTTAAAATACTACATTTTAAGTTTAAATGAAAGGGTAAAGTTTGTTTTATGTTATCTTTTATTAGACTACTAGGTGTTATTTACTTATCTTATATTATCTTTTATAGTGGTAGAGTCGTGTGTGTATTTAGATGTGCATTTACATGGTTATTTTAAAGGGTAAAGTACATATTGTGTGTACCCGCGCGCGTGTGTTGTGTTACCAAATGATGAATATAGAGAGAAATGCGCAAATTAATTAAGATAAGAAATCTTTATTTACTGTTGGTGTACTCTAAATTTATCCACAAACTTCTACTAAACTTGGCTGTTTGTATGATATTATTAAATTTATAATATGAGTTGGATTAACTATTTAATTCTCTAGTAGGATTAATTGGTCAGCTTGTCAATTCCACGCTTTCGGTGCTTGACTGTACACCCACATATGTCTAGACGGTCTATATGATTTGATGTATTCATGCATTATTAGAACTACTAGGTTAACTTGGTTCTCTTTCTTTATTAATCAATGGCACATCAAGATTTCGTCAGAATCCGGAGGCAGGGGAGGCTCATTTCTGCTGACGGATGCACAAGCGATAGTTAAACGCGCGCCTTTGACACGAGACGCGGCCGCCGGCGAATTGTTTCGTTTGAATAATGCGCTTGCCCTTTTGAACACATCGTTTATTTTGAATAATACTCCTACATGCATAAAGCAGGGACCCGGTGTTCCTGTAAAGCCTTGGCAGGTTCTGCTCCACTCCACGTCGTCGTCAACATATCATTGCAGGCTCACAATCTGGCTGCGTGCATAAATGATAAGGAGTAATATATACTTTGTACACGCAATGTACTTGCATGCGATGCATGAATATATGCTGCCTTCAAAACTAAAGGGCCGGGAGGGCCGGGCCTACGATGTAGTATAAAGTTTATGAACAAATTAAAAAGGCCTAAGGCCTAACAATATTTATGAACCGTTTAAACAACTCAGCATATCGATCGGGACTAAGTTACTGATGATCTGACCGGCCGAGAAAATTATTATAGCTAATGCACTGGACGCACATACAGGAGAAAGCAATCAGCTCCCTTAAAACAGCACACGCTGCTACCCCGGCCCATCTAGCAGCTACAGGCCTACTAACTCGGCTGCATGCATACTACTACTAGCATTAACAAGCTAGCTACGACCAGATAGAAGGCCCCCTCTAGCAAGCAGAGATCAATTATATATGTGACTCTAAATTGCATGTCTTATCTATATCTAATCTGGTGTCGAATGCATATGCTTTATTTCAATGATATATCAGTGCAATGTTCAGAGAAGATGTACACTGCCACAAGTGCATGCATTGCTTTGCATGTTGCCATGTTGCATCATTGGTTTACGATGGATCGATCGGCCGGGTTAGTTCTTTGCAAGTTAATTTGTATGCAAGCAGTATGCAACCGATCGAGCCCAACCACTAATGATTGCCTAGAGCTAGAGGATTGATTAAAGTAAGTGATCTTGTTTAGTACGCTGATTAGCTAGCCAGGCCGCCAAATAATGCCTGACGATGACTATTGACTAGTAAAAGTGTTCACAATTTCATTTCGTACACTGCTGTCGTCGTGCTGCATCTGCAACTGCATGCATGTCACGATCGAGCTGTCGTCGTCATGAAGGCGCCGGCCTTTCCCGGTATTTCAGGTGCTTGCGTACGTACGTCTAGCTTTATTTTAAGTGCGTACGTCTCCTTTTCAAATTTCAATTTTTTTTCGAAATATATACTGTACGATATAGCTAGTATATAGTAATATGTCTTCGCTGAAGCGCATGATGCAACGGTCTGTGACGGGACAAGAGCTAGCATAGCATGGGTGTACGTGATCGGTAATCGATCGGTGACCAGATGCTCTCGACGTGGAGCTACCTTACCTACCTGAGCTGAATGCCGGGACTACTGTCGTATATCAGTCAGACTGATCGATGGACTGCTCAATTAGTTACGGACAAAATACATACTAATATAAATATATATAGCTTGTCGACGGTTAGTTTGGCTGTTCCCATCGGGGTTGTGTGTGTGTCGGATCGAGCAGTCTAAGAGCTAGTGGTATAGGTCTAGCTCTCTCTAGCTAGCTAGTCCTGCACACAGCACACACACCATGGGTCCATGGCCATGCATCCAAGTCGCCAGTTGTCATGCACATATAAGATAGTCTACGTGTAGGTAGGCTTAGCTTAGCTTTGCGTTGGGTTCGTTCGCCATGGCATCCTTTTCGATCGGCCCTCGGCCGTGATATGATCGAACAACGCACCAGCAGCAGGAGGACTGTCGTGCAACAACTCCTGCACACAACAGGGCCAGGGCGTCAGGGCCACTGTGCTGTGTGCATGTAGTGTCCTAAAAAAAATGTAGTGTAGGCTGTAGCTAGTGGTCATGTTGTCGTTCAGACGTTTGTTGAGATATATATATATATATATATATATATATATATATATATATATATATATATATATATATATATATATATAACTACTATTCTGTAGCTGGCCATAGAATAACTTATTCTGTAGCCACTTTGAGTTACGATAATTACTAGGTTAATTTACGAGATTTACAGTAACTCTTTACTAAGTGGTTTACTATAACGTTATGGTAAATATTCCCATGTGTTATAGTAACCCAACTATCGTAAATATGTATTGACATTATGGTAAATTAGTATATAAAATTATGGTAAATAGAGGTGGCTACAGAATAACTTATTTTGTAGCCGGCTGTTGAATAGTCTCTCCCTATATATATATATATATATATATATATATATATATATATATATATATATATATATATATATATATATATATATATATATAAAATAATAATAATAATAATAATGCTGTTATTAATTTGGACATGCATGCTCTTGTTAGCCTTCCTTCTTCACGTGTCCCAAAAGTCATACGGATATGATATACACAGATATAGACATTCATGTCCCGGCCACTGTGTTAATAAGTTAATTTGTTTGTTCCAATCACTTGTACCTCACATCATCCCATATACCTATAGAACAATAATATCTAGAGCTGATCCAAGCACGGCATGTAAATTGTAGAGCTAGCTAGCACAGACAGCACCAATCTTTTCCATGGGTATATTTACGTATGAAACCTTTGTTTAAGTGTCAACAGTTTCACCATGCAGATCGATCGGTGTCCTTTTTCTAAAACAAAAAATAGATACAGTATATAGATGCAAAGTTGCTATCATCACAACGAATGAAAATTGTTCACTCCACAAATACGAACATCATGCATATATAATGCATGCATGCAGTGTAGGACCGACGACGACGTCTAAAAAACACGAGTATGTATATGCCTGTCAGCCTGTGAGCTGCTGTGTGACGTTAATTACGTACGCAGCTGCAGGCACGTCGTGATCAGAGCGCGTAGGCCGGCCGTGTCCCTCTCTTCCGGTCTCCCCAGTCCCCAGGCCGTCCAAAGCGCTGCGGTGCGTGATGCAACAATGCAGGATCGAGGCAGAATAATAGGCCAACAAGCTAGCTACTCGACCGACAGCACCTAACTCATCATGCAATCGTTATGGCCCTTATATCGATCGAGCTATATATATCTAAGACATTGCACTAAACTAGCAGCTAGCTATAGCTAGGGCGGTGCAGCAAGTGTGGGTGTGCTCGGTAATCAGCAGGCAGCTAATGACAGGCGAATGAAGAGCCAATCATGCAGGCAAACGTAAGCCCAAGGCCACGCACGGTGTCGCTGACACTTGAGCTCAATTCCGGCCGTAGGTACAGCGAGAGAAAATGCAGCGACGACCTGTTGGGTGCCGGCGGCCGGGCGGGAAACTGCCAAAGCGGAGCCGAGTCGGGAGCCCCGAAAACCCGGTCCGGTGCTGAGTTTTTTCGTGCTTGTTTCCGGCAGGTTCAGATCAGTCGTCGATGACGACGACGGACGGACAGAGATAGCCAGATATGGCAGCCGCAGGCGGCAGCTTGGATTGGATCGGCCACAGCCCTCAGGCCTCAGGTGCGCGGCCGCTTGCGCTGCGTGGAGTGACCGACGTGCGCGCGCGCGCGCACCGTGCACCGGCCGGCGACCGCGCTACTGACCTCTCGTTATTATCGTGGCGGCGGGCCGGTCGGCGCCCGTGAATCGAGCGGAGGTGGGCTAGTTGGGCCTCCGAGGCCCATCGATAAACTTCCACGCATTGGAACAAGGAAAAAAAAAATCCATTTTGTCCCCTCAGCTATCACGAAAGTCAGCTTTTCCTCCCTCAACTCTAAAACAAAAAATAGTTCCTTCCTCATCTCTCAAAACCAGTTACTTGACCTCCATGCCTATTTTCCTTGGTGATTTTTCTTTTTTTCTTTTATGTTTATTTCGACTGTATCTTTGAAAAATCATAATAAATCACAGAAAAATCAGAAAATAAAAAATCCAATTGGGTTGGACTCCACATGAGTAGATCTACACAATGAATATATAATATACTATGCACTAGCACACAATTTTTGTTGTAAGTTTATACCTATATTCTTCTGTAATTAATTCATAGTTGCGGTTTCTCTAGTCCAATTCTAGAGAAATTCTTATGGTGGGCTAATGTCGACGAAATCTGATCGGTAGTCTACCGAGGGGTATGCCTACAGTAGTACATAAATCGGTGGAGGTGCGCGTGAGGAAACCGGATGGTGACACAGAACGCAAGAGAACTATTAGGCAGGCTCAGGTCATCAGCTTGACGTAATACCCTACATTATGTGTCTTTGTGGATTGTATTGTGTATGATCAGATAAAAATAAGGGGGGTCCCTACCCGCCTTATATAGCTTGGAGGGTAGGGTTATAGATCGGTTGTTTCTATTATGACCGGTTTACAAGATAGGAAGTTACAAATATTACAGGATCTAGCATATCCGAGCGGATTCCTGTGGGGGATATACCCCCGGGTACCACAAGATGGTACATTGGCCGCACCATCCGAGGTGGTCCGGCCCGTAAGATCAAGGCGTACACATCAAGATTACAAGTTGTACTAGATATTGTAATAATACCAAATTGGATACTTTACTTGTAACCTTGTCTCTTCGGAGTATATAAGGAGAGACAAGGGTCCCCTAGAGGAGAGGACAATCCATCTACATCTCAATACAATACACCAAAGACACAGGACGTAGGGTATTACGTCGATCAGACGGCCCAAACCTGTCTAAATCACTGTCTCTGCGCCTTGTGTCACCATCTGGTTTTTGATTACACGCACCGTCTACCGATAATCTACCACCACGGGCACCCCCTCGGTGGACTGCCGACCATATTTCGTCGACAGTGGCGCGCCAGGTAGGGGTCCCCTTTAGGGGTTGTGCGTACTAATCTTCCGGCGAATCAGATGGGAATCTTCAATATCAACGGCATGTTCTCGACGACGACCTCGTACATCCAGTCGCTCACATAAGCCGTCATCGTCGGGAAGGTGCTCCTACACAAGCAGGCATACGAGCATCGTTCGATCTCGGGTGGTTGTATGGGAGTTGCTTCATCATGTTCACGAGTCAGATTGAACTCACAACGTCAAAACACAGCGACCACATCAAAAAGCTGCATAACGGATCCAATCTACATCACCATGCATGCTTAATGACGACGCAAGAAGCTTGTTGGGACGTTTATACGTACATGATTTTGTACCTTTGCATCAACCTACAAGCAGCGACATGTCACGTCTCTGTGCACAACTCTTTGTGCTCGGGCGACTACACAGGGATTGACTCTAACAAGCTCTGACTACACCTGCTCGACTACGGCGACGCTACGCACCCACCACATCGACCAGACCACGTCGACCACGTCTCGAGCGGTTCCACCGAGCTCAGACCACCAGACCATGTCGACCACGTCCTGAGTGGTTCCGCCGAGCTCCGATCACCAGACCACCAGACCACGTTGCAATGATGATCGTCACGAAGAACGACGCTATGACAACCGCGACCACCATCACAACAGGCCGAAAAGCTCGAGGACCGGACAACTTCATCGCCACCAACTAGATTTCTATCAAAGATAAGTACACTTCTAATGTTTATATTTAACACAATTTTCATTACGACGTTTCTCCACAACGTCCTTGTCATGATTATTCTTCAAATAACGTTTGTCCATGTATACCATCTTAAATATAACATACAGCTATACTTAATGCAAATCCTCGACCAGTCATGTTGACGCTCGATGTTTCCAGAAAAGGCCCTATCTCCGGCTCCTTCCTACACGTGCACGAGCGTCTGCCCTCTGCGTTATGGGTGGTCGGTAGTGGCTCCTTAGCGACGCTTTATTCTTTCTACACGTGCACGGGCTCCGCGCCCCGCGTTATGGTTAACGGGCTAGCTAGGGCTGGAGGCTCAGCTACATACTAACTGGTCGGACGATTTATATTAAGTATAAACACAAACTTCACATTAACACTGATGTTTACAAAGCACCAACTGCTTTATCACATCATGCTCATTTGCAAATGATTGCTGAGCGTCATACGCTATTTCTTCACCGCTGATTTTTTCTCCATAATTTATTATTTTGTACATCATGTACTTCCATTCTACATATTTATATTGCAGGAATTTCGAGCTATGTTCGGGGACTTCATCGCTCGCTTCTCGACCTACGCTCGGAGACTGCCTCGATCACTCTCCGACCACGGCTCGGGGACTTCGTCGCTCGCTCCTCGACCTATGCTCGGGGACTGCCTCGACCACTCTCCGACCATGGCTTAGGGACTTTGCGTCTCGACTACATGTGACTGGCAACTCGCATACAGTTGGGATATTTTTTCTCACTTAGACCTTGCTACAAGGCTCATACCTCACCTTCCAGCAAGCTCGGGGACTACATCGGTACGATGCACCTGCCGGTGCATCTCGTATCGCCTGTACGACGATTGGGTTCTCAACTTAACTAGGAATTCTTTTTAGACCCTGGCATCACGTGCCAACATCACCTACTATCAGGCTCGGGACTAAGTGGGCACACTTCACCTTACGATGAATGTGTTTGTTTTTCGACCCCTACGCCTCTGATGATCAAGGACGCTACGCTTCAAGACGCACTTACATTTCTTTTCAGAAATACAAGTGGGCACACTTCTCGGGATGAAAATCTTTTTCTTTCTTCTTAAGAGCACCATACATTCTTTGGACAACCTACTTCTCTGGCGACAATGGTGGTCGGAGATGTCAAGAACTCAAGCCTCACTGTTCGGAGAAGGTTGAAATGGCATGTCGCATCAGAATACATGGCGCTTGGGGACTAGCTGTGGGGGATATACCCCTGGGTACCACAAGATGGTACATGGGCCACACCATCCGAGGTGGCCCAGCCCATAAGATCAAGGCGTACACATCATGATTACAAGTTGAACAACATATTATAATAGTACCAAATTGGATACTTTACTTGTAACCTTGTCTCTTCGGAGTATATAAGGAGAGACAAGGGCCCCCTAGAGGAGAGGACAGTCCATCTACATCTCAATACAATACACCAAAGACACAGGACGTAGGGTATTATGTCGATCAGACGGCCCGAACCTGTCTAAATCGCTGTCTCTGCGCCTTGTGTCACCATCTGGTTCCTGATTACACGCATTGTCTACCGATAATCTACCACCACGGGCACCCCCCTCCATGGACTGCCAGCCATATTTCATCGACAGTTCCCTAGATCAACAAGGATCCTTACGTAGTCTTGCGAGGCACGCCGACTTATGCCGTGCCTCATGCGGCATCGTCTTGTAAGCTGGGCCTCCACTATTAGCACAACCCATGCACAACCCTTAGGTATCAGGGGTTATACCCCTACAGCTAGTCCCTATTCACCTTGCATCCTCTAAGCAACACAATTTTGAGCTTGTCTGAGCTGATCAACACGTCGCTAATTATCAGGAAGAGCCTTCCGACATGTCTGACTGGAAGCCAAGCTATTGAAAAAGATGTCCAAGCAATTAGTCAGGCGCTCGACTGTTGGAGTGAGCATCCGAGCTATTAGAATCAATGTTCGAACTATTCAATCAGGAGCCGAGCTCGGACTTATGCGAAGCCGAGGTTTGTCAGAAGGATGTAAGGAGCTTAAGTTAAATTTTTTTAAATCTCCAACTTGGACGAAGTGTGCCCACTTAGGTTCTAGGCATCGAAGTTGGTCACGTGGCGTCCTTGACTTAGTTATCACAGAGGAACTTAGCCATTTTGAAGAAATCTAAGTCAAAGAAATAAGCATATTCATCGCAAGGTGAAGTGTGCCCACTTAGTCTTCAAGCCTGGCACTAGGTGAAGTAGTCTCGTGGTGTCAGGGTCCAAAGTAGTAATCTTCAGGTGCTGAACCCATTCCTAGCTTAGCTAAGAAAAATAGTATAGTCATCGCTAGATGACATGTACACACGTAGTCCTCGAGCCTGCTAGAAGATTGCAAAGATATCTTGTAGCAAGGTTAGGAAAAATATCTTGCCATGAAAATCCAATTCCTTCGAAATACCGCTTGACACACATTTTGTCTTTGTGGCCCGCGTGAAACATAGCTTCGCATATGGATACGATAAGCCCAGTTAATGCCCATGACGCGCGGAGAATGCAGAGGGAACACAACACGGTAGGCGTGGTTTCCCAAAAACCCTAGAAGGCGGAGGGTCAAGGCTCATTCCGTTATAAGTCCACTGTGGCTCTGAGGTGCACTCTCCATTTCCCACACACCACATCGTCTTCCTCACATTCTTGCGCACGTACACCTTCCCATCTGCAACTGATCCGTCGCTGGAGTAGATCCAGGCAGCGAGCAACCACCGTCTCTAGATCTACTTGATGACGCCAAAGAGGAATTGTAGTGGCTCGAGGTGGGCACCACGCGAGGTCAACCACGTCGAGGAGTGGGTGCAGTCCGTCAGTGATGAGAGGGAACTCAACAACTTGGTGGTGCTTGAGATTTTACTAGATAGGGTGATAGCGGGATGGCGCCCGATGGTTGGTGAGAATTTCCCATGCCCCATTCCGATGAGCTTGTTGTTTTTTAAGATTACTTCATCCATGGATTTGGTGTCCTAATTCATCCTTTTCTCCATGGGCTGATTAACCACTATGGCATCAGTCTCTACAAACTTAGTCTGAATTTCATCCTTCATGTTGTTGTTTTCATTAATCTTTGTAAGGCATATCTAGGGATCTTGGCCCACTTCGATCTATTCCTCCATTTCTTTTGTCTCAAGATGTCAGGGGGGGCTAGATCCAAGGTAGTCGGTAGTGCTTATCTGCAGCTGTAGGACAAGATGGTGAGTTAGTACATCACTGTCCTGCTTAACACAAATTTGAAGTACTAGGCCTGCAGATGGTTCTATGTTAGGCAGGTGGAACCATATGTTTAGTGCGACGTTGATCAGGCACTAGTGGCGAACATGAGGTGGTCGGAGAGGCTCAGCTCGAACAGAATGGAGCAAGAAAGGGAGCTCCTATGGTTGATAGATCATAGAAGGTTTGACAGAGTCGTTGTGGCAACAAACTTCACGTTCCACCAGATCTAGCCTTGCAAGGATAGGGCGCACCCAGCGTTTGAGTACCAGGGAGATACTAATGGGACCCATGAGGTGCCCAAGGAAATTACCCGAGATGAAGTCATGCGGCGGATCGAGATGTTGTGCAATCTCATGGGTTGGGTGTGCATTAGAGACCAGCAATGGGCCTTCAGCATTGGAAATCTCCCCCCGGCGATGAGAGGCTTTTCTGTGGTGTTTTACTTGATTGTCCTCACTTTGCAATGTATTCATTTGTATTATGGAAGATTCATGGATAGGACCGAATGATTTACTTTTTGGCAATCCTATCAGAGGAGTGGCCAAGGGCTATGGATGCTTGAGTGAGCTATCCCAGCATCAGCCGAGCACTAATGCTGACGAGGAGGGCTCAAAGAGCCAAGAAGCTCAAGGTAGTGACACATGAACGGAGTATGTCTGTGAAAAGCTTTGCAGGAATGGACTGGCTGACGAGGAGCTGTCCGCGAAGCGGAGAAAAATAGCTAGGACCTCTCGTGCCTCAGAGGGCCCAATAAGCATTGAGGCCTCGAATCAGCCTCGAAGGCGACAAATAGTTCTATCGGACACTTCTTCTAAAGATGAGCCGACAGCTCCATCACCTCCGAGCACGGAGAGACCTCCACTGATAGCCCTATCTAGGGCAGAGATGTAAGAGAGGCGGTGAGCTTGGGAGGCAGTAGCAGCTGTCCTTGAGAGCTCTTGGAGGACCGCAACTACTGCGACTAGGGCCGACAGGCGAGTCTCCAAGATGACGCAGGAGATTCTGACCACGACCCCCGAGCATACTCGAGTGGTGAGGCTAGCAGCGGTAGAGATGGGAAGCCCAAAGACGGCAGACATGCCAGGTAGCTCTACCACAGGTCAGGAGGTCTCGAGAAGGACACGCCAGTTTAGGACCGCATGACGAGAGTCCCAATTGTAAGTTTCTATCTTTGTGCGTAATTCTTTTTTAGCGTTGTTTACTTATTGCTGACGAGTTGTTTGTGGGCCAAAGTGTAGAGTCGAGTGAGGACCTATAGGTTGCTGCTGCTGATTTCGTGGAGCTTGCGGTGGAACCAAAAACTCCCTATGTCCAGCAGGAACAAGGGGGAGCACATCCATTTTCCCCCACCGAGCAGCAAGTGGCTGTGGAACTGGCTGCCCCTGCCATGGAGGAGTTGCCAGTCACCGGCCTAGCCTCGCCTGGAGGTGAGGCGCATGACAAGGGGGATCTGAGCAATGAGGGGTTGTTGGCTATAAGGACGATGCTAGCTGATACTACCGAAGTAGGAGCATAAGCCACAGGGGATGCGCCGAGCACCGCGGTGTGGGAGCCACCCACGGTTGTCGAGCAAATGATGGCACCAACAACATCAATAGTAGAGGCAAGGCCCAGACAACCTGTCTAAGCACAACAGTGACCAAGGAGAGCCCCTCTAGAGGCGGCTGCTGTGGTTATTGAAGAAATCACGTGGGAGCCCTCTCTATGTCCCTAGCTCCTCCAGATGGTTATCCAGTGCGGTGAGGAATTTGAAATGATAGAAGAGGGGGAGGCGAGTGTAGAGATGAAGAGGTTAAGGACTGACATAGCGGCAATGATTGGTCACTTTGAGGTAGGCTTAAGAAAATTCTTCTATTGTGTCCCTTGATTATCGCAATCTTTTTAACCCATTATTTGTTGCAGAATGTTAAGAAAGTATTCGAACAGCACTGGTGACAACTAGAAGAGATAGCCCCGGTGCTAGAGGAAAACAAGAATTTGCAAGGGTTAGTGGATGACCTCCAAGCGTGCCTACTCTAAGAACACCATCGTAGGGAAGATGTGGAGTTGAAAGTCCTAGTGTTGGAGGCGTAGTGCCGATAGATGGAGGCAGAGAACCAGACATTGGCCGTGCAGCTTAGCCACAGTGTCGACCAGCAAAAAGGTATGATTTTTAATCTTGTCTTGTTAATGCTTGGCATTGTGAGACATCTTGCTGTGATATGTAGCATTGGAAATGGAGCTCAGCCTTTCCCGGGAGGCCATCGTGCAGCTGACTATGGCGAAGGAGGAGACAGATGAAAAGGCCAAGAAGATAGCTGAAGATCTTTGACCTGAGTGCCTAGCATTTTATTTTTACCTGTGCATTGTTGAACGCATGCTTAGCTTACAATCGCTTTTTTGCAGAGTATCGACACCAGACGCTCATGTAATTCCTGGTCTTTGGAGACCAAGTGAAAATACGGGACGAGGATATTGAAACAATGAAGGCAAGGATCAAGCCCATGCTTGACTGCATTGGATTCGAACCATTCGAAGGGAGAGAGCTACTACCTAAAGACCCACGACCTCGGTCGATCTTGGACCAGTGCCGTACGACATGGTCAGACTTCAAGGAGTTCACACGTAGTGCTACCCATGGAGCCGTCATCCATGCACATGCCCAGCTACAGTCATATTACCCTATAGTGGATCTCCAGTGCATGGTGACTGTCTATGCCTATGGAACAGATGCGACAAAGATCGCCAGGCTAGAGGACAAGGTGGAAGAGTTGGCGAAGAGGTTGGCTAGAGACATCAACCTATTCGGCGAAGGGGGAGCAGTGCTCCATAGATTAGTAAAAACTCATGCTGAATCATTGTATAGAAGTGCTTAGCAACTTTTGTTGAATGCTTGGTGTTATGGTATGTTTGTGTTTGTATTTGATATAAACCATCCAATCAGTAGTGTAGAGCTGAGTCCCTAGCCTTAGCTAGCCTATTAATCGTAATGCGAGGCATAGGGGGGGGCATGTGCGTGTGGGAAGAATAGGGCATCGCTAAGGAACCACTACCGACCACCCATGACATAGAGGGCAGACGCTCATGCATACGTAGGGAGAAGTCAGAGATAGGGTCATCTCTGGAGGTGTCTGAGCGTCAACGTGTTTGTTCAGGTATTTGCCTTAGGCATAGTTGGCGTATCATCTTTAAGATGTTGTAAGTAGAATTAGAATCACTTAGAAAAAAAGCATGGAGAAAACAATATGGAGAAACATTAGTGTAAAAAACTTTATTGAATACTCAAATATGAAAGGTACATATCTTTGAAATGAACGCTTCAAGGGTAGAAACATCTAAATAGATCAATGTGCCAAGAGTTTGGGACATCTCTTTCATCCTTGTCGCATAGTCTATAGGACCCTGGTCAGGTGACCGCCTTTATGATGAAGGGGCCCTCCCAAGGTGGGGAGAGCTTGTGTATCCCATTTGTCTTCTATTTCCTACGGAGTACTAAGTCTTTGACCATAAAGAATCGATCGTTGACATTACAGTTGTAGTATCTTCATAAGCCATCAAGGTATTTTGCCATCCTAACACAGGTGACCAGACATTCCTCTTCTAAGCTGTCCACTTCAATGAGCCGAGCTTGGTCAAAGTTCACCTCGTTGTAATTCTCCACCTAGGGTGCTCAGAAGGCGACGTTAGCAAGCAATACGGCCTTAGAGCCAAAAACCATGAAGTATGGGGAGACACTAGTGTTACGACTAGGCTGGGTCTTTAGTCCCTAGACCATAGCTGGTAGTTCCTTGAACCATTTGCCTAGGTGTTTCTGCTCCTTCTCATAGAGTCGTTTCTTCAATGCGTCTAGGATCATACTGTTGGTGCGCTCGACTTGGCCGTTGGCCCTTGGGTGTGCCATGGAGACATACTTGAAGGAGATGTATCTTTCGTCGTAGAAATCCTAGAAGTCGCTACCAGTGAACGTGGACCCTAGGTCGGTGATGATGCTGTTCGGCAGGCCAAACCGGTGAATCATGTCATCAAGCAGCTCGGCTGCTTTCTTCGCTATAGCTTGGACCAGGGGTTTGTATTCGATCCACTTGGAGAATTTGTCAATGCGGATGTAGACCCAGCAGAAACCTCCTAGCGTGAGCTTAATGGCCTAAAAGTGCATTTGCCCCCTATGTGGGCTTTGGTGTATTGATGACATCCAAATTAGGACTAATAAGATCTTAATGAGATATATTGCAGCTTTAGTCCCTTAAAAGCTTTAAAAGAGTTGATCTAAGATGAAAGGGTGTCCCTCAATTGTTCAAATGCAAAAAGCGGACAAACACAAAGTGCTCTCCAAAGCCTTTTTATTTTGTTTTTGGTTTAGGTATGTTGTACTATATAGAGGGGATGCAAGTTTAGGTGGTCTGAGAAAAATAGAGTGCTCAAGCACAAAAATAAAATCGAAAGAGAGACACAAAATCATCTCATGAATACTTGAACATAGTTTGTGGACTTTTTGTAGTCGAAAGTCCTAACGTTTGGTGCCAGAAGTCCCTGCGCTTGCTGACTTAGCCACAGCCCACCTGTGCATCTTCGCCCATTGGAAGTCCCGAAGGGAGTCAGGAGTTCTAGGTGCTAGAAGTTCTAGCCCTCCGAAAGTGTCGACACTTCACTGACTTAGCCACAGTGCGCATCTTCACCCGTCGGAAGTCTTGATAGGAGTCAGGAGTTCTAGGTGCCAGAAGTCCTGACACCCACCTGAAAGTCCTAATGCCTTGGGACTTAGTCTCCTGGATCATCATGTCTGTCGGGAGTCCCAATGGAAGCCAAAAGTCTTGGCTACCAGAAGTCTTGGTGACCGCTAGGAGTTCTGATGATATGCGAGCAAGCCTAATGGACTGTCTATGTGAACAGTGTTTTTGTGTTGAGCCAAAAGTTTCAGCGATCTGTGTTGGAACTTCCGACTTAGATCTGAACAGTTAGATTTGCCTTTGAGTATAAATAGATCTCTCCTCTCTTCTAACCATGACCAACTCATTCATTGCTCATCAACCTTCATCCAAAATAGCTCCGAAGCATTCAAGACACCCCTCTCCTCTTCCCTTGCTCCAATCTTTGATTCTCCTAGGGTGTTGAGTGAAAGGAGAGTGGATTGAGTGAGAAAATCACTTTAGCAAGCTTGAGCACTTGATTTCTTCATCAAGCCGGTTGAATTTGCATCTATTACTCTTGGGTTCTTGAAACCCTAGCCGGCTAGGCATCTCCCAAGAGATTCCATCTTATGGAAGAGCCTTGGAAAGTTTGTATTACCCTTAATTTCTTAGTGGAAAGCTCGAGTGACCTTTGTGGTTGCTTTGAGAGAGGCAAGGAGGTGGAAGAGACTCCAACCTTTGTGGTCACCTCAACAATGAGGATGTAGGAGCTCCTTTCTGGGGTTACTGAACCTCGGGATAAATTCTTGTGTCCCGCGTGCTTATTGTTGTTGTTGTTGTTGTTGTTGTGATTTGTGCTATCATATTTGTTCTAGTTGGTTTGTCTTCCTCCCCAACTCTCCTCTTAGGATTTGGAATCGATCGATGAAATGGTGACCTTCTGATGTCAAAGAAGCAACCCCAACACTTCACCTTACCACTAGGGAGTGAGGTTGTAAGATATCTTTCCCTCAAAGTTCATTTTAGCACCTGTAGTGCAATTCTCATAGGTCCCAGAACTCCTGGCTGTTTGCGTCGGAACTTCGGGTGCCGAAAGTTCTAGCCCAAACTATTGGGACTTCCGACTGTCACTGACATTTAACTTTGAGATTATGTAGAAATTTTTAGATACACCTATTCACCCCCTCTAGGCATTATTTAGATCCTTTCAATTGGTATCAAAGTAAGGTCTTGTTTTTGTGCTTCACCGCATGAGAAGAAACAATGTCGGAGACCAACAAGATGCAAGCCGATGCCATCGAGATGGCCAAGAAGATAGCTGAAGAGTTGATGGCTGCTCAAGTCAAGTTCTTCTAAGATGAAATGAAAAAATTCAAGATGAGATGAGCAAGATGAAGGAAGAATTGATCAAGAAGGTTGATGATGCAATAAGTGGCAAGAATGATACAACAAGTGGCAAGAATGAAGCAAACAAAGATGTCTGCTAGTGATATTGGAGCCGATGAGCATGCTCATGGAAAGGGAATATATTCAAACATGAAATTTGACTATGGGCAACTCATGAAAGGTTCACCTCTACATACCCCTTCCGTCAACATTGGCAAGCCACCTCACTTTGATAGAACAAGATACACCGATTGGTCCTATAAGATGAAGATGCATCTAATTGCCGCAAGACTTTGGAAAGTTGTGGATGTTGGTGTGATGATTCCTACCAATGAAGATAGAGAGATAAATCCAAAAGGAGTGCACAATCTCCATCAAAATGAACAAGCCGTTACATTGCTTGTGTCAAGCATAAGTCCAGATGAGTTTAGAAAGGTAAATGGAATGAAAAGTGCAAAGCAAATTTAGGATACTTTGAAAGTGTCATTTGAAGGAGATAAGAGTGTGAGAAAAGGAAACATTGAGTTACTTCATGGTGAATTGGAAAGGTTAGTCTTCTTGCAAAATGAAACAACATAATCCATGTTTGATAGGCTTATTGCATTAGTCAACCGCATAAGAGCTCTTGGAAGCACCGAATGGAATGACAACAAGGTTGCTAGAAAGAATGTTGAGAACCTATAGAACCAAGAATAACATGCTAGCATCAGTGATCATGGAAAGGCCCGGTTATGATGAGATGACACCCCAAGAAGTTCTTTCAAAGCTCAAGCATCATGAGTGTCTAGATGAAGATGCAATCAATGCTCACAATCAAAATCCTAATGCAATGGGATACAACAAAAGTGTAGCCCTAAGGCAACTCAAGCTCATGAAGGCAAATCTTCTAGTCAAGAGAAGAAGAAAAAAGTGAAGGATGATTCCTCAAGTGAAGAAGAAGAGTCCGATGAAGAAGTTGCACTTATCATTAGAAACTTTAGAAAGTTTATAAAGAAGAAGAGCAACCGAAAGATTTACAGTGATGGGAAGAGAAGGAACAAGAAGAGGTTTTGCTATGGTTATAGCCAAACTAGTCACTTCATAGTCCGATTATCCTAATGAGAAGAAGCACAAGCACGATAAGGATAAAGACAAGAAGAACAAAGGCAAGAAGAGAGGTGAAGCTTATCTTGGTGAAGAGTGAGAGTCAAATGATAGTGACTGAAGTGATGATGAGAAGAAAAAGTAGGGAGCTGCTTACATCGCCATCCACCACTCTTCGTCATCGACCATGATCTTCCTCGACTCGACTTCACCACCTAAAACTCTTCCCCAACTTATCTTCATCACCAAGGCTCTTCTCCAACCTCATCGACAATGACTACTATACTCCAACTTGCCTCATGGAAAAGGGGGAGAAGGTACATGTCTCATCCGATCCCTCTAGTGATGAGTATGATAGTTGTGATGAGAACATAGAAGAACTTGAAGCAACCATGATAAAGAAATTTGGTAAAAAAGCCTACACTAAAATAAAATGCTAATGAAGAAATTAGAGAAGAGAGATAGATGCTTAGAGATGCAAGGAGACATAATCACTCAAGAAGAGATAAGAACCATGCATTTGAAGCATCTATTATCGAGGAAAAGATGAAGGTTGAAAAGTTAACCATTGAATTATCTTTAGTCAATGACTCAATTGGGAAATTGATTAAGGAACATTCCTTGGTTAATGATATAGTGGCTAGCCTCAAGAATGAGAAGAGTATAGCTCAAGAAAGCCTCACAAGCTTGGAAGAAAAATACCGAAATCTTGAGCTAAACTATAGTACTCTTTGGGCTAGCACTTCAACTTCTCCTAAGGCAATCGAAGACTCTAATGTCTCCAGTAGTAATGGTTGTAAAAGATACTATAAAATTGATGTAAATGCATATGCAACTAACCTTGTTGACCTAGAGAAGAAAGACAAGGAGATTCATAGGTTGAAGATGATCTTGAAGAATGGGTGCAAGTGTCAAGAGCAATCCAACAAGACTATATACAAGTCATCAAGGCACCCATCAATCAAGAAAGGTATTGGCTACAATAGGTATGATGGAAAGGCCAATGGAAGGAACATGATCAATGGTGTGCCATGTGTGAAGTTCAATAAGGGCAGTTGCTCTTGATGAGCTTCTATGCAAGGACAACAACAAGGTCTACATTCCCAAGATTCAACCTACAAATAACAAGACAATCAAGACAAAGCAATCTGAGGCCCCAAGCCACAAGCACCACTTCCACGGTGCTATGCTAGTGATTACATGTGTTGTTGGGGCAGGGATGGCAAGATCGTGGTGAAGTATGTTGGTGCCCAAAAGAGGAAGGAGATTATGAGGAGTGTTTGTATAACACCCCAGGTGTTTGCCACTTGCTAGGCAGTGGGTTTGAGCTCAAACATGATAGATCAAGAGGTAATTAGGAGTTTTAGTTCCTTATCTCTGAAATGGTGATGAGGGTGTTGAAGTCAAATCTATGAAAATGAGCCCAACTTAAATTTGGACAACACACCATTGCTTACATGTTGACCCTTTTCAAATGTATGCTTGAGTAGTGTTAAACATGGCTCTTTCATGAGCATCACATTAACATCTATCTATCTCCATCATTGGAAAAGTTTCATGAAGTTTGGAGCCAAGAAGTCACATAAAATGATGAGTTATAACCTTTCTTGAATTGCTTCATCAGGTGAATGAGAACATGGGATGTCGACCAAACCTTGCTACCTTGCCCAAATGACTCTAATTGAACTCTACAACAAAAGTCATGAAGGGTTCATGTTGAGCAAATGTCCAGACATAATTTAAAGCTTTATCGTGATGCTGCTTTGACCAAAATGGAACTTTAGCTTCTGTGTAGTTCTGAGGTTTGACCTTAAACGAAAGTTGTAGTTTAACTTCTATAGAACAAACTTTGTTTAAGGATCAAGAGCTAGTTTGGTCCCAAACTGAGTTAAATAGGGCTCTCAAGGATCAACTCAGTGCTGTTTTGAAATTCCAAAAATTGGTTAATTGTTGGAGCTGAAGCTTTCAATTTTTAGTTTTCATGTAGCCCTCTTTGGGGAATTTTAGTTTGCAAACCATTTTGAATTTTGCCAAACTCCTTTAATCAAAGTTGTAGTACTCATGTAGCCCTACAACAATGAGCAATTGGTTGATTGAATCATTAAACCGTTTGAGAGATACGGAAGGGCGAATATGTAAGTTTCGGTCTGGTTTGAGGCATTTTTAGATTTGTATTGGTATGTCACGTTCTTGTGTTTTCGTGAAGCAACTTGATTTGATCCAAAAATAGAAGTTAGAGTTAACTCCATGGAGAAGAACTCAGAGAAGTTTGGTTAGAGTTGGACTTCGTTTTGATCATCAAGATTGAGTTCCCTTAATTGTTGTCAATGCATTGACATCGCTATCTTGGAGTCTAATCATCTCCTAATCGGTTGCTCTAATGGCCATGCACCCTTAAAAGAAGTTGGAGAGCAGTCCGTGGTCAGCAAACCTTGTTATAACGCCATGAGCTAAATCCAAGCCGAATATGCCATTTTGAGGGCATCAAAGTGGGCACTTCGACGCACACCAGGTGTTCGACGGTGGGCCCCAAAGGGGACACACGGTTGCCATGCTCCTTGCCTCTGCTCCATGCATCGAGGGCGCCTCACCTAAGCCACGCCCACTGCTAAACATTGTCCCAACCTTGAGCTCCACTCTGCGCTCACTTTTGCCTCTCGCCCTGCTCAGCACGGCGCCATGGCCGCCCATGGAAGCTCCATGGATGCCACCAACTAGCTCCTCCATGTCTTTCTTGTCCTAGCCGAGTACCGTTGTGCCTCTACCGCCACATGCTACCTTGACACGCTCCTTCTTTCGACCTCTCTCGCCGCTATAGACGGCCGTCGCTGGGGATGTGCCTCTAGGCACCGCATACGTGCATGGCTAGGTGTCCATGAGCCACCTCCAGGAAAGTCACCATCTTCCGTGGGTTTTCGTAGGCCCATGGAACCTTCCCTGCCATTTCGACATCGTCGTGGCTTCGTTGTTCGCCGCCACTGCTCCTCTCCTGTTGGGCTGCCGCCATGGCCCATGGCCAGGGCAAACTGGGGCCACCTCAGCTAACCGCCACCTTTCTCAGGTGTGCACATGCCCCCTATGGCTCCCCCTCCACTTCATCGCCGCTAGCGCCACCCTTGCTGGTCGGAACCACAAGCTCCAGCCATCTCCTCTGCTCTGCTCGAGTTGAAGAAGAAGAAGGACATCGCGCTCAAATAGAAGCAAGTGCAGGGGGTTAAGTGAATAACCTATGACTCATGAGAATAGGCCTTATGAACTGTGGGTAGATTAGAGGAAAGTCTAGGGTTCCCGATGCAAAAGTGTTTTTCCTTTTCTTTTTCCTACATGCATATAATTAGCTGAAACTTTGGAAAATCATAATAAATCATAGAAAATCATAAAATAGCAAATAAAGACTTTTTGGAATCCTTGAGAGTAGATGTATGCAGTGGAGTCATAATATGATATGTGTTAGTAGAAGGTTTTTGTTGTTTTTATTTATCTATGTTAATTAGGGTTTTCTAGAAATAAATTCATATCTAAAGTTATGGTGCTCCAATTGCTATGAAATTTGTATAGTAGGCTACTTATGCTATATATGTGCTGTGGTAAAAATTTCATGCTCATTGGATGCAGTTTGGTTGAGTTATTGATTTAACTTGTTTAGTGCTTGATAAATAGTTTTAAATGAGTTATAATTTTTTATGAAGGTGTAAAAATGGAAAATGTTGTTCCATTACCTTGGTAGGAGGTTGTTGTGTCATGTTGATATATAATATGGCTATGTGTTTGCAGAAAATTATGTGTTTTAGATTTATCTTGCTCTCACATGTTTCTTGCACTAACAATTTGTCTTTTTTGTAGTAATTAATCTATAAAACCTAAGCATGTAAGATTGGTATAGTAATTATGTTTTGTCATCATCTATCTCTCATAAAAATTTGAGATCCAAATGAGATGTTTGCAACATCACCTATAATTAATATATAGGTTTTTATATATAGAAAAGCTAATAAAAGTTTGTTAGTAGATGCTTGTGTTTATCCCATGTAATACTTCTAATAATTGGTGCTAGGTAATGTGATTGCTTGGTTATAGTTAGGAGTTGTATGGAGCTGCATATATAGCAACAAAATGTTAGTTGTTAACAACATAAATGGCTAAATGCATATAGTTGTATCTCTGCTGTTATGGCTACATGTATAGTTTTTGTGGTGGTGATATTTTCGTGATGCAAATGATGTTTTCTATAGATATGTTTAATACAAAAGTTATAGATAATCTCCTTATCCTTCTTTTGCTAAAATGTCAGGATTTTAGGCCTGTTGCTTTATGAGTTATAGATTTTACAAGTTTGCTATCAGTTTTTGCATGTGCTCTGAGAAGATCTGAATGAGTGTATTATTTGGCTTATTTAAACATGGAATAATATATTGGTGATAATAGGAGAGTTGTAGTGCTTTTCCCAATCTTTCAAAAATGTCTAAGATCACTATTTTTGGTAGTCTATAACTCTAGTTATGCATCTCTGAAGTTACTTTCAGTTTTCTGTTCTTGTCTGTATAGACCTGAAATATTAGCATATTTGATCATATTAACCTATGAATTAGCAATTGGTATGATTAACAAAGTTATAGAAAATTTCATTAGCTTTCGATAAAGTCTAGGATCACGTTTGTTGGATAACTATATCTCTAGTTATGGTTAAAACAAGTGGCTATTGTGCTGCTGCCCAGAATCTGAGCATGTACCTAAAGTTATTTGCTTCACTTTGCATTGCTTTATATGCTTGTTAGTGTTAGCTCATGACACTACTAGAGTTAAATTGATCTACCTGAGGTATCTTATAAATATGTTATATAATGTTGGTCAAGCACGTAACTAATAAATGGTCATGTATGCATGTTGCCACAAAATGATCTTGATGCATGTTTTGCTAGAGCTTTAATTATGTTGGTGTCATTCACCGCAGCCCTAGTTCTTATGTGATGCTAGGCTTAATTAGTTCTTAATTGTTAAATGCTTGTAATAGTTTGACTTGAGTTAATTGGTGTGCCATGCTTGTTATGCTTGCTACCCCTATGCTAGACTTGAGTGATAGTTAGTTAAATGACTTGCTCTCTAAGTGCATATGTCTTAAGGCAGTAACCTTATACTTATCTTGAATGCTATTATATGATGTATCTCATGTTACCATTCTTTACATTCATGCACTGGCATTGTTGCATCTCATCTAGGTACGCTAGATGCACAACGTGTGGACATGAAGCACAGTGATAATAGAGTCGAACAAGAAGACGGTGTTGGCGGACCTATCCCAAAGATGGAAGGACCCCTAGAGTGCATGCCTAGAGTGGAAGATGTTCCCTAAGATGGTGCAAGCTAACTAAACTGACTTTGTGTTGGATCCCAGGCAAGCCCCGGAGCATTCTAAGCCTCCTATGTTTTTACAAATATCACTTGCGTCCTTTTATGTTTGATGCATTAGGTTATAAGAGTTGATTGGAAACACTTGATGCATAGAACTACCTTGTCCTAGAAATACACCTTAAACCTTGTGTAGGTTCAGAATCAAATATATGCTTAGCCATGCTTAGCCCGGTAGAAGTCGGGTGATTTTCTATCACCAGCGAGATATAGGTGGATACCGGAGCATGGTTGGCTATATTTGCTATCGTGGAAAAATAAACATGGGATGTAATCTAAGTGGAGACCGAGCGGGATTTCATATGCAATGGTGTTGGGTTGGCTATGTTGATCCCGTATGTGTCGATTAAGGACCTGTACCGTTGCTGGCATTTTTGCCGAGATTAAACGCATGCCTCTCACTTAGCTGGCCAAATAACTTGTTCCGACCATGAAGCCAAGTAGCTCAACTTAAGCTAAGCCTTGTTCTATTAGAGTACACACTTTGGATGGTAGTAAGGATGTATGGGGAGCCAGACATGAGCCCAAGGGTAGGGTAGTCCTGATCATCCTGGCAGCTGGTTGTCCCTGGTTGTGCGGTGATAATCGAACCCATGAAATGTGTACCTGAGTTGTACCAAAGGTGACCTAAGACTACCTTGGCAGCAGGTATGTCTTAGGTTTGTGTTAGGAATAACTACCCTAGCTAGTTGCAACCTGATTCGAATCAGTCATCTCTCTCGGATAGTGAGAAACTCGACTAGCTCCAGCATCGTAGTAATTAAACTATGGAATTTGATGGTTATGATGAACATGGGAATGCTACACCGGCTATGGTTATTATTGTTATGCTACATAATCATACATCACATGTTTGGCATAGGTTAGATGCTAATCTAGAGATGAATAGCTACAATTAACTTGGAATCAAATTATAAAATGTATAGTTCAACTTGTGGCTTTTTATGCAAAATGTTGTCAAGCCAGCTCCACTTATAAAGCCTTCCTATAATCCTTGGTGTCACTTTATTTTTGGTTTATGACTGGGTAAGTCTAGTTGAGTACATTCAAGTACTCAGGGTTTATCTCACCATATTGCAGGTGAAGTTCTCGGCCTGCTAAAGATGGTGGCTAACGCCGATGGGCTCGGTAACTCTATATAGTGTTCTTATCTATATGCTTTTGTCAGAGGATGTCACATATGCTAGCAATGTATTTAGAACTTATATTATTGTAATCAGTTGAAAGCTATGTTGTTTTAACTAATTGGTTTTGAAACCCAAACTTGTATTATTATTTGTGAACTCATTGTAAACTATTATTTCTGTTACAACTCTGTGTATATGATGTGTATTTACTTAATCGTGCGATCTTGGTTGTGATATGGATTTACCGAGGTCCTTCGTAACACTCGGCGGACTACCAGGGTTTATATAAGTGAAAGTATGTGCAGTGTCAACGTGTTAAACGGAGACAATCATACTTGATTTTATATAAATTGGGTGGTTCTATCACAGTTTGGGTGCCCAAGTTTTATGTGACTAACCCTCTACGTCACAAATCTGTTTGGGTACCTAAAACAAGAGCTTGATTTGTCTTTGTAGGAATATTCCTCTGGTGGAACAAGTTGGGTGGTGGATAGTGGTTGCACCAATCATTTGACCCGAGAGAAGGACATGTTCACATCATTCCAACCTAGTCATGACCAAAGTGGGAACATTGTGTTTGGTGATAATGGAAAAGGTGAAGTTCTCGGTTTGGGTAAAATTGCTATCTCAAATGATAATTCTATTTCCAATATTTTACTTATGAATTCATTGAGATACAATTTGTTGTCCATTTCGCAACTTTGTGAGATGGACTATAATTATCTCTTTATGGATAAGGGTGTGGAAGTCTATAGAAGGGAGGATTCCTCTATTGCATTTATGGGTCATTTAAAAGGGAAACTCTATCTAGTTGATTTCACATCAAATAGAGTAAATCCCGAGACTTGTTTAATGGAAAAATCTAGCATGGGTTGGTTATGGCATCGCCGACTTGCCCATGTTAGGATGATTAACTTGGCCAAACTTTAAAAAGGCGAACACATCCTTGGACTAACAAATATTTCTTTTGAGAAAGATAGGATTTGTAGCGCATGCCAAGCGAGAAAGCAAGTTGGAGCTAAACATCCCGTCAAGAATGTTGTGACAACCGAAAGGCCATTGGAATTGCTTCACATGGACATATTTGGACCCATCACTTATATAATCCTTGGTGGTAACAAATATGGTTTTATAATTGTTGATGATTATTCTCGTTTCACTTGGGTATTCTTTTTGTGTGATAAGAGTAAAGTACATGGCATCTTCAAGAAGTTTGCAAAAAGAGCCCAAAATGAGTTTGATGTCAAGATCAAGAGTAAGAAGTGACAATGGGACTGGAGTTCAAGAACACCAATATTGAAGAGTTCCTTGATGAAGAAGGAATCAAGCATGAGTTCTCGGTTCCATACACTCCACAACAAAATGGTGTTGTGGAGAGCAACAACTGAATGCTCATTGAAGCCGCAAGAGCAATGTTGGATGAATACAAGACTCCAACCAACTATTGGGCAAAAGTGGTAAGCATGGCATGTCATGCTATCAACCACTTATATCTTCACAAGAAAAAGGATAAGACCGTCTATGAACTTATAACCGGTAAAAAACCTAAGGTGCACAACTTTAGAGTTTTTGGATCCAAGTGTTTCATACTTAACAAGAAATCCAAAAGCTCAAAGTTTACACCAAAGGTTGATAAAGGTTTCATGCTTGGTTATGGTACTAATGAACATGGATATCATATTTTCAATAAAACCACCGGTTTGATTGAAATCATGGTAGACATGACTTTTGATGAAACCGATGGCTCTCAAAAGGAGCAAGTCAATGTTGAGATTGTAGGTAATGAAAGAAGCTCCACATAAAGCCATCAAGAAGCTTGCAATTGGTGAAGTAAAGCCCATCAAAAATGAAGATGATGACAATATTATGCATGTTGATCTTGATCCAACCACTCATCATGTTTCATCTAATGAACATGGTGAAGCTTCCACAACAAGAAATAATCAAGATGGGAGATCAAATGAAACACAAGGTCATTCTCATGAAGATGGTGTCAACAATAAGCAAGCTCAACCTCAACTCAACAATGAAGAAAGAAGTGAAGACAACCCTCCAATCAATCATGACCATGATGATGAAGATGTTGGCCCCA
This sequence comes from Miscanthus floridulus, assembly GCF_019320115.1. Lineage (NCBI taxonomy): Eukaryota > Viridiplantae > Streptophyta > Magnoliopsida > Poales > Poaceae > Miscanthus > Miscanthus floridulus. The sequence continues at coordinate 11,713,864 of NC_089584.1, read as the reverse complement.
TCCAAAGATCAACTCAAGTGCCACATCCTAGAGTGCATCAATCCATTCAATGGGATCATCCCGTTGATAACATATTGGGGAGCATCCGATGAAGGGGTAACGACATGTTCTCATTTAGCAAGTTTTTGTGAACATTACTCATTTGTTTCTCATTTGGAACCTCATAGGGTAGAAGAGGCACTTGATGATCCAGATTAGATGATAGCCATGCAAGAGGAGTTGAACAACTTCACTCGGAATGAAGTCTGGTCCTTAGTGGAAAGACCCAAACAAAATGTGATTGGAACCAAGTGGGTGTTTTGCAACAAGCAAGATGAGAATGGTGTGTTGACAAGGAACAAGGCAAGGTTGGTGGCTCAAGGATTCACTCAAATTGAAGGCTTGGATTTTGGGAAAACCTATGCACCAGTGGGTAGGCTAGAATCGATTCAGTATTCTACTTGCCTATTGTAACACCCTCGGTGTTACACTCTACAAACTTTTGCTAAAACACTACATGTGCATCATACTTATATGTAAATGTGTGTAATATAGGGTGTAAAGCAATACACATAACTTGAAACGTTCATCAGAAACAGTGAAACAAATGTTATATTTCATGTCGCCTTTTATCGCTTAGGGTTCTAGACGAATTTTTATTGAACCTAAAATGCTATAGAATGCATCCCCGGCACTTTAATAAAGTTTGTAGTACAAACTTCATAGGTGGCGATGAAATACTTGCAGCCAAGAATGGGATTCACTAGATAGCTTGCTTAATAGCTTGGAAATCAAAGTTGACGTGAATCCAAACAAAAACTTAGTCATTTTCTTAAGTCAGGAAAATGGATCGACGAAGTGAAGTTTGGGAATTTTTATAGGAGAATCGGTTTAAGTAGTAGCATGGTTTTAGGGTTTGTTTTAATAGCTTGACATCCCATATCGAGCGTTAAATAGTTAGTTTAGCTATTGCATCATTGAGTTGAATTTTTTAGCAGCTTTAAAAAGCATGCATGACACGGTTGCAGCGTCTGGGTGCGATCACCATGCCGACACTCGGCATCACCGCGCATGTTGCCCAATGCACACGTCGCACGTGGTCCATTGCACTAGCCGGTCCTGCCAGTGGCTCCATGCTCCAGGCCGTGCCACCATTGCTACGCCCTAGCAAGCCACGCATGCACACACATGCGCATGCCACGCCCAGCGACCTGGCCGCTCGGCCACCACCACCGACATTGCTGACCCCGCGCATGGTCGCTTGTGCAAAGTCGTCGCGTGTGACCTACCACCGTCATCATGTCTGCCTGGCCGCTGTGCTGCCTCGCACTCGCCTAGTGGTACCATGCGCACGTGGCCACATTTGGCATTGCCCACATGTCACCTTGCCTCACTTGCCTTGCCATCACATTGGCGCTCGATGACACTACGCTACTACCTCCTCTGACTGACACCATGTCACTGCGGCACGTAGGGCCAAGCCACCATTGTCGGCTTGTGGTTTATGGCCACGCGGCCCACCATCCTAAGCACATTGGTTGTTTCCCCATCGCCCTATAGCCATACGCGATTGTGCACCGAAGTGATAGCCACATCTTGTCATGGCAGCGATAAGCCATGCCATGCCGATCTTCCCTGTTCCTCTAGCATCGTGGTCACTGGACCCACTCCTTAAAATTTGGGTCAATGGATCCACCTCAGTCCAATTAACCCCATCCGCAACTCCGTCGTATAGCCAGCCACCCGCCTGACCCCACCTTGCAGTGAGCCTCGCCATGCCATGCTCTAATTCAGAGTTTTCCCTTGCTAGGTCATTAAGACTGTCATGGCACATGTCAAAGGCCAGCTCCCTATCCAGTGCAGCTCATGTCAATTTGTTGCCCCACCAAGTTTGCCTCCACCAACTCATCACCTTGCGCACCTCTACCTAATCGCTACCACCACATAGCCACCCCTGACGTATCCTTGCCACCATCGTGCACCACCTGTACCGTCTGTGTGCATGTGGCCAACTTGGCTCAGGCCACCTCTTCTAGGTCCATGGTGACTGCTTGGAGCTCACTCACTGTCGAATTTGCCTCGACGTTGTTGTAGCTCACCAAAACATCACCGTTTTTAGTGCAGGAGCTCCGCCACCATGGATCGACCTTATCGCGGCATCCCAGCTCATGCTTCCTTCGCACATAGCTTCACGTTCAAGCCTAGTAAGGTATTGGCTCCATACATAGGGCGGGGAAGGGCTAGTCTGGTCGGCGTAACCACCATGTGCCAGCATCGCCAGCGCCGGTGCACATGCGGGAGGCCTAAGGGTATGGCTGTGGTAAAGGGAGAAAAGAGGGATGGACGTAGGTGTAAGATAGCAGACTAGGCAAAATAGTGCTATTAGTGTTCGCACGATTACCGAGTAGGCCAGGGGTGTTTTTGCATGATGACCGGCACGCGCGGGCCTCCCCGTCACGGGCCATCGTCGTCCTAGCTAGGCCACACCCCTACATGGGCCGCACCATGTGTCGCGTGCGCACGGGCCTTGCGCTAGAGTGGGCCGCGCGGGTAGAAATTGGTTTTTTAATTTCCAGTGACTTAACAAATATTTATTCAATTTAGTTTTGAGTTAAACTTTGAAAAATGATAGTAAATTATGTAGATATCCAAAAATAGTGAAACAAAATTTGTTAGGTTCACAAAAATGCCATCTATCTGTTAGTGTAGTTAGTTTATAGTTAGCTATGATAATGATAGGTTCATAAATTCGATTTAGAAAGCTTAGTATTACTTAGCTTAATATTTGTAGGAATTTTTGTGTCAAATTGATGATAGCTTTAGCCATGAAATATTTACAGTAAGATCATTAGATTATTATGTGCTCACTGTAATTTTTGTAGCCCTAGAGTAGGTTGATAAATAGAGTAGTTAGTACCCCTTGTTTTATCATATATAGAGTAAATCGGTATTAAGAGTAAGAATACCTTTAGTTGCTAAGATAATATATATCATGCTTCATACTTGTTAGTGGTAACCATTGGTAACTTAGCACCTTAGTTAGTAGGACTAGCTTAGTAGCTTGATAGATGTATTTTATTTTAAGAGCTACTATTGCCGTGTTACTAAGTGTTGCATTATCATTTCATGCATGTAGATCACGAGTTGGTAGAGTTCGTGTCTGTGGATGAACAGAACTACGAGAAGGTCATTGAGGAGTATGATGAGGAGATCCTTGTATAGGAGGGAGCCTTAGAGCCTTTTGGTGCTGACTTTGTTGACCCACCGCCTACTAGTATAGGTCGAGTAGCTGCTATGCTTAGGATTTCGGTAGCATGAGTAACATGTTGTTACTCACAATTGGTGATAATTATGATCACTCATGATAAAGTGGTGGAAAGGAAAAATGGTGATCGGGTAGAGATATGGTTTGGGTACTGGTGGGTGTAAGAGGTTGTGTCTTGCGGCCAACAGGGCATAGCTTGGTTACACTTTTTCCCTATCTATGTCGGTTAAGGACCAGCCGTTGCATAAGTCTCGAGACAAGTCCTAGATTTATTATCTTGGGCACATACTTGGGTATGGGCGTAGAGAAGACTTGTTGCTCTCTTGTCATGGGTTCTAGCTCTTTCCGAACCGACTAATGTGAGGCTAGGATGGTGGAGGTCCTTGCATCGAACTAAGTCTGGGACTTAGAAGCGGGGGCATGGAGTCCAAGTTTGGACAGGGACCTAGACCCCATGATAGGAGGGTGATGGGTTGGTCCTGCTTGTGCCTAGGGTATAAGCAAGGTGTGTGTTTTTGGGGTACCTAGCTAGGGGCATTGATTCGTGAATCGTTGGGCCCGGTACGGCTTGTTTTGGGTCTAGCACCATAGTAAGAACTGAAAGATGAAAGGTGAAGAAATGGAACTGATTGCTCAACTCTTACTTGAAAGTAGAACATGTGCTTACATAGAATGGCTAGATAATCAATTAATCATGGCTATTAATAATTACATAAATAAGGACTCACTATTAGAATTGCTTTCTGCAAAAAAGAAACCTAGCAAACCATAACGCTTTGCATATCCCTTGGAGTCGGGAAAATATTCCCACTAGTTGGATAAGTCTTGCGAGTACATTATGTACTTAGGGTTTATTTACCCTTGTTGTAGGTAATGCTTGAGGACTACCATTGTGTGAAGGATTCTTCTGGTGGGCACAGACAGGATCCTTATTCTTTATCGCTAGATGTTTATTTTTATTCTGATGTTTAATATTCCACACTCTGACTTTGGAAATGTAATAATGTACTTTTTATGAACTCTAGATGTATGAAATGGATTAAGTATTGTAACTCGTTCTCATTATTGGATCCTTGGGAAAAAATGTGGATCTTTTGGGTTCTCCCTTGGGGTGTGCTCGATGGATACCGCCTGTTGTAGCTTGCTTTCGGGGTGCTTAGTGTCTGGTGGAAGACGAGCACCTCTGTAAGTGTGTTATTTCAGGTGGTTCTACCATAGTTGGTACCAGAGCCAATAATGAGTTTATGAGTTCATCACTCTTTTCCAAAAACCTAAAATTTTACCAATAAAAGTTTTGCGAAAAGTAGGATGCGCTAAAGTTATGTAAATAAGTACAAGCCCTAGCAATATGATCTATCTAGGATAGCGGCACTAGGTTTTATCTAATCAGTTTCTATAGGTACACTAACTTACATTGCGTAAGAAATCGCTTAGCATACGGAAAGTGAGTGTGCGATGTGCCAAAATTTTGCGAATGCCGCTATATTCTGGCTTGAGTGAGCGTACGGGCTGATACATGCACCATGATAATAGAATTTTGCTAAAAACTAAATCCCCCTGCACGTATAATTTAGACTAGTAAATTGATAGGATAACTAAAAGAATGCTTTAATAAATATCTTGTCATTTCCCTAATCCCTTGCTTCTGATTAGGAAGGTTGTCCTAAGTGGTTGGTTCCTATCTCTTATAGATGAATCTGAGGTCTGAACGTGGGAGCACCAGTGCCGGTGCGGGCCACGGTCTTGGCGAAGGCCAAGGTGAAAGTGGTTCGGGCCAATGAGCATGGCTGGGAGAGCCATGAGGCTCCACTTCTGACTCCTCCTCCTCTGCCACCTACACCTCTGATGACTCACATGGAGATGATGGTGGAAATGTTGGCTGCTCGCCACTGAGACAGCTCGTGCCATGGAGCTGCTGGCACAGGCTATCGGTGGCTTCGCCTATGGTGGTCATGGGGGCAATGGTGGGAACGAGGGTGGTGCCCATGGTCCTAAGGGACCCTGCTCTTACTAGGATTTCCTCAAGACACACCCGCCCACTGTTCACACCATAGGCTGAGCCCCTAGATGTGGAGCATTGGCTTCGCATTCTAGAGCAGAATTTCATGTTGGTCAATGTGACTGGTGAGTAGAAGGTGTGCTTTGCAGTGCAATAGTTGTTGGGGTCCACGAGTGCATGGTGGGATGCCTTCAATGCCATGTAGCAGCTAGATCACTGGGTGACCTAGCAGGAGTTCACCGTAGCATTTAGAGAATTTTATATTCCTATTGGTGTCCCCAATAGGAAGCTGACTGAGTTCCTAGACCTTTGGCAAGAGAGTATGATAGTGATGGACTACGTCAATAAGTTCAATCACTTGTCCTAGTATGCTAGAACTCATGTGGACATAGATGAGAAGAAGAGGGACCGCTTCTATTATGGCCTCTCTTGCAGCCTTCAGGAGAAATTGTATACTAGGAACTATCAGACCTTTGGGGCAATGATGAATGCTGCCATCACCATGGAGGGTTTGCAGCAGGATTCTCAGGCGGAATGGAAGCGAAAGCGGGTGGCTACAGGGTCTTCTAGCCACCCCCATACTCAAAAAGTATAGGTTGTTCGATGGGTGCCCTATCAATCATTAGGCGTCCATTCATTTCGACAGCTCTAGCATACTTCTTAGGCTTCTTCCACATAGTACTATGCACCTACTCAGTAGGTGCCACATCAGTAGCCCCAAGGATAGTAGGCCCCTACCTCGTCTAGGATAGGGAAACAAGTTGGGTGCTTGTTTCAAATGTGGTAAGGATGGCCACTGTGCTTGAGAGTGTCCTCAAAACTAGCCAACCCAGTCTGCTCAACCATTGACTAACTCTAGGCTAGTTAAGAGGACAGTGATCAAGAAGAAAGTGCTAGTTAACTGCTCTGGATAGGTGAATTTCATAGATGTTGAGCAGATATTACAATAGGAACCGGTGATGGTTGGTATGTTTACCATTGATTCCCATCCAGCTTATGTGTTGTTTGATTCTGGTGCATCATAATCATTCATGAGCATAGGATTTGTAGACCGGCACAATATACCTCTTATGGCTATATCATATGCCTATAGAATTCATACTCCAAGTGTGCAGATGTGCATCAATACTCGGACGGACACAGTGAGCTTGGTATTAGCCACTCACACCTATTGTCTCTAGTTCATGGTGCTACCTAGGCAAGGCATTGATGCAATTCTAGGAATGAACTGGTTACATGTATATGGGGTAGTCTTGGATTTGAAGCAGAGAATTGTCAAGTTACGGCTTCCTTCTTCTAAGGATAGGATGTCTCTTCTTGTACCCTTAGATCTAGTCTAACTTGTTGCTGCTCATGCTAAAGCTTTCCCTGATCTTGCCTCTATTCCAGTAGTATGTGAGTTCCTGGATGTTTTTCCTGAAGATCTACCTAGGTTGCCACTAGATAGAGAGGTGGAGTTCTCCATTGAGCTAGAACCTAGTACTACTTCTATCTCCCGATGCCCATACCGCATGGCTTCAAAGGAATTGGCTAAAATGAAGAAGCAGCTAGAAGAATTGTTGGAAAAAGGCTTTATCCAGTTCTAGCTCTTCACCATGGGGTTGTCTAGCCATCTTTGTGAAGAAGAAGGATGGCACTCTATGGATGTGTGTGGATTACCGCCCTCTTAATACGGTAACCATTAAGAACAAGTATCCTTTGCCCTACATAGATACTTTGTTTGATCAACTAGCTTGTGCCAAGGTGTTCTCCAAGATTGACCTCCGTTTAGGCTATCATCAGATCAAGATTAGACCACATGATATACCAAAGATAGCTTTTTCTACTAGGTATGGGTTGTATGAGTACCTAGTAATATCTTTTGGTCTCACCAACGCTCCTGCATTCTTCATGTACCTGATGAACTCAGTCTTCATGTCAAAGTTGGACAAGTTTATGGTGGTATTCATCAATGATATCCTGATATATTCCAAGAACAATGAAGAGCATGCCCAACACCTTCGGATAGTGCTGGCTCGATTGAGGGAACATAAGTTGTATGCTAAATTCAGCAAGTGTGAATTCTAGTTAGATCGAGTATAGTTTTTGGGGCATGTTTTGACACCTGATGACATTTCTGTAGATCCCAGCAAGGTGCAAAATGTGCTGAATTGGAAGTCTCCCAAGTTTGTGCACCAGATTCGTCACTTCCTTGGTCTAGCTAGATATTATTGGTGTTTTATTCTGGACTTCTTCAAGATAGCTCAACTGATGACCAAGCTGCTCCAAAAAGAAGCCAAGTTTGATTGGAGCCTAGCCTATGAAGAAGCCTTCCAAGCTTTGAAGACATTTCTGACCACTTCTCCTATGTTGGCCCAACCAGATATTGACAAACCTTTTGATGTATATTGTGATGCCTTGAAGATGGGGTTGGGATGTGTGCTTATGCAGGATGGGCGTGTGATAGCTTATGCTTCGCGCCAACTAAAAAAGCACAAAGTGACTTACCCCACTCATGATTTAGAGCTGGCTACTATGGTCCATGCTCTAAAAATTTGGAGGCATTACTTGTTGGGCAATAAAGTACACATCTTTACAGATCATAAGAGCCTCAAATATATTTTCACTCAATCTGAGTTGAATATGAGGCAAAGAAGATGGTTGGAACTGATCTAGGATTATAACTTGGAGGTGCATTACCACCCAGAAAAGGTCAATGTAGTAGCTGATGCCTTGAGCTAAAAGTCATATCAAGTTGAAGAAACACCTTTATCTCTCAACCATGCAGAGGTGCTGGCTCACTTTGCTTTGACCTCAAAATTGCTGGAGCAGATTATTCTGGAGCAAAGGCAAGGCACTTTAGAAATTCCTCCCATCAAGAAATTGATTGCCGAAGGGCATGGTCCTCACTTTAGTTTTGATGAACAAGGAGTAGTGAGATACAAAGATAGATTGGTGGTTTCATCCAATGAGGAGCTGAGAAGGAAGATTTTGAATGAAGCCCATCATTCAAAACTGTCTATCCATCCTAGCAGCAACAAGATGTACCATGATTTGCGCCACTTGTATTGGTGGTCCAACATGAGGCAGGATATCACCCAGTATGTCATGGAGTGCGACACTTGTGGGAGAGTTAAAGCAGATCACATGCGTACCCTGGGATATTTGCAGCCCTTGCCCATTCCAAGGGCTATGATTCTATTTGGGTTATTGTGGACCATCTCACTAAGTTTGCTCATTTTATCCTAGTGGACACTAAATATATAGCCAGGAAATATGCTGAGATATATTTTGATCAGATTGTGACCCTACATGGAGTCCCCCTTACTATCATCTCTGATAGAGGGTCAGTTTTTATCTCTCGTTTCAAAGAGCGACTACAGGAATGTCTTGGTACTCGTCTCCTTAGAAGCTCAGCATATCACCCACAAACTGATGGCCAAACTGAAAGGGTGAACTAGATGCTCGAGCATATGTTGAGAGCTTGTGCCATTTTTTTCCTAAGAAGTGGGATGGATGCATGAAGTTAGCTGAATTTTCTTACAATAATAGCTACAAAGAGAGTATTCGTATGGCACCATTTGAAGCTCTATATGGAAAGAAATATAGGACACCACTTAACTGGGTTGAAGTAGGAGATCATGGATATTTTGAGCCTGATTTCATCAAAGAGGCTCGAGAGCAAGTAAGCATTATTCATAGTCACTTGAAGGCAACTTAGAGCCGATAGAAAGCTTATACAGACAAGCAAAGAAGGCCCTTGCAGTTTGTAGTTGGAGATTATATGTATCTCAAGGTGTCTCCTATGAGAGGGGTGCATCAATTTAGTATCCATGGCAAGCTGGCCCCTCGATATGTAGGTCCTTACAAGGTTTTAGCACAGTGTGCCCCAGTTGCTTATCGTCTCTAGCTTCCTGATATTTTATCTGTGGTACACAATGTGTTTCATGTATCGCAATTGAAGAAATATTTGCGGGTTCCTAATGAAGCTATGGAAATTAAAGGGCTTCCCCTCCAGCCTAATTTGACTTATGTTGAGCACCCGGTAAAAATCCTGGACAAAAAGGAAAGAGTGACAAGAAACAATGTGGTGAAGTTCCACAAGGTGCAGTGGCAAAACCACTCAGAGGATGAGGCCACGTGGGAACAAGAGAGCTATATATTGAAGCATTACCCCCACTTTCTCTCTAGTTCTAATGAGTAGTTGTTATGTTTAAATGTATTTCCTATCTCCTTCCCACACTAGGCACATGAAATCTCGGGTCGAGATTTTGTTTTAGGGGGGTAGATTTGTAACACCCTCGGTGTTACACTGTACAAACTTTGCTAAAACACTGCATGTGCATCATACTTATGTGTAAATGTGTGTAATATAGGGTGTAAAGCAATACACGTAACTTGAAACGTTCATCAGAAACGTGAAACGAATGTTATATTTCATGTCGCGTTTTATCACTTAGGGTTCTAGATGAATTTTTATTGAACGAAAATGCTATAGAACACATACCCAGCACTTTAATAAAGTTTGTAGTATGAACTTCGTAGGTGGTGATGAAATACTTGTGGTCGAGAATGGGATTCACTAGATAGCTTACTAATAACTTGGAAATCAAAGTTGACGCGAATCCGAACAAGAACTTAGTCATTTTCTTAAGTCGGAAAATGGATCGACGAAGCGAAGTTTGGGAATTTTTATATGAGAGCAAGGCAAAAATAAGGGCCCTACATACCAGGATCCCACCAAGACCATTGCTACCATCTTTAATGGGAGAGTTGTCTCAGAAGACAAGTGAGAGCAGAAGCTCATAGCCCGACGCATCATGTCGGTCGCTACATATGATGGCCCCGTCTCTGATCCAAAGTATCTCGACTGGTCGGAGCACCCAATCACCTTCTCTAGGGCCGATTAGTGGTCAAACATCTCATACCTAGGGCATTTCCCACTTGTCCTAGATCCCATAATCAAGGATGTGCGCTTCTAGAAGGTCCTCATCGATGGAGGGAGCGCCCTCAACATTCTTTTCGCCAGATCTCTAGAGGAGCTAGGCCTCAAAAAGGAAGACCTCACCCCCATGGACTCTCCATTCTAGGGAATCGTTCCTAGGAATGTGTCCCTCCCCTTAGGATAGATTATACTACCGGTCCAGTTTGGCACTGCGAAGCACTTCCATGTTGACTACGTCAACTTCCTTGTTGCCGACTTTAACACGGCATACCACGTCATCCTTGGCCGACCAGCTCTTGCCAAGTTCATGGCTATGCCACACTATACATACCTAGTGCTAAAGATGCTGATAGAGTAGGGGGTCCTCTCCCTGCGTGCCAACCTCAACGTCGCCTACAACTACGAGAAGGAAAGCTTCATGCTCACCGAGGCAACTGACATCTCCATCCGTATGCAGGACTGCATCATGACTTCATAGGTGATCCTTTTGGAAGACCTAGAGATCCTTATCCTAGAGGCCGCCCGAGCTTCAACCAAGTCCTAGGAGTTCAAGGAAGTGGTCCTCATCCCCGGCGACTAGTCTAAGACTACTCAGATTGAGACAGACATCAATCCTAAATAGGAAGACGCGCTTGTCAGCTTCCTATAGGAGAATGTCAACATGTTTGCATGGAAACCTATGGACATGCCTGGCATGTTAAGGGAGCTAATCGAGCACTCCTTAAACATCTCGACGACCGCCAAGCCCATCAAGCAGAAGCTTCGATGATTCATGCCGGACAAAAAGGAGGCTATTAGGGTAGAGATAACCTAGCTCTTAGCCGCTAGTTTCATAAAAGAGGTGTACCATCTAGACTAGCTTGCCAACCTAGTTCTTGTAAGAAAAAATAATAAAGAATAGAGAATGTGCGTTGATTACACCAATCTCAACAAACATTGCCCTAAAGACCCCTTTGGCTTACCTCACATCGATGAGGTCATAGATTCTATAGCTAGTTGTGATCTCCTATGCTTTCTAGATTGCTACTCTAGTTATCACTAGATCATGCTGAAGGAAGCAGACCAGATCAAGACGTTGTTCATCACGCCCTTCGGCGCCTACTGCTACATGACCATGTCCTTCAGACTAAAAAATGTAGGTGCGACTAAAGAGCGATCTAGCGTTGTCTCAAGGACCAAATTAGGAAGAATGTCGAGGCCTATGTTGATGATGTGGTAGTTAAGTCTAGGACTACTGACACCCTCATCGCCGACCTCACCGAAGTTTTTAAAGCATTGAACGTGTACCCATGGAAGCTAAATCCCACCAAGTGTATTTTTGGTGTTCCGTCCGGTATACTGCTAGGCAACATCATCAGTCACCGTGGCATCGAAGCCAACCTAGAGAAGATAGCGGCGGTGACCAACATGAAGCCACCAACCTACATCAAAGACATCCAGAAGCCAACAGGGTGAATGGTGGCTTTAAGTCATTTCATATCCTGCCTAGGCGAAAAGGGACTCCCCTTCTTCAAGCTACTTAAAGCTCAAGAGAAATTCATCTGGTCGGAGGATGGTGATAAGGCATTTGCCAAGCTCAAGCGGTTCCTCACCAAACCTCCGATCATGACCGCCCCCCAAAAGGATGAGACCCTGCTAATCTACATTGCAGCGACTAACCAGGGTAGTCAGCACCACCATCATCGTTGAGCGAGAAATGGTCGGCCACGCATACAAAGTCCTAGCGCCTAGTATACTTCATCAGCGAGGTCTTAAATGAGTCTAAGACTCACTACCCGCATGTCTAGAAGCTATTGTATGCCATCCTTGTCACATCACGAAAGCTATGCCACTACTTTGATGCCTACCACATAGCAGTAGTCACGGAGTACCCGCTCGGTGACATTCTCTGCAATAAGGAAGCCAGCGGCCACATCATCAAATGGCTGGTCGAGCTCGGCACCTATACCATTGATTTCAAGCCTCACCACATGATCAAGTCATAGGTGCTCGCTGATTTCATCATCGAGTTGGCAAGAAGTTGTATCGCAGAAACACCAAAGGCAAGCTACTACAGAAGTGTGTCTCCATGGAAGAAGGCGAGTAGATACTCAATGAGATCCATGCCGGCACCTATGACAACCATGCAACCTCTAGAACACTAGTCAGAAAGGCTTTCTGAGCTGGCTTCTATTGGCCTTCCACCATGGCCAATGCTGAAGCCCTCATTCACCGATGTGAGAACTACTAGTTCTTTGCTAAACAAATCCATGTCCCTGGCTTAAGTGTTGAAAATGTTCCCTACATCATGGCCCTTTGCAATGTACCTTTGTTTTTGCCTCTTTTCTTCCTCCCTCTCTCATCCTTTACATTCCTTGTGTGAATGGTTGCGTAGATTTGGAGCCCCATGTATGGATTGGCCACCAAAGTGCACTGGAAGTCCTAGCTCTAGGGCCAGAACTCCTAACCGCTGAGAGTCCTGGCAATAGCCATAACCTCCAACCCCTTGGTTGATACTCCATCCATGTTTCTCCATCTATAGGCTCTCGTTCAACTTTCTTCTACCTTGTTTCTTAGTTTCTCTTTGTTTTTCTCCACAGTGATGGCTTCCAGTAGTGATGACACTCCTCCGCATCATAGCGAGAAGCATTCCAAGAAGAACAATGACCTTGCCGCATCCTCTCGCCCAACTGGACACACAAGGAATCCCTCCCTCGTGATATAGCTAGTGGTCATGGTGGTCATGCTCATGCTGCTCATGCTCAAACCCAAGCTTCAGCTCCGCCCATTGGTGCTACTACTCGGGAGTTCGTTCCTAGCCTTGGTGATGTACCAGCTATTGATCCTATCGAAAAAGCTCTTGATCAAGAAGGACAAACTATTGCTGATGATGTGTGCACCATGACCCCTTTCACTCTAAGTTACTTTGGGATCAGTCGGTTGATTTCATTCAATGGTCCTATTCCTACCATCTAAGAACCGCATCGCACTCTAAATCCAGCTAGAGGTTACACACCTCATTTGATGGTTGATTATCATCGCCATGTGTCTAAGATTCGTCGTTGGTGTGCCCAACCTCTCTATGATGAGCTCAAGGATTTGAGGATTGAGTATAGGTTCTAGCAACCATTTCATTTTGACTTCTCTCATCATTTGGTCTATCTCTGCTACATCAACAAGAGAGAGGCCCCAGTGATTTAGATGAAGGCCATTGACACCTTTAAGCTTAGCAAGCTACCTAGCTTGGAAATGACACAGCTGCTCCATGAATTGAGGAGGATGGGGCTTGCAGCCACTAATGGAGTTCCGTAAGCCATGGAACAACTGAGATTATCTATCGGTTCTATGCCTCCTTTCACTTGGACACTCAGGTGAATACAAATGTCATTCATTAGACCACCGAAGGCAAGCACTACAAGGTTGATTTCATTACCTTTTCTTGCCTTCTTGGCTTGGACCATAGGGATTGCACCTCCACCGCCATCACTAAGATTTTAGCTCTTGCTATGGATGAGTATCAGTACATGTATTTGGATGGTCATCAGTGCTGATGGGAAGACTATTTGGCTAAAGCCCTATTACTATGTGCTCAACAATATTCTTCATTAGAACTTGTATCCAAAGATAGGTGACTCTACCAATCTCCATGAGGATTCCTAGGTTGTACTTGATTGCTTTGGAGATGAGTTCACCAAGTTCTCCATCAGTTGTTATATTTGGGACAAGATCTTCAGTGGCTAGTGAGGATGTGGTGAAGCACTACTCCAATGCTCCATTCATCATGCATATCATTGAGCACATGTCCGACATTCACTTCCCTTCAGATGCCCCTCACAAAGTTCTCAAGCTATCCAAAAAGATGTCGCTTTAGGCAAAGCGGGAGTTAGAGGAGGCCGCTAAGGGAAAAGGAAAAGGAAAAGGCAAAGGTTCCTTGGGCTCCTCCTCACATGCTTCTCCACCACATGCTTAACACTCTCATTGTACTCATAGTGAGGAGCCTCAGTCCTCCTCCTCCTCTAGTGGTAAAAACCCAGTAAGTTCAAGTTTTTCATGAAGTATATGTTTGGAGCTTGTTGTGCTCATGCTGAGTGTGAGCAAGAGATGGTAGTGAGGATGCATCACATTGAGCAGAAGCTTGACATTCACTCCTGCACCACCTCAAGCCTTAGAGCCACTATGGAGAGTCGTCCGATTAGCCCATCACCATGGCAAGTCACAAATGTATGTCGATGATGAGGAGTACCACGAGGAAGATGATGACGACGATGACGATGATGATGGTGGTGACCGTGATGATGATGAGGACTACTGACAATGAGTAGCCATTTCTTTCATGCGGCCTACCCTTTTTGGCACTTGTTGACAAAGGGGGAGTGTTAGGTAGGCTTTGATCTTAATTGTAATAACTTAGTTGGTCGCTTGGAGCTTGTTAGACTTTAAAACCTTTAGCTTGTATGAACTATGTCGTGTGGTGGCACTATGTGATGGACAACTATATTTGTCTAGTGTGATGGACGATTGTTGGACAAGTAATGTTTACCTACATATCTATTAGTCTCTACATGTGAATGGTGGATGTTATTTTGGATGGCCATGTGTTGTTTCAAGTTGTTACTTTGAGATCTTGGCCATCATATTTTCTTTTAGTTGTTGAGTGAATATAACATGTCATATTGCATTCTCTTTTTCACAGATATTCACTTGTTCACATACACTTATTGCACCCCACTGGATTGCAAAATTTAGGGAGAGTTTGTCGACATAGAATTTTTGTCCCTATGCCAAAGACACACTGCAGCAAGCCAGAAGGGTCTGCTCGATGGAGCTATAGATCCGCCTAGCTTCAGCACAGGGATGGTCAATCCTACGCACTTCTCTCAAGACATGCCAAGTCAATTTGACCCTATAATTGACAAGGAGAGAAAGTTTATCTATAATTAAGAGCAGAACTTGCCGGTATTGCTAGACAGTTCCCGAATGTGCGGACTCTGAGAGCCGATATGAAAGAAGATCGACTAAATAGTTGATTGCTAACATATTCAGGAGAATAAATCAGTTAAAGGTCATTGGGTTGTATAAGAAGAATCAGTTATCATTCAAGATAAATGTCATTATTTGAGCAGATATTAATCAATGGCAATAAGATATCAACAATGATTGGTTTATGCTGAGCCAATGATTATAAGCAACCGAACCCCTTTTATGTAAAGAAACAATTCAACACCATTTAACCATTTAATAAAGATAAATCTAATGAACATGTTAGATCTCATCTATCACTATGACCAGTGGGGCATGAGGCAGAATCATGCAGGCCGTAGAAATAACAATAGACTCAATAACCCTAACTCATTACTAATATCAGTAGGGCATGAGGCAGAATCATGTAGGCCGTAATACAATAATAAGATCATGGGGCTAACACATCTTTCAATCTATCTCTACTTCGACGGTCTCATGATGTGAATTATTCATGAAAGCGCTCGATATCGGCTAAAATAGCCGATTCAGGCATAGCGCACAGTTAAAGACATGCCTTATCAGGAATAGATCTACCAAATAACGATCCCCACTCCACGGTGCTAACAGTGGGGTGTGAGGCAGAATCACATAGGCCGTGATAACGAGCCATGGAACGATTTTTGCTAGCCAATAAATCTACCCAAGATGCAA